>NC_062215.1:181015474-181315474 GCF_902686445.1 Sciurus carolinensis | reverse complement strand
CCAGAGCAGCTCTCTGGCAAGGTCTCAAATACTGTCAGATTCTCCTGGCAGTGGCGCTGGCCGCCATGGGGGGAGATTCCCAGAGCAGCTCAGGATGTGCAGCTGAGGAAGACAGGACTTTCCTCTCGGTTTGCTCCTGTTCTTCCCTTGAGGTCCACGTACTGTGACAGAACAGGTGTGTGGGCAGCTTGGCACAGTAGCTTCCGTGTCCGTTCCTTATGGGCCTGCTGGAGGTGGAGATGCCAGGAGCCCCAGAGTGGTCAGCCTGAGGGCAGTGTGGCGCCTGTGGAAGGCAGGACCCCTGGGTGATGGCCAGGGGACAGTGGCTACTCAGGCCCCCTGCAGAGGTGTGTCATGGCGTGGGAAGCAGCGTAGACAATGCCTGCAAGGAGTCTGGCCCCAGTGCCAGGAGGACCCAAGGTCCATCACAGATGGCCCCATGAATCCTGTGTCAGTGCTGGGCAGCAATGTTACACACCCCGCCCCAGAGCGTGTTTGCAAGTTTGTGTGACGAGGGGCTCTTCTCGTTATTTCACCCAGGCTGGTCTTGAACTCCTGGGGTCAGGATCTTCCTGCCTCAGCCTCCTGAGTGCTGGGACCATAGGCATGTACCACCTCACCCCACTAAGTGACTTTTTTTTAAGGTGCCGGATTTCCCTTTTATATTTATTTATTTTAACATGTTTTTAGATGAGTGACTTTTTAAAAAGAACTTTTCTTAAGAGTGGTGAAGCTATAATCCTGATGGCGGTGTTGGCTGGAGCGACCAGGGTGCTGTCAGTCTGCAGCAGCTCTGTCCCCGAGGCCTGAGGACATGCTCTTTGCCCCTGCTGCCTGTCTGCTAAGGGGACTGGGCTCTGCCACCTCCACTTGCACCTGGGACCTCAGGGGCCAGGCACCCTGTTGGCTGGCTGTCTTGTGATGGAGGCTCGGGGACTCGGCCTGCAAGGCCTCTCTCCTCCCCATTTCGGACACTTCTGGGTGGTTCCAGGTGTGCAGGCTGCAGAGCTCTGGGCACTTCCATGCAGCCCTGGCAACCTGGAGGCACCTCGGAGGGGCAGCAGTGGCCCAGCAAGCGTCTCGTCCACCTGGACCGCAGGCTTTGAAAGTCATCCCAGCCCTGTGCTTGGCAGTGGGGCCCGAGGCCGGCGTCTGCCCACCTCGCCCTGGCCTTCTCTTCCTGTGCAGTCTGGGGCCTGTGTTCCCACCGCACTCTTCTCCCCGTCTCCCCTTCAGGTTGAGGGGAATGGGCAGCACAGGTGCCAAGCCACACCTGGCCCACTGGAGCCTCTGCTGCTCCCATGGGCAGGCACGCTGCGCAGAACTGCCCCCTGGAAGCACGTCGTCTCTGGACGTCCCCCTCTCAACACAGGGGTCATGCCGCATCCTCTGGTCACTGTGCTTTATCTTTTTTCCAGCTCGAGCCTCTACCAGAAAAGGTGTTACAGCAGAGACCCAATGCCAACGCTGTGCGCTCCATGGAGAAGGTCATGGAGATCCACAGTAAGTTGCCCGCTGTGTGCTCATGGGGCCCCTCCTGGACGCAGGAGTCCACCGTGCCTGGCCGCTCTTCCTGTCAGCTGCTCCCCAGGCTGCCCACGTAGGCCTCGCCTTCACGGGCACGGGTGAGCTGGTGGAGACGCCCCTGTGGCCACAGCTGGTTTGCCCAGAACCTGCTGGGACAGTGTTGTCATCTCTGTCATACGAGTTGCAGGATTGGGATGCTGTGTGTCATGCAGTCACTGGCCCCGGTCCCCAGCCAGTAGGGCAGCCCTTGGCTGACCCTCCACCTCAGCCCTGCAGAGAGAGACCCAGCCAGGGCGCAGGCCCATCTCCTGGCACTAGCCTTCGGTAGCCACTCTGGGGTCCTGGAGGTGGGCGCACCCGTCTTGGGTGACCAGTGGAGCCCTGTAGCCCACGGAGCCCAGGCCCTCCAGGCTGCTAGGCGCCCAGCACGTGAGATGGTCCAGCTGGGGGTGCACTCCAGGGGCTGCTCTGGCCCCCACAGGAGTGCTTGGCTCCTGGCTCTCAGCCACTGCCATTCACACGGCTGCCCGGCCGTGTGAGAAGCCAGCCCTGGGCAGGCCCACGCCGCACCTCCCTCCCACCCAGACCTGCACAGTCCCAGGGACCCTCCGCACAGGCAGAGGCCTGTGACAGAGGGCTCCAGGCCTCGCCCCAGACACTGCATTGTGCTGTGAGACCCAGCCGGCAGCTCCCTGACGGAGGCTTGTTGAGGACATGGTGCCTTTAAGACAGTCCTGGGGCCCCACGAGGCCTGGCAGGGACCTGGCCCCTGAGTGCTCTCCACCCCTCAGGCAAGTACTGGCGCTGCCTCCAGCGCCTGTCCTCCACGGCGGGGCGTTCTCTGATCGAGGCACAGAAGTGTGACAACGAAGAAGCAGAGACGGTCACCGCCATGGCCTCGCTATCCGTGGGTGTAAAGCCCACAGAGAAGAGGTGAGCAGCTGACCACACCCTGCGGCTCTGAGCGGGCGTGGGGAGGTGGGGGGCGCGGCTGGGCAGCAGGTCTGGTCCACACGCAGGTGCTGGAGCCTAGGTGGCCACAGCAGCGGTGGGCACTCTGCTGCCCACCAGCTTGCACCCCAGCGCCCGCCACCCTCTCCCTGCAGGCCTGACGAGGAGCCCATGGAGGAGGAGCCGCCCCTGTAGCCGCCCGCAGAGCTGCTGTGCTCTCCTTGTCTGTCTCTGTCTTGAAGCTCAGCGAGGGACTTGCCCGTGTCGCCGCGTCCTGCAGCGCTCAGCGCAGGGCCACCGGCGTGCAGCAGCACCAAGGCCTCTGAGTCTGGACGCGCGTGCACGGCGGCCTGCAGCGCCACTCGACTCGGGCGGCGAGCAGCGGGCCAGACACCGCACGCCACGAGCACCCGGGCGTGCCAGGAGCCGCGAGGGACGAAGCTGTGGCAGCCTGGGGCAGAGTGGCCGGGTGTAGTTGACACGTGGAAAAGAAAACGGAAATCAGAGCTCTACCAGACACGACACTTGATTAAAACTGGTGCTTAAAGTTTGATTCTCACCCACAATTCCACAGTCTCCGTGTAAACCACTCGGCCATCCCGTAGCTTCTTTCTAACAGGAAGTTTCTCCGGCTCCGGCCTGCCCCCGGGCCTTGGCGGTGTGCCGCAGGGGCTTGCAGTGGGTGTGGGGCAGAGCTGGACGGACCTTTAAGGAACATAACTGGACAGAACAGAACCGTGAGCCTGGGAGTCGGCTTGAGCTTCTCAAAGCCATCGGAAGATGCGAGTTTGTGCCTTTCTTTTACTGTTCTGATGGGTTTTGTGCTGGGTTTTCTGAAGTCTGAGGAACAATGCCTTAAGAAAAAACAAACAGCAGGAGTTGGTGGGACCGTGTCCTGTGGTGCAGCCTGGCGCTGGCCTGGCGCTGTGAGGGCAGGTGGCAGATGCCGCCGAGGGCCATGGCCTGGCGGCCTCGTTTGGCTTTATTGCTGTTTAAGGAATCTGGAGGTAGTTCCAAAAAAGCGGCAAACACTGTTGGGGTTTTGAAGTCCAACAAATTTTCAATGAATCCAAAGTGTTCTTTTTCTCATACGTCATGTAGCAATTGAGCATCTCCATTCGGTTGTGAAGCATGTCCTGGGCACACCTGCAGTGTCACGATTGGAATGCTTTTACTAAAAGCAGGTAGCATGAAGTATTGCTTAAATTTTAGGTATAAATAAATATATATGTGTATAATATATATTCCAATGTATTCTAAGCTAAGAAACTTGATTCTTATGAGATCTTGATAAAATATTTATAATGCATTTATAGAAAAAGTATATATATATAGATATATATATAAAATAAATGCAGATGGCGACAGTCCCTGGCGAACAGAGGGCTGTGGCTGAGCTCCGCGGTGCTGAGGGGGTGGTCCGGATGGAGCCTGCCGCCTGGAGCTCCCCCTGGCCGGCTTTCAGGTCCCAGCTCCCTCATCCCGGCCACGTCCCTGCCAGCGTGTACTTTAATTTCAATTATTTTCTAACAGAGCCCCCCCCCTTTTAAAGCCTCCATGCACATATGTACCTAATGAGTTTTTATAGCAAAGAATATAAATTTGCTGTTGATTTTTATATGAATTTTTCACAAAAAGACCCTGAGTAAGCATTGTTTTGTGAATTTTACATTTTTCCTTACCATTTAGCAGTTTTCTGAATGGTAGTAATGTCTAAGTACTTTTTCTTTCTAAGTTCTTGCTTGTACTTTTTTTGACTTTGGAGGGTCACTGTGTGTTCCGCACCGTGAGCAGTGTCCTGTGGCAGGGGACTGCCTCCGCTGGCTGGCGGGAAGGGCTGAGCGCCTGGTGTTTGGGCTCCCCAGCTCTGCCACACAGAGAAGCCGGGGCTTGTCTGACCCCCAGCACTAGTAGTGTTACCTGGGTGGTGTGCGCTCCCCCTGCCAAGGATGGCCCAGCCACTGCGTGGGCGATGCTCTTGTTTAAACTTCTCTGACGCTCCGCCGGGACGGGCTCTGGCTCCAGCTTTCCAAAGACCTTTGAAGCATGTCAGCCATGCGTGGCCCGGAGCGGACCCTGCACCCGTGGGTTTCCTGCCGCAGCCACACGGGGCGGGCGCCAGCTGGAGCAGCAGGCCCTGGGTCGGAGCCTGTGGCTGTGGAGCGGAGGCCGGTGCCGCTGAGCCGCAGAGGGCACAGGCTCCTGAAGGGACCCCGCCTTTGTCTGTGCTCTTTTTCTCTGACAGTGACTGACGGTCACTTTTTACTGGTAACTTATTTTCTAGCACTTGAAGCCACCAATTTCATTCCAAAGTGTGTCACATTTGGACTCCTGGAGGAAGTTCAGACGCTCGGAAGGGCTTCTGAGTGTGGTGAAGTTTACAGGCAGACACGCAGCCAGACTTGGCTGGAGGAGTGCGGATTCTCGGACTCCTGGTTGCGTGGCTGCTCTTGGTCAGTACTGAGACAGTGCTTGGAGAGCAGGGCAGAGCCGTCTTGGGACTTGTTGTCTCCCTCTTTGCTGGCCACTCTTGCTCTGAAGCCCACGGTGACAGGAAGAGCTGGCATGTAGGGCCCAGCCAGCCCTTCTCCTTTGTGGTACTGCATGGTGACAGGGCCCAGCAGCCGGCTCTTCTGACCCCTGGACCCGCTCTGCCACCCTGCAGGGCCCCGACACCTGCCCTCTGCTGCCAGTGCGGCTTCTGGGAGAGAAGCAGAGTCTCCCTGTTCTTCAGACTATGGGGTAGCTGGGCCAGCTGGTGGCCAGTTCTCACTGGAGGGACTCGCTTCCAGTCTCCTTCTGGTGGGGCGCCCTCAGTCCAGAGCCTGGCCAGGAGGTGCGTCCTCGGCCCGCGTGCCCCCGCGTGCGGAGGGAACACCAGGCAGCCTTTTCTTTGGAGACACACTTGGCCCCTCCCCACAGCCAGCACCCAGGGCAGATGGCAGAGGGTCTGCCTAGGCCTCTGCAGGCAGACCCACAGCAGGGAGGGCCCCTCGTACAAGTTCCCTGTCTGGTCCTTGAACCTGCAGCCTTTTTCTTCCTCTGCAGAGGCCTTGCAGGGGTCACTGGCTGGGAGCCCGTGAGAGCACTTTACATCCCTTTAAGGGAAACCCCAATCAGGGCCACCAAATGCGTGGGGGCCACCCTGCCCTTGGGGATTCCAGCTGCGCCATGACGTGCCCACGCCCCACCAGCAGGTGGCCGTCCCAAGAGGCCACGCCTGCTGGGACCGGTCGACCCCTTCCCAGCATCCTGGGGCTCTGGTACCTAAGGGCCACTTGTCAAAGTGTTTCAGTTTTCTTTTAAGATCTGTTTTCAAGAGGAAGGGCCATTTGCAGTGGCTGGCCGGGGTAAGCGACCTCTGCGGCACAGCCGTGGACACTAGGTTCGCTCTCTGTCAGACACGCCTTCCTTGCTGGTCACGCCATGTGCGCGCTCCATTCTTACTTTGTAGACTTTGGGCCACGCGTTTTGTGGGCGTTGATTCACATATAAATATATAGATATAAATATATGAGTATATTTTTTTAAGTTTCCTACGCCTGGAAGTCGCATGGACTGAATGCCTGGCATGTCCTACGTGGTAGATCCGCACGCCACACTTGGCAGCTCCGGGGAAGAAGGAAGATGCCTTTTTGTCCCCTCTCTTGACCTTTGCAGATAGAAAAGGTAGAAACCCTCTGCAGAGCAGAACGGAACCTTGAAGGAGAGGAGGGGATTGAGTCTCATTGAACTTATTCTCAAGAAATTGTACTTTTTATTGTAAGAAAAATAAAAAGGACTACTTAAACATTTGTCATATTAAGAAAAAAGTTTACCTAGCACTTGTGACATACCAATAATAGTTTATTGTATTTATGTGGAAACAGTGTTTTAGGCAAACTGCAGCTTCCAGAGGGAACCGCCGGTCTCTCTCGAGCTGGTTTGGAGGGATTTTGTTTTCTGTTGTTTCTTTTCTTTCCTTCCACAGGGCCAGGTGTGCACTGCCCACCACAGCTGGCCTTGTGACCATTTGTTCTGATTGAGAACGGGGGTCTGAGGGTCCCTTGCGCACAGTGGCTGGCTTTTGTCTGGGTGGTGTGCGGCGCGGGCGCTGGGGCCGCGGGAGCCCTTTCTGCAGTGCTGCGTGGCGGGCTTGGCCCGGCCCCGCCGTGACTTGACGAAGTCTCCCACTCAAGCAAGCGAGCAACTTTGGCTTGTCAGCGTGAGTGCTCTGTGGTGGAGACGCGCTTCTCATGTACAGAATGGCGATCAAGTGGTGGACACATGCACGTCTCCACGAAGGGCGCCTCCCGTGTGTGGCAGGGACAGGCGTGCACTGCGTGGGCCGTCAGTCCTGCCACTGACCGTTTCCTCCGTCTGGACCCCCCAGGCGCCACCTCTAGCTCGGGGCAGCTGGAGGTCTTGTTTCGGGTTTCTCATCCTCGGTTTGTTCTGTGTGGGTGAGTCTCCATGGCCGCCGTGTCCCCCACGGTCCACTGTCTCCGCCCACGGGAGTGCAGTCTTGTAGTCCTGGCTCTCCTGTCACTCTTGTGGTGTAAATAAAGACTGCATCCATGCCTCTGGCTCTGCTTTCTCTGGGCGCGTGCTCTCTCCATGGCTCCCGTGTGTCCAGGACCCTGCTGGGTGGCGGGGACCCCACGGGATGGCCCCTGTTCCTTGGGCCCGCCTGGGGCCCTGACCTCTGCATGGAGGGTCCCTTGGCAGTGTCTTCATGGTAGACGTCCAGTAACTTGAATTGGTGCACTTACTCGTCTGAGTTGAGCTGGGCTAGAGTCAACCTCACAAGTGAATGAGGCCCAGGGGAGAGGACAAAGCTCAAGCCTGGCCGCTTCCCTCCACTGGGCACAAGCTCCCATGAGACAAGTCCAGACACCTGTCACGGCCCCTGCCTCTCCACGGCAGCTACTGCATGGCACTGGCAAGCCCATGCCCTCCTGGGCGCCTGCATCCCAGGACTAATCACTGGGCAGTGGAAAAGCTGGCCAGCTTGGGCCAACTCAGGCACCTTCTTCCTCCAACTGGACCCTGGGGAGGCCTGAGGCAGGGCGGCGGCTCCCCAGCCTGCTCTGCCCAGCAGGACCGTACCCCTCCTCCCACCCTGGCCCCACGGGCTCAGTACCCGCACACCAGCCCCCAAGCCGTCTGCTCCCCAGGAACCCAAGCGACCACACTGGGGCTGTGGGGAGCGGAGTCGCCCAGGTGGCCTCACAGCCTCATGCCTGCCCTGGTGGCCCAGGGCTGAGAGTGCTAGAGACCGCTCTCCACTCAGGCCCCGGGGACGGCCCTGCTGCAGGAGCCTCCTGAGCTCCGTGGGGAGGCGGGGCGAGGCCCGTGTGAGGTGTGGACTCGAGAACGCACTCACTGGTGGAGGGTCAGGAAGCGGGCCCCGCCCACGCGAGACCCCGGCCCCAAGGGGCTCTGCCTGGGAGGCCCTGGCCGCACACTCATTCTGGTCCCTTGCACACAGCTGTCTCCACTGTCCACTGCTTTTCCCCCAGGGCCTGGCTCACACTGGGCGAGCCCCACTGCCAGGCCGCCCAGCCCAGCCCTCCTTACCTTTCCACACCCTGGTGTTTCCACCAAGCAAGGAGAGGGCGCCACAAACGTCTGACCACTGAAACCCGAGGGCTGCCGCAGGGCCAGGCGCCCGCCCAGAGCCCAGAGCACCCTCGCACCCTTCCCGCTGGGAGAGCAGGCGCAACTGAGGTTCTGAAGCCGCGGCACGTAGGCGGGTGTGGGTGCTCAGGACGCCCTCCAAGTGCGCCGCCTGCACCCGCTGCCCCTCCAGGGCCGAGCACACGACAGTGAGCCCAGCTCCCTGCGTCCCTCCTGGAACACGGCCGGGTTCCTCTGCGTCACGCACCCCCGTGCCCACCAAGGTCCCTCTCCACGCAGCTGGGCCCCTTCCCACTCCCACCACGGGGGTGGGAGAGAGCTGGAGTCGTCCCCTGGTGAGCGGCACTGAGCACCCCGGACCTGAAACTCCGGCCAGTCTGGTAAGTGCTCTGCCGTTCGTCTGCAGCTTAACTGGCCATGGCGGCTTAGCTCCCCTTGCTGGGGAGCGAGCTGCGCGTACTCGGCAGCTTCCCGCAGCAGGTGCCCGTGTTCCTGCCGTCCTGGGGCAGCTGGGCTGGCCCTCTGCCTCCAGTCCTCCTGGGCTTCAGTTGACCTGTGCAGCTCCTCCGAGGGGCCCACTGGGCAGGGGGTGGGGAGCGCCTTCCTGCAGCCCAGGGTGTGGCACGGCGTCCCCACAGCAAGCGACCGTGGGAGACCGCCCCGGTCAGAGCCACGGTCTGTGTCACCAGTCCAGAAAGTGACATCCATCACTTACTCGACCCTGGAGGGCCCAGCCCTCCCTCAGGCGGCTGCCCCACGGCTCCGACCCCAGAAGGTTTCCCGGCATGTTTTCAGGCATGTTTGATTTGACCTGTCAGCCCTCCCTCCAAGGTGTGTGCGCAGTTGCCCCTGACCAAGTGCCCTCTCTGCCCTGGGGCCTGCGACTCCCCTGCCGGGCCCCTCTGCTGACACCCTCAGCTCTGAACAGGAGCCAAGGACCCTGCTAGGGACCCGTCCCCCAGACCCGACTCAGCCTCACAGAGGCAAGCCAGGCTGCCCTGCTCGCCCGTCTGTCGGGCCTTCCAGAACGTCAGCTTGGAAACTGTCAGTACCTCCTGTCCCCAGAGGGCCATGGAACTTCAGCCAGCCTGTCGCCTGGTTCTGGGCTCCGTCTTCCCAGCCGTCCACCTGGCGGAGTTTTGAGACACAGAGGTGTCAAGTGGCGTCTTCCCTTGGATTCCTTCTTGCCTCTGCTGGGACGGAAAGTGGCCTCGGAGGCCCCTTGGTCTCCTGGAAAGGGTGGGGAGAGAGCTGGAGGACGTTGGCCAGGCTGCGCAGGTGGACTCTGGATCTGTTAACCAAGCTGTCACGGCCACTCCACTTCCAGGAAGAAGGCGGAGGTTCCCACCAGGTGAGGCCGTCTGGCCCCACCGAGTCCCGTCCGAATGTCTGCAGGAAGCTGGCTTTCCTGCACTGTGAGCGCTGCTGGCCACACGAGGGCAGCGGTGTCCACCCACTAGCTGGTGATTGAGAGGGGACTTGGGCTTGACTCTGGAGAGGCACCGTCCAGACAGCCCAGGCAGACAATCCACAGGAGGAGGCCAGAGTGCCCTCCTCCTGCCTCCCTCGCCTGCCTCCTCCTGTTGCCCCCACTCCTGTGCCTGGCGACCCCCAGCTTTCTCACTGTCCAACAGTGGGCAGCTTCCCTAGAATGGAAGGGCAGGGGCAGCGAGGGAGCCAGGAGCCCATGACAAGCCCAGACCCTGACAGCTGTCGACTCTCGGCCGGTATGTAGAGACTCCATGGGACACCCCTGGGCCAAGGCAGGGGCACAGTCCCCTGTGCTGCACGACACTCCCCGCGCCCCAGGTGGTGCTCATGGGTCATGAGGCGGTTCTAAGCCTATGGCGACCCTGCAGGCCCAGCCCACCTGTGGCAGCCGCACAGAGTGACTGAGGGCCGTGGGAGAAAGGAGACCTGACACTTCACACCACGTCAAACTGAATTCCAGGCACGTCCGGCTCGCACACAGGGCCCTCCGCGTGCTGAACGCAGGCTGCAGGCGCTGCTCTCATGGCGACGGCAGGACCACGGCAGCTCTGCAAGGAGCAGAGGGACATGGCAGGCCGACGTGGACACTGGACAAGGTGAGTCAGAGGGCGTGCAGGTGGCATTCACCTCAAGTGGCCCAGCTTGGCAAGAGGGCTGAGGGCAGGCCGGGTGGAGGGCCTGGACACAGCTGGCCACTCGTGGCTGGCAGCACTGGGGCTCCATGACGCTGCTGCCTCCATGATGCTTGACGTTTCCATGGAAGAAAGAAGCGGTAGGATAAGGAGCCATGCAGGAGAAGGTCGACAGAGGTGACGAAGACACAAAGATGTCCCAGGTGACTTGATGACGTGCTCTGAGTGAGAGATCCCAAGCAGAGCAGAGGAGCCGTGTGCAGGACTCGTGCGTGCAGCCCGAGAAGCACTCGTGCCGTCGAACTCGGTCGCAGACAAGCTCCACCAAGAGACGTAGCGGGACACCTGTGAGTGACACCTGTGGACAGCAGGCCCCTACCAAGCTCTGCGGCGCAGTGTCCCCAAAGACACCCACTGGAGGGTGCCCAGGACGGGGCGTGGTGCCCTAGCCTGGGTGCTCTCCGGGGCACGAGCCGCCTGCAGATCTCTTACACAGAGAGGCCCGTTCAGCGCCACCTCAGGGAACTCGGAACACCTGGAAGTAGTACCCTCAGGTGCTCGGCAGCCTGGTGGTGCCAGCCAGCTGAGTCTGGTGAGAGTCACAGGCTTCCTCTGTGCCCTGAGCCTGTTGGAATGGGAAGTGGACACGTGCAGCGTGACGCCATTTTAGGAAGTTTTGGGTCAGGAGGGCAGAGGGAGGGCCCGGCCGTCGGGCCTGGAGTCGCAGCCTCCACGACTGCAGCCTTCCCCGCCGGGGCGCTGCTTCGCTCCCCATTCCTCCCGCTCAGCTTGGGGGACTGACTCCCTCGAGCCCTGGTTTCCAGTGACCTAAGAGTGCCATTTCCTTGTGTGGGGGGTACTGCTCTGGGCACGAGGGCTGCTCTCTACATGCTCCACGGGCTCCCTCTGCCTGAGCCCGGCCTCCCTGTGCAGCCTTCCCACTGCCACCCATCGGAGTCAGCGACTCTCAGGTTCCAGAAGTCATTGAGGATGTCGAGCCCAAGATGACAGGGCTGAGCCCTCCTACCTGCGGGACACTCCTGCAGACAGACTGTCGCCAGGACTAGATGGGCAATGTGCCCACCCTGGCTGTGAGGGGCCCTGGTCAACCTTGCAAAATCTCCTTCTGCAGTGTCACCTTGAAAGACGTCCGTGACATGGACAGTGACTCCTGGGAGAGGGCAGAGTGCAGGCCTGACACCTCCGTCCCTGCACACGAAGGCTCCTTCCTACAGCCCCTCAGCCACAGGTCAGGCCAGCTGCTCCAGGAACGCCCTGGTGGGCGAGAGCAGCGCCCAGGCAGCTGTGCCTAAGGCCTGGCCCAGGTGAGTCGCCAGGAGCTGTCCAGGCCATCCTGGCCTCCAGAGACACAGGTGGCCACGGAAGGGTCTACCTCCAGGCAGTGCCCTCAGCTTCAACTGGGTCCTGCCTTCTATTGTCCGCTGGGACCGAGCCACGCTTCTCAGGTGTGGAGTTGATTTGTGAGTTCCTGAGGCCTCCTGGTCAGTTTATCAGCAGTGGGATATCAACTCTGGGGGCCATCTGACCAGGTGTCCAGAGACCACATGTGGTGCCAGAGTTGGTGAGGGAGTGACCAGGAAGGACATGGAGGGCAGGTGTCTGGTGGCCTGAGGCTGAGCCCAACATTGCTCTGAGGCAGGCACGCGCTTGCCCCCTGAGGCCCCTGTCCACACGGAGAGGGGCTGGCACCGCCTGCTGTCCCAGGAGGTCCTGCCCCATGCCAGCAGCCAGCCTCTGACCAAGGTAGTCACGGACTGAGTGGTGGCCACCAAACATGTGTCCTCATCCTAACCCCTAGAAACCACGCACGTGAACTCGTTCTGCAGATGTGATGGAGTGAGGATCCCAAGATGGGATCGCCTCAGATGATCCAGGTGGACCCTAAGCCAATGGCAAGCATTCCATCAGAGACAGACGAGGAGGTGCCCCTGGAAGAAGAGGGGGAGGCCAGAGAAGACGAGGCAGAGATCGGAGTGATGATGGCCACAGGCCAAGGGACCTCCACAGCCCAGAAGCTGGGAGTCAGGCAGGACTTCCCGTGGAGCCTGGCACCTGGACTCTGCCTGCTGTGCCAAGCCTCAGGCCACTCAGGCGCAGGGCTCCCAGACCAGGTGGCTCTGGGCAGCGCTTGTTATTTTTCAGCTGTGTGACCCCTGCCCCTGAAAAGACAGTCTGCTACATGGTCCCCAGGAGGAGGGGCTTGGCCTCTGCTGGGCCCTACAGGCAGCGCCAGAGCAGTCAGCAGGCAGAGGCGAGGGGAGAAGACATGGGCAGGGAACGCAGGAGCTCAGGCTGGCCCAGTAGCTCCAGGTGGGGTGGGTGGCCCTGGGGGGTCAGGGCCGGGGAGCACCCTGGAGCTGAGCCACTCAGGGCAGGCGGGGAGGTTCTGACCTGCACTCTGACTGCTGTCTCACACACTGAGACCCACTCCAGGAACAGCCAGGGAGCCCGCATGCCAGGACATCCCAAATGGAGCAAATGAGGCAATAAACGCCTGGGTTAGCTCAGGGGAGGTCACCAAAGGACCCGTGACTGGGGATTCTGAACTGTGGGTCTCCAGGAAAGTCTGGGGGCTTCAGGCCCCCCTCAACACCAGGTGTGAAGTTCTCTGGGAGAAGGCATGGAGGCTTTGTCAGGTCCCAGGGGCCAGCTCCTCGCAGCTCAGGATGGCCTTCAGTCCTCTGCACCGGTCCTTGGTTCCCCAGCCCTGGACTGCTGGCTCTCTGGACCTTCCCACCTCCTTCCCGCCCAGGGCCATTCACGTGAGTTACTAGTGAGCAATTCAAGCACTGGGTCATGAAGCTCTGTGTCTGTTGTGGTTTGGATGTTGTGGTTTGGATGAGAGGTCTCTGCGAAAGCTCATAGGTGAGAAAATGCAAGAAGGTTCAGAGGAGAAGCGATTGGGTTATGACATCTTAACCTATTCAGTACATTAATCCCCTCATTGGATTAACTGAGTGGTAGTTAGTTAGTGGTAGTTTAGTTTTAGTGCCACTGAAGATGGTGTGCTTAGCTAGAGGAGGTTGGCACTGGGGCCACGGCGTTGGCATATGTATTTGTACCTGGTGAGGGGAGTCTCTCTCTCTCTGCTTTTTGATCATCATGTGAGCTGCTTCCCTCCACCACACTCTTCTGCCATGTTGTTCTGCCTCACTTGGAGTCCTGAGAAATGGAGACTGCTGTCTGTGAATGGAGATCTCTGAAACCATGAGCCCCAAATAAATGTTTCCTCCTCTAAAATTGTTTGGGTCAGGTCTTTTAGTCATAGCAGCAAAAAAACTAACTAAAACAGAAATTGGTACCAGAAGTGGGTCATTGCTGTGACTAACGTGACTATGTGGTCCAGAAGCTTTTTGAGTTTTTTGGAATTGGTGGGAGGGATTTTGAGATGCTTAGCAGTGAAAACTGGAAATGCTTGTAAGCAGAGCTTAATGGCCAATTCTGGTGCAAGCTCAGAAGACCATAATGCCAATAAGACAGTGGACAGTGAAGATAGGGCTCAAGAAGCTTTAGAGGAAAAGGAGGAAACAGTTGATCATTGACCTAGAAGTCATTCATGTTTTGTTCTGGCTAAAAAGTTGTCTGCATTTTGCCCATGTCCTGAGACTTTGCGAGAAGCCTATTTGAAAAGCAATGGACCTCTTAATCTGGTGGAAGAATTTTCTAGGCAGTATAATATTAAGGCATAGATATTGCTGGAGCCTTTTAGTTAAGTTTATTGTGACATTCAGGAGCAGAAAGCAGAGCATAAAGATTTGAATAACTTGGACTTGAAAGGTGGGAGTAAAACTGGGGCTAGGAAATTTGCAGTTGTTGAAGACTGCACCGCCACTACAGAAATGCTAAAGACTTTGCCAGAGACAACAAGAAAGATGGCTTGAGGGCACCTCGGGAGCTGGCAAGACCACACCCATCTCAGGCTCGAGGGAGTAAAAGTGAAAATTCTCTTGAGAAGAGACCAGTGGGACACCCTTCCTGCACAAGGGGGCCTAGGAAGTTTTTTCAATGTGCTCGGCCACCCAGACCCTCAGAGGCTGCTGCAGCCAGGGCCCTGGAGGCTTGGCTTCTGCTGGAGACGGCACCCGACCCTGCCATCAACCACATGGGCTGGTTCTGCAGGAATGCAGGATGCTGGAGCTAGGGGTTCATGGAGGCTCCACCCAGATTTCGAAGGAAGGGCTGGGAATATAGTTCAGTTGGTAGATGTTTGCCTTGCATGCACAAGGCCCAGGGTTCAATCCCCAGCACCGCACGCACACACACACACGCACACACACAAGATTTCAGAGGAGGGCCTGGGAGACCAGGCAAAGTGCAGCAGGGTCGAAGTCCCTGTGGCTCCCGAGAAGTCAAGTGGGAGATGTGAGGAGGAACCTGCAGTGGAGACCCCTGAGATTAAGAAATGCCAGTAGCGTGGGACATCGTCCTAGGAAAGCTGCGGGAATGGAGCAGAGACAAGCCAACCCAAAGGCCACGCGGGCTGCAACCAGCAGGCCACGGGGGCGGAGCTTCACCAGCCTTTGGGGAGAACATCGCGATGCCACGCGCTCCAGGTGCTGGATGTGGACCTACAGGACCTGCTTGCGCAGCTGGATTTTGGTCTTGCTTTGGTCCCATCCCTTCTTTCTATGCCCGTGACTTTGTGGATGGAAATATTCACTCTGAACCTTTACATGTTGGATACTTGTAATCTGCTCTTAATTTTACAGTTCACAGTGCGGTTGTCTGGAGCCTCAGAGAAGAACTTGGACTCGAACTTTGGGCAGTTCTTGAACTGTTGAGCCTATGGGGACTCAGGGAAGGGACTACATGTATTTTGCATTGTCAGATGAGTGTGAGCTTTGGGGGACCAGGGGCAGAATGTTATGGTTTGGATGTGATGAGTCCCCCAAAAGCTCTTGTGTGAGAAAATGCAAGAAGGTTTGGAGGAGAAATGATTGAGTTATAGCCTTAACCTGACCAGTTAATTAACCCCTGATGGGATAACTGAGTGGTAACTGGAGGCAGGCCGGGTGTGGCTGGACCAGGTGGAGCATTGGGGGCGTGACTTTGGGGTGTCCATTTGTACCTGGCCAGTGGAGTCTCTGCTTCCTGACCATCAGTGAGCTGCTTCCCTCCGCCACACTCTTCCACCAGGATGTCCTGCCTCCCCTCCCTCCCTGAGGTGTGGAACCTGCTGTCTATACTTCGACATCTCTGAAAAAATGAGCCTCCAAATAAATTTTCCTGTGCTGGTTGGGTCTTCAGTCACGGCAGCAAAAAAGTTGACTAAAACAGTGTCGCTGGTTCTACACAAACGGTGACACACAGTCAACTGTCACAGAGTTGGAGAGGCTGGGCAGGCCTGCCCTACCTCCCCTTAGATGGAGTCTCCATCCTAGAACTCCCTGGGGAGGCTGAAGGGCACCTCCCAAAGGGCGCGTCCATGTTCTCTGCCTGGAACCTGTTGAGGTGATCTTCTTTGAAAAGAGGCCGTGGTAGGTGTGCCTGGGATAGGGATCTGTAGGTGAGATCACCCTGGTGACACGACGCTCAGGGCACAGACACCCAGAGGACGAGAGGAGGTGGCCCTGGGAGGGCAGGGAAGGTCGGGGCGAACACAGGCTGAGGAGCCCAGCAGCCAGGAGGAGTGTGGCCCTGGGCGGGTGTCGCCCTGCGGACACCAGCCTTGGGTCTGCAGGGTCGGTCAGGATGCCAGAGCATAAACGTCCAGTGTTAGGACGCCACATAGGTGGAGGTGTGCAGAGGCAGCCCCAGGGGACTAGCACACCTCCTTGCAGCCAGGACAGGCCCCAGGCAGTGGCTTGCCTGCCAGATTCCTCGGGAGCCGTCGGTAGGGACTCCAGCTATCCTCAGAGCCTGCTTGGCTGGGGCAGCACCAAGTCATCACCTCCTTCAGTCCTGTGAAGTTTCCGCCCTCCAGTGCCTGGCCTCCATGCCAGCCCGTCAAGGTCTTTTGGAATCTAAATTTTGTTTTCCAGCTTTTGTTGACCTCTGCCACATGGCCATCTAGTAAATGAATCTTTTCATTTGGGATGTTAATTTGAAAAGTAGGCAAGGACAGGCCTCAGGTTGCCCTGGGGTGGCCTGAGGCCGCAGCTCTCTGGCCAGGCTGTTGGCATGGGCCGCTGTGAACTGGGGCAGAGGCTGCAGTTGTCTTAAGGCTCCCTCCCCTCTGAGGAGTGGAAGCTCATTTTACCTGAGGCCGTGGTGCGCCCAGGTCACAGACCCGCTGCCCCTTCCCTGCTGACCAGTGTGGCCTTGATCATGTCCTGGTCAGTTTGAGAGCAGGAGGGTAGGACTCCCAAGAGAAGTCCCTCAGGCACTGGAAGCAGCGGGATGGGACAGGGTGCGTTGGAGGAGCCCTGGCCACTGGCACAGCTGGTGTGGACAGAACACTCAGGCCGAGGCCCAGGGCCAGCAGCCCTGTGCTGCCCCTGCCGCTGACCTGGCCACAGCTGTCTTTCACAGCCACACGCTGACGACAGGTTCTGGAAGGTGGAGTCTGGCCTTCCTGAGCAGCCAGAGCAGCAGTGTGGCCCCCACCCACTTCTGCCTTCAGAAATTGCTGGAGTCTTGGGAAGAACACAACTGAGCAGCTTCCTGGGCACCTTGGGAGGGGCAGCATCCAGGGCATGGTGGGAAGTAGAGGGAATGGAGTCCAGTTCTGTGGGAAGGCAACTCAGCAAAGGAAGGAAGCAGGAGGCCACAGCCCACAGCCCACAGCACAGGGAGCACTGGCCAGGGGGAGGGCTGAACGTGATTCTGGAGCCGGGCAAGATGGAGGGGCTGGGCAGGCCTGTAGGGCCCCAGAGGCAGGTGCCTACCCGCCATAGCCTGGGGTACAGAAAGCTTCCAGAAATTGAAGCTAGGCCTCCCCTGCACTTGCAGCCAGAGGAGGGAAGGAGTTCCATGGGTTCATCTGCAGAAACAAGGCAAGGAGTGTGGTTTCCTTTGACCTTGACCCTGATGCTCTTCACCACTCTCTGCCTCCTGGTTTAATGTAGTTTAGGAAATTTCTTCTATTCTCATTAAAGTCCTTGCCTATTCGTTCTGCCTGATTCTCCAGTATCCATGGGCCTGCTTCTGTCGGCTACTTTGTCTGGAGATCGTAAGCACCAGGTTCCTGTTGCGTAGGACTTGCTGGTGCAGGAATATAGTATGTAAACCACCAGAGAGGGCAAATCTCCTCTAGGAAGTGCAATTTTCTCCCTGCTCCCCATTTGGGAATTGAGTTAGATAGGGGCTGGGACTCCTCTAGCTTTAGTTAGTTATGATTTACCTCTAATGTTTGGGGGATGCTCCTGAGCTTTGGACCATGAGACCAAGGAGCCTCTGCTTCCACGCCCGGAAGGACCGATCTTCTGTAGCTGTGCTTTGCTCCCCTGCTGCCTTCAGATTTTGAGCAGCAGTCCAGCCACATGTTTGAAGCAGGCCCCTCCCTTAGACAGGACTTGTTTCCAAATACTTCAAGAATTTAGAAAGTTGCAGCCTGTCTGGTATGCACTCCCAGCCCGCACACAGCCTGTGGACTTGGCAAACAGCATCCTTGTCTCTAGGGTCCCTGACACTCAGATTGTCGCCCTGCTCGGTGCAGTCTTGGAGGAACACCGGCTTCCTCGCAGCCCCTGGGTGGGGCTGTGCTCTTCTGTGTCAGTGTTTGGCTGGGCCTTGTGCGTGTGCCCCTTCCACTCACCAACAGAATCAGGGTTCTGCTGATGTTATTTCTTTCTTGGTCTTAATGTTTGTGAAAACAATAATAGATCTTAAAAAATATAGAAACAAATATGAATGAACACTGACAACAGTGGATGGAGTGTTCATTTGCTTATTTATTGTACATTTAGAATATATTTAAAAAAACAGTAACACCCATATTTAAATGGGAGGAAATTGCCAAAAAAGAAAGTTAAAATTTGCTCATATTGAATAGACCTTGAATAAAAGACCAATAAAAGTACAAAAATTTGATTTGGTAATTGTGACTCTTCCCACAAAGAAGCCCAGACCCAGATGGCTTTGCTGGTAAATCGGTTCAGATGCTTAACAAAGAAACATCCTCTTCCCTCAACCCTTGACGAAAATGGAGAACAGGCAGCATCCACTCCCGGAGACCAATCTTACTCCGATTCACTGTTGGAGCAAAGACATAACAAGAAAACTGAAGAGCAATGTTCTGCATGAGCTCAGACACCCAGACCCTTCACCAGGAGCCAACAATGCAGGAGGATCTGCACCATGACCAGTGGCCCCCAGGAATGCAAGGTTGGCTTAAGATCTGCATATCAATCACACCAGGAGTCACGTCTGTAACACAAAGGGAGAAACCCAGTCCTCCAAATACACAGGAAAGCCCTTAACACAATCCATCACAAGTCCTGTGAGAATCCTCACCAAGCTGGGAAAAGGAGGGAGTGGCTGCCTTCCTGAAGGACCTCTGCAGAAATCCTGCTGCAGACCACATCTGGTGTGAGAGGCTGAAGACTCCCTTTAGGGCTGGGGTGAGGGCGCGACTGCCCCCCTCCCCACCCCGTACTCAGCGTTCACTAGTGGGTGCAGCTAAGAAAATGAGGAAAGAACACAAGCTAAAGGCATGTAGTCTAGAGAAGGAAAACTGTCCTCATCCCCAGGTGACATGGTAGAAAGTCCTAGTGAACCAGAAAAGTAAGAAGTTTAGCTCATGATTTCAACAAGATTACTGGATACAAGATCAACACTTACCGAGCAAGTGCATTTCCTTATGCAAGCAATGAATGATCCAAAATGATATTAGGAAGGATGCTCCAGTCACAGTAGAATGAAATACAAAGAACTCAGAATAGCCAAAACAATTTTGGAAGAAGGATGTTTGCAGATTCTAGAACTTCCAGAACTTCCTGGGGCCGCAGGAGTCAGGGCAGAGTGCTAAGGCACAGGCAGACCCCAGTGGTGAGAAGTTAGTACCTACTGTCACTTGACTTTCAACTGAGGTCCAGAAACAGACCAATAGAGGAAAGATGGCCTTTGAGCAAGTGGTGCTGGACACTGGTCATCCATTAGAAATAAAAGAATTTAGACCTTACCTCACCTGATACATGGAAATTCACTCGACATGGATCATAAACTTAAACTATAAGACTGAGAAGAAAATATAGGGGGAAAACTTTGAGACTTTGCATTATGCAAAGTCCTCAGATTGACACTACAAAAGCATGATCCATAAAAAGGAAAAAAATGATAAATTGGACATCATCAAGATTAAAAACTTGTATATCATAAGACATCCTTAGGAAAGTAAAAGAAGAACTACAGATGGGGAAAATTATGTGTAAATTATGCATCTAACAAAAGAATTGAATTCATGATATGTAAAGAGATTTTGAAAAGCTTATAAAAGATTGAGCAATACAATTAAAATAGGTAAAAAACAAAAATAGCTATTTGACCCAAGAAGGCGTAAAATGCCTACTAGTCATGAGAAAACACTCAGTATCAGTAGTCATCAGAGTCAGTGCAAATGGAAGCCACCATGAGATGACATTCCACACCCCAGGACACTCACCCAAGAGCTGGCCAGGACCTGGGGAGACAGGACCTTGCTGCTGCAGAGGCACTTGGGAAATGGCCCTGCCGTTCCTCAGACTCGGACTCGGAGGCCTCCTCACGCAGCAGCTCTGCTCCCAAGCACACCTGCACGGTCTCATGCAGAAACGCTGAAAATGAAAAGAGCGGTCAAATGTGCACGATGGCGAATGGGCAAGCAAAACATGGCATCTGTGCTGCCGAGAGCTGGTCCTCGTCCCCATGCCAACGCAATAACAAGGACGTGGTTTTTGAGAAGAAGGCAAAAGAAGATTTATTGCTTTGCTAGCAAAGGAGAAACACAGGGAACTCCTGTCCCAGAGGCTGTGATTCTGTCCATGAGCAGGAATAGGGGGCTTTTAAAGAGGTGATTCTTTAAAATGAGATTAAGGAGGAGAGATCAGGAAGGAGAAGTCAGGGACGTGACGTTCAGGGAGGTGAAGGTCAGGGAAGAAGGTCAGGGAGAAGTCAGGGAAAAGAAGGTCAGGGAGGTGAAGGTCAGGGAGGAGAAGGTCAGGGAAGAAGGTCAGGGAAAAGAAGGTCAGGGAGGAGAAGGTCAGGGAAGAAGGTCAGGGAGAAGATTTCAGGGAGGAGACAGGAAAAACTTGCGAATTTCACAGTGACAAGGGAGAGAGTCAAAGCCTCAGGTGAACCCGCTACCTCTGCACACAGCAGACCCTCAGCAGGCAGGTCCGCACACCGGGGCCTGCCCAGCCCAGGCGCCGTTGAGAAGGCTGCGCTTGGTTTTAGAGAGTGCAGTCAGAGGGAAAGCCTGCAGGTGTGCCTGCCGCTCGGGACAGCTACTGTGTGCAGACAGGGAGGGTCAGCAGTCCCTGGGCGCGTGGGGGAGTGGGGGTTAACTTAGTGGACTAAGGACTAAGGAGCTCTAAGGCAGCTCTTGGGTTGTGGGTGATGGAAATGCTTGAAAATCTGTGAAAATCAGATCTGGTAATGGTCACACAGCCCCCTAAATCTTGGACCCTCACAGAGGTGGACTTCCTGGTGGTCAGTTCTACCTCAGCTGCATCACACAGGAGCGCTCCATGAGGGAAGGTCGCAGCGTGTAGACAGACTGCTTTTGCTCTCCTGGCTCTGTCACCCGAATGGGTGCTTAAGAGGTCAGCCAGCAGATCTGAGTTCACTGTTGAAGGTTGCTTGAGATGCCGTTTCCTGTGGGAGTCGGTCACAGGTCAGGGCGGGAAGCCAGGGCCTCAGGGGCGTTAAGGAGGAAGGACTCCCTGGCAGGAGTGGATTGCTTGAGACAGGCTCCTGCTGGGCCTCCTGACCACCATCTCCCAGACGCCCCTGGAGGGACCAGTCTCTGGAGGTGCCTGCTGAGTCCAGTTGAGACGCACAAGACCTCTGCCTGCTGGTCCTCTCGGTCACCAACAGCGAGCAGGGGTCATTGATCAAGTTGTTTTATTTGGGAAAAAATATTTCCAGGGAAAATTAGCAAAGTGTTCATTTTTTCATTGAATAAGTACCTCCCTGTGAAAAATGGGCCCCCCTGCACCCCAAAGCCCTTGTGATCTGCCTCCTCATACCTTCCTGCAAGGAGCGGCCAGGGCGTGGAGTGCCAGCTCCTGGCTCCAGCTCCAATCTGCGCCCCCAGGAAAGTCCTCCACACGCCCTGCCCGCGGGTGCTGGCGTCGCGGCCTGTCTCCAAGTCCAGCACTCGAAGCTTTGTATGGCGTTCGGTTCTTCAACAGCCGCCACCCCACACTGGCTGGCTGGATCAGTCGCTAGGTGCTTCGATTCCACGCAGGTGTTCTTCCGGGGCTTGGGTCAGGCTTGGCCAGTTATTGACACGTGGATGGTGTTGGCAGTGTGTCCACTCCCCCATCGACAACCTATGGTGTAGTGACGGCCTGGACCGGAGGGTAGCCTGTGGAGGGCAGTGCGGCCTGAGGCCAGCCACGTGCTCGGGAAGGTCCTGGTTCATCTTCTGCCCCGCGTGGTGCTCAGGCTCTGAATCTGCGTTCACAGGTGCTTCATGCTAACCTCGCAGCAACCGCGCCACGTCAAGCACGAGGTCCTCCTGGGTCCTCTTGGGCCTGTCCCTGGCCCCACATGGCTATTTACACTGAAATCCAAATCAGTTGGCGTAAAAAGAAATGAACAGCTGGATTCCTCGACCACACTGGGGGGTTTGTAAGCCCAATAGCCAGGTGGGCAGGTCTGCCGTGGGGACGTGGGGACCGCAGGAGGCCGCTGGGCCTGCCAGTTTCTCACAGAGGTGGCGGCTGAGCAGGGTGCTGTGGCTCCCCACCGCTGTCAGAGTCGCTGTGGAGAAGAGGCTCCCAGGTGCCTGTCCTGGTGGGGACGGTCCTGGTGGTTGATCACGCAAGCAGGATGAGCAAAGGGCGCATGGACAGGCGGGGCGCTGAAGTCTGCCCGTGGAGACCAGAGGACTCAAGTGCCCACAGTTGGGGCTGCAGCCCCAGAGACCCCGCGAGGGTAGAGCTGAGGGCGGTGGCCGAGACGAGGGCACGCTGGCTGTGCCCGCCTGCAACCGTGCCGGGAACCTCGGCTGCACTTTGTGCGTGGCTGCCGTTCTAGACCCGGGGGGCCTGCGTCCCGCGCTCGCCTCCCCGAGCTCCGAGGAGAGCGCTGACTCTGCACCCAGGCCCCTCAGCCAGGAGCCTGCCTGGGGCTGGGCTGGGCCACCCACCCGGAGAGTGGGCGTGGGGTCTGCTTAGAGTGAGAGAGGGGACACAGGGGCAGAGCTCAGAAGCCCACGAGGAGGGCCCGGGGGAGCCACTGCCTGTGTCTCCTGGCTTTGGGGCCAGTCTTGCACCACCACACCCAGGGGAGGGCCCGGCCTGTGGAGTTGGGTGGCCAGGGGCCTGGCCGTGCCATGGCGCTGTGTGCAGGGTGGGCCGCGACCTCACCCCTGTGTAGGGGCATCTGGCTCTGACTGGGTCGCCCGGAACGGGAAACCTCCTCTGGGGTGTCGAGGGGCAGGGCCCGATGGCCCCGCCTCTGGTATCCCCTCTACAGGCCGTGGGGCCACTAGGGGCCTGCCGTGTGGGGCCACTAGGGTCCTGCCGTGCGGGGCCCAGTCCCCACCCAGGGTGCGGGAGCGCGTGGTTGCGGAGAAGCTGGCGCGGGTTGGTGCCGGCATGAGGACCAGCAGGAGGGACGAGGGAGGGCTGGCTGGCCCAGTCCCTGACCTCTGCTGCTCTGTGGGGGGACACTGCCCTCCTCCCCTCCGGGCGTCCTGAGAGCCCGCCATTCCCAGGTCCAGCAGCCCAGCGGCTCCGAGGAGCGTGGCCTCCACTGGACACGGGAAAGGGCTTCCTCAGGGGGGCGGGCCTCCTGGGAAGCACAGATCAGTCCTCCCCTTTCCTGTCACCCGTCTTGGCCCGGCTCTTTAAAGTTTCTCGTCCCTTCCTTAGTGTCCTGAAGCCCTGCCACTTAGAAACACACCCTGACCTGCCCTCCTGAAGCCCCGCGGGCAGGGCAGCGAGCCAACTGGCCGGGCCTCTCCTGCTCCGGCTCCTTGGCGTCTGGCCTCCTGGCTCCAAGGCCCCGCTCTGTTGGCTGAGGGCCTCCGGTTGCCCGGCACCTGCAGCGCGGCTGCGGACCTGCTCTCCCTCCCTCTGTGCAGTCGCTGTGGGCTCCAAGCCCACCCCTCCCAGACCTGCAGGTTTGTCTGTCCTCCCTGGGGCCAGCGGGGTCTGGGGTCCCTGGCGCAGCGGAGAGCAGCTGGGGTCCTGGGAGCTGCCTGGATAGAAGCCATGGACGTGACAAGGATGTTTCTGGGAGGAGTGTGCCGGGCAGGGGCAGGGACACCCGGGGCCTGCTCTCTGATGGACAGAGCTGTGTGTCCGTCAGGGAGGGAACCTCTGGGAACGTCTGCCTGCTTGAGAAGCCCTTAGTGCTGCTGCCCCAGCGGGACCCTCGTCCAGCGGGACCCTCGTCCTCTCCCGGGCCTGCTGCTTCTCTGTGGGGAGAGGTGTGGGAGAGGGTCCTGCGCAGTCCTGCTGGCCTCAGGGCCTGCTCGCTGTCCTGGGGAGATCCCTGTGGTGACTCACAGCACGGGCCAGCTGGGCCTCCCCCATGGCCCATGAGACCCAGGCGCACACAGGCCTGGGACCGTGGGGAGCAGAGGGCGGGCCTGGACGGGGCCGGCCACCTGCGGGGGCTCCTGCTCTTTATTTGTGAGTTTTCCCTGGGTGCGCTTGAGCGCGAGGCTCCAGGGTCTGACCCCTGCCGGGCTCTGAGCTGCTGGAGGGACACTTGGGGCCACAGCTGCAACCACCCACAGAGAGGCCCCTCCAGACTCTGGGGGAGGCGATCATGGGTAAAGCGGAGCACATCCTTCTGTCTAAAATAGATTTTATCTGAAAAGAAACAGACGGGGAGGAGGTGGCCTTCCTAAATGAACGCTCAGGAAGCAGCCCAAAGCTGGACGCTGCCCCTCCTCCCCTGCGGATGAGCAGAAATCCTGCAGGGACCCTCGGTGCAGAGCCAGCTGTGAGGCCGGCCTGGCAGGCACAGGGCCTGGCAGGTTTCTGGAGGGACTGGGTAGGACACTGGCATCTCTTTCTCTGTCTGTGGTGACGCAGAGCCAGAGATGGACAGGAAGTCTCGGTCCTGGCCACCCTGCCAGGCAAGCCGCAGCCCGAATCACAGGCCTGTGAGGGTCTTCTGTCGGGGCACTGGGAGCCCAGGCCGCAGGACTGCAGCCGTGGACTCACCGGGAGGCCACCTAGGCAGCAGCGCTCAGCCTGCCCAGCTCAGGACCTTGGTGAGGCTCAGGGTTGTCGAGGTACAAGATCGGCAGAGGAAGCCGGAGAAACTTCCAGAACGTGGAAAGCCGAGTTTCCGGGTTGTCTTTACAATGGAGTGTGGAGTCCTGTTTCGGTGCATGACTAACAGTATCTGAGTCACGTCGGCCGGATTCCTCCCGACTCAGTGTAGCCAGGTGTGCTCCGACCTGCGGGAAGGGCCGCTTGCTTCACTGACCCGGCCCATCGAGGAGAGAGTGGAGCCTAACCTGACTCTTGGGTCCAGCAGTGACTGAGGCCAGGAGGGACCTGCTGCCCTGCGGCTCAGCCAGGAAAGGCTCCTCCCAGATGGCGGCCCTTGCACAGACGTGTGCAGCAGAAGGCCAGCAGTCACCTGGCACAGACGTGGCCCCTGCGGAGGGTCCAGGAGACTCCAGCATTGAGAAAGCTTGGGTTTGGGGGAGGGGAAATCCGTTTCCAAACACCACGAGAGAAGGCCAAAGCTTTGGACACTGGGCTTCCCAATGGCGCACAGGTGTTCCTCTCTCGGAGCCTGTGACACACCCAGCCTGCTTCCCCACACAGTACCCCTGCTGCCGTCCTCCCCCAGGGCAGCTGGAGAGCAGCCCCACCACGCTTTCTGTCCCCGAGCTCCTCACCTCAGGGCAAGGCGGCCTGGCTGGCGGGTGCCCACGGGCAGGTGCCTGTGCCTGTTCGCATCACTCTGCAGCAAGCAAACTGACTGACTGTTCGACATTCAGTTCACTCCAAACTGCCCATTGTCTCCTGCAGGCTGCTGACCTGCCTCGGCTCCTTTGCTGTGAGCTCTGGGAAGCTTCTGCCACACAGGCCACAGGAGGAGAGTTGGCGCCTGGTCCCCCTGGTTAACCGCCGCCCACTTGCCATCTCCTGGGCGTGGGATGTAGCTCGCAGCTTACCCTTCTGTCCAAGAGTTGGAGGGCCTTCGCGCACCCTGGCGACACAAGATGCAGGGCCCGTCTTTCCGTACCAGTGAGCACAGGCGGCCCTCCGAGAAGCCCAGGGAGAAGCCATCAGGACGGACATCGCTGGGACTCCTGTCCCAGGGCTCCGTTGGGGATGGCTGTGTGGGACGGGACCGCCTCCCTCCAGGCTCGACTCGGGCCTCTCCAATCACTGTAGACACGCGACTGTCGCGCCACAGTGGGGGCCCAACTTGAATGTGCGGGATTCACTCACGCTCACAGCCACCAGGGAAGCCTTGTCCACGCTGGAGGACACCAGGTGCCTTGCCTCCTCTCAGGGTCACCTGCCTCACATTCCCGCTGAGGGTGGCTGTGGAGCCGGGTTCTTGGGTAGTGTGTTCCCGACTCCATGCGGGCAACTGGGGCTCGTGCATGTGGGTGGTGTAGTTCACTGCTCTTGGCTGACCGTGGCGCCTCCTACCTGGACACCCTAGGGTTTTCGGCAGCTGGGTCTGATAGGGCGACCTTGTCGGCTGTGCCCTGTGCCAGCTGCCCGGCTGGGCCTGGGTGTGCGTGAAGCTGCACTTGAGCTCTGAGCAGCAGGAGCCGGCCGCCTCCCTCCATGCTGCCTGCTCGCACCTCGTGCTGCGCGTGCCGTGCAGGGACATTTTTATCAGCGGGCTTTAGGGGAGAGGACAGGGTCACAGGGAGGCGCCCAGGACCCCGGGGCCTGACTTGGCTTCCCATCCCTGGCACCGCGGTTCCGCCATCAGGGCTCAGCCCCCGAGCAGTCCCAGAGGCCACGACCAGAGGGACCTGTCCCTCTCTGACCCGGGCCTGGTTTCTGGGTGGTCGGACACTGGCCTGTGTGAGTCCCTGGCTGGCGAGGGAGCTGAGTTAGCCCCGCCCCACAGCCACGTGGGTAGGCTGGTCTCCATCTTCATAGCTCCTCCAGAGACCTCCATGATCTGTGGAAGAGGCAGCATGAGTTGCAGAGCCAGAGGAGGACAGGCCAGATGGACGAGCGGTGGAACCCCAGGACCAATGGCCACACCCAGCTCCTCCTGTTGGGTGGCCCTCAGGTCCCTGGGGCACCCGTGGTCACTCTGGCTCCAGGCTCTTCCTAGCGGCACAGATGCTCCACCTGCCTGACCTGGCCTGCCCGAAGCCCCAACTGTGTGCACGTGCCCAGCAGGGTGCCCCACCCCAGCGTGGCCTCCAGAGACCTTGTTTCCCAGGCCGTGGGCCCCAGCAGCTGCACGACACCCCATGCCTGCAGGCTGGTCAACTCTGAGTTTGGGGAGGACGGAGCGAGCAGTGCGCTCTGTGAAGGGTCATCTCTGCCCTTGCTCTTGGGAGGCGGACATTCTCCTTCCTGGCTCGTCACTCAGCAGGATCCCTTTATTGTGGAAGTACAAACCCTGATCCTCTGGGAAGTAAGAAAAGACAATGCCCAGACCCTGGCTTCCTTAAAAACAAGTGAAAGGACTCAGCGTGGGCAGAACTGGACCTGAACCAAATGGGACTGACCAAGTTCACGGGCAGCGTTCAGCAGCCTGGGCCAGCAGGCTGGGTCTCTGTGGCCTGGGGTTCCACGGACATTTTCCAATGGAGGGTGGAATCTGACTGGGTGCCCACAGCAGCTGTGAGGGGAGGAGGGGAGGAGGTGCCACCCACGGGCGTCCGCACTGCCTGGGTGGGGGTGGGCCGCACTGTGAACTGAGTCTGAGTGACACAACTTGAGGGTACCAGACCAGGTCAGGGAAGAGATTTCTATTTTGATGAAAACCTTAATTTGAAGGTGAAGCTCTCTCCAGGTATCTCACCTGAATGAGAGTGTGATCCCTCCTCCCGAAGACAGGACGAGGAGGGGAGGACTGAAGGGGACGGGGGAGGAGGGAGGAGGGGAAGACAGGACGAGGAGGGGAGGACTGAAGGGGACGGGGGAGGAGGGAGAAGGGGAAGACAGGACGAGGAGGGGAGGACTAAAGGGGATGGGGGAGGAGGGAGGACGGGACCACGCCACAGTCCCGTTGGGGATGATGGGAGGCTGGCGGGCTCCAAGGTTCTCAGATTCTCCTTGTGAACTCGGCCCTGGGCGCTGTGCGCCCCGCCCTGTGCTCAATGTCTTCTGGCGTGAGGTCTCTGTCCGGAACCTTTGTTCTCCACTTACGGGACGCACCTTGAGCAGTCTGCGCCCTTCTGCCTGCATTTATCTTCATCCCTTCCGTCTCAGACGAGCCCCACGCATCCCCACCACCCTGCTCCCTGGATGAAGAGCAGCTCCGCAGGTCTCTCCAGGCAGTAGGAGGGCGCCGGGCCGTGGAGCGGTGCCTGGGTTCCTGGTCTTCCGCTTCCTGTGTGTTCTGGACTCAGAGATGACACCGAGTCTCTGTAAGTGCTGACAATCAGCATTTACCAACATGCCTGTCTGCTCTTTCTTGTTTAAAAATTTTTTTTCAAGACTTTACAAAATGGAGTCATAGAAGGTCGGCAAAGGGTGGGTTTGGGATGTTGGGTGGCCTGTTCACTTGTGATGTTTAACAGACATCAGACATCCTGAGGTTTAAGGTGACACTTTTAAAATAAAATTCTCTCCTACTGATGATAAGCCCTGCCACCTGATGGCAGAATCAGCAGAACCTGCAGGACATTATTTGAAAAGGACATCCTCTGTTGCAATTTTGATTATTTTAAAAAAATTTCTTTTGTTTTCACTGGAAAGATGATGCTCAGTTTTAAATGTTAAAAGTGCACAAGTTGCTTTGTTATAATAAAACTAAATGTGTACAAACACAGAGACAGACACACCATAGACAGACACACACAGAAACAGACACACACACAGACACACACAGAGACAGACACACAGATGGACACGTGCGCGCACATACACATGCAGCCTGGGAAGTGCCAGGATGCGAGGCAGCCCCCAGAGCTGATTGGAGAACCATGGAGTCCAAGCCTGGGAGAGGCGGCCACTAAACATTAGAAGAAAACTCCCTGCATTGGGGCCGGTGCCAGGAGCCCAGTGCCAGGAGCCCAGTGCCAGGAGCCCAGTGACGGGCTCCTCTGCTCCAGGTCCTGCTAGAGAAGACAGGCTGCCCAGGAAGCCTCGGGCACCACACATTCCCTAACCAGCAGCTCTGACCTGGAGCTGGACCTGGAGCTGTCCCTGCTGGGGACAGGGCGGGGATGGGACCCACAGGAGGCCCAGGCCCTTCAGGCCTCACTGACCTGACAGCTGGTAGGCCCATTTTACCACATGCAAACTTTACCAAGTAGAGTCGAGTGAAAAATCCAGAAGGTTGCCACTTCTAGGTCAAAGGAAGTCCAGTCACTTCCCAAGCACAAGACATCTGCTACCTGGAGCAGGAGCAGACCAGCCTCAGACTTGCCTCGTCCCCGTGGTCATAGGGAGAGATGGCAGCTCAGACCGGGTTCCCAGTGGAGGTCTCCTGCCCACTGGACTGAGCAGAGACTGGACTGAGCTTCCCTGGGCTGAGTGCTTCCCTGGGCTGGGTACTTCCCTGGGCTGAGCTTCCCAGGGCTAAGTGCTTCCCTGGGCTGGTGCTTCCCTGAACTGAGTGCTTCCCTGGGCTGGGTACTTCCCTGGGCTGAGCTTCCCTGGGCTGGAGCTTCCCTGGGCCGGTGCTTCCCTGGGTGGGTACTTCCCTGAACTGAGTGCTTCCCTGGGTGGGTACTTCCCTGGGCTGGGTACTTCCCTGGGCTGAGCACTTCCCTGGGCCGAATGTTTCCCTGGGCTGTGTACTTCCCTGGGCCGGGTGCTTCCCTGGGTTGAGTGCTTCCCTGGGCTAAGCTTTCCTGGGCCGGGTACTTCCCTGGGCCGGGTATTTCCCTGGGCTGAGTATTTCCCTGGGCCAAGTGCTTCCCTGGGTCGAGCGCTTCCCTGGGCCAAGTGCTTACCTGGGCTGAGCGATTCCTTGGGCCGAGTGCATCCCTGGGCTGGGTGCTTCCCTGGGCTGAGCTTCCCTGGGCTGAACTTCCCTGGGCTGGGTACTTCCCTGGCTGAGTGCTTTCCTGGGCTGAGCTTCCCTGACCGAGTGCTCCCCAGGCCTAGCCTCTGCCCAGAGACCGGAGGGAATAGCCTCGTACCCAGGACTGGATAAAGTGTCTCCAGCTCAGGAATGTCTCTGATCCACCTGGGCCTTTGGGAGAGAGCTCTGAGCAGGAATGTAGAGCTGGCCCAACGGAGGTCTTGGCAGGCTGCGGAGACTGTGTCGGTGCACCCATGTGTGTTGGGGGAGTCTGGCTAAGCACAGGAGGAGGAAGGGTGGAGATGGAGACAGGGAGAGAGACTAGAGAAATCTGAAAATGACCCGAAAGTAAGTTTAAAAGAAAAAAGGCAGGTAGTAACCTAAAAAGAGCAATTAGGTAGACATGAAATGGGCAGAAACAAGGGTCAGAGTGGGAGACACGGAAAGCGTCTAGAATACCTGCAGGTGAGACAGATGCTCAGTGAAACAGGCCGAAGCAGAGGTGGAGTGAAGTCTGGAACAAACACAGAGGCTCTGGGACGCTGGAGGACGGAAGGGGAGCTCAGCAGGCACACACCGCCCAGAAGCACAGGCCCAGAGGCAGACACGGAGGAGCCGCCTGAGCTGGCGGCCCGCAGGCAGCACCCCAGAGGAGGAGCACAGAGGGAAGACAGCAGAAGGAACTTCTGAACAGCCCAGGAGACCCCGGGACCCAGGCAGAGACCCGAGCGCCAGCTGCCGCAGTAGGGGAGGTGCCCTAGGACTTCCCTGGAACCCGCTCTGTCCTGCACTTAGGAGCAGCAGCGGCAGGGAAGGCGGAGCCGGCTTGCGGGTATCCCCCTCAGCCAGGAAGAGAGCGGGGCACTGGATGCACTGGAAAAGCCAGGGTCAGACTGGGGACAAGGAGGGACTCACCGCAGTGCAGAACGAGACTGCAGCCTCCAAATCAGCATAGGGGAGGGGAGGATGCAAGAGCTACCTCATGTCCAGAAAAGGCAGGAAGAGGCGGACCCGGAGGGCGGCGGCAGCCCTGGTAGACCAGTGTGGTGGCCGCTTCGCTCTGGATGAAGCTCAGGGAGAAGCAGCGCCCATGAACTCGATCACCACCCGCACCCAGCGGGAGGGTGGCTTGGACCCACAGGACCCTGGCAGGCAGAGGTAGGAGCAGCCTCTCTGAGGACTCTGCTCCAGCCACCCTGGGGCTGTGGTGACCAACTGCCCAGCCTCGGGGTCCACGACCTGAGGGTGACTTCTCACTCACCCTAGCTGCCCACGGCCAGAGTTGGCGGCTCTGCCCCAGGTCACTTGCAAGAGGAGGTCCCTCCTCCGGGCTCAGGTCTGAACATTTGTCTCTGCAGATTCACATGTTGAAACCCCAGCCCCAGAGGGCTGGTGTTGAAGGTGGGACCCTGGGCTTGCGAGGTGGTGTGGGCAGAGCCCTCAGAACGGGCCACTGCTCTGAGGAGCAAGGCCCAGAGCTGCCCCCTCTCCTGCCAGGAAAGCAGCACCGAGAACCAGACTCCAGTCACCCCATGAGTGGCGTCCAGCTGGAGCGGCCTGCAGGGACCAGGCACTTGCTCCTGGGCATCTGGGCACTGTTGGCAGAGCAAGGGTGAGCAGGCTAAAGCTGCCACCTCGCCTTCTGTGCCTGAGAGCCTCCTGCTGGCCCTGGCCACCTGGACCAGGGATGGCAGATAGCCCAAGGCTGCTCTCAGCAGATGGCCTGGTGACCTCTGGCCTGTCCTGAAGACTCTGCTCCAGGTGACAAAAGAACAACAAAGAAGACCAGCAGTGAGCAGCAGTGGCCAGGGTTGGGGGTGGAGACCCCCAGGGCTCGGCAAGGGATGCCGAGGGGGCGGCGGTCAAGCCTCCCGAGGACGGTCCTGCATCCTCGGGGTCCATCTGCGCTGCCCGTCCAGCGCCAACAACCCGCTCCTCACCCTCCACCCTCAGGCTCAACGGGCTCCGGGACCTCGGGCAGAGCCACTCTGGGACCGGTGCTCAGAGCACTTGGCTTTGCTCGGCATCCCACCTGCCTTTGCAGAGGCGGCAGGAAGGCCGGGGACGCTGCTCCTGCCTCCAGGGAGGCTCGGCCTGTGACCTGGCGAGGTTCATGTCTCCTGGGGTGTCTCCAGGCAGGGCTGTGGGCAAATTGCTTCTTGGAAAAGAGGGCATGTGGGGTCGGCAAGCGGGCCCCCTTTATAGGACGTTCTCTTGCCTCGTGTTCCCACCGTCTTCCCCTGTCTGTCCCCAACATCAGGACGGGGCACAGCGTTCTGCTGGAGAGTGGGTGGGGTGCTGCTGGGTCCTATTGCGCAGGGGCTGCTTTCCCAGGTCCCTGTCCACTGGTGTCTCCCACACTGCTGTTCTGGAGCAAGAGCTGCGATCGTGGGCTCTGCCCAGACCAGTTTTCACCTTTCAGTGTCACTAGGGACCGTGCTGGTACACATGGCTGACTCCAGTGTCCTCCCACACAGGGATGACCCAGGCTGCATGGCCCGTGGTGATCTCCAGGAAAGCCAGTCCTCAGCTGCCCTGGCCTCACCTCGTCTGGCAGACGGTCGAGGGTCCTGGCTGGAGGGAAAGGAGACGCTTTATGCAGTCTTGGAGCTTTCTAGGTGTTCATTTCAGGTCACAGGAAGGTCAAGGCGGCCCTTTCCGAAGCTGTAAAATGTCATGAAATCCCCTGTTGCGCACGACCAACCACAGTGGCCAGCTGGGGGACGGCGGACGGAACCTCGGGTGATCTTTCTCGAGTTCAGAAGTTTGACTATAAAATGTAGCTGAGCCAGGCAGCTGGGGCCCCTGGGAGCTGGTCAGGAGACTGCAGCCTCCCACATAGCCAGCAGGAGCCCGGGCAGAGTCCACCAGGCATTTTACATTACTCACCCTCCCTCCTCTTCAAGAACCTGGCCCACACCCGGGCCCCGCTCTCCTGCGGGCCCAGGGGTGCTGACGTGGCCCCCAGGCCAGGAGGGGCCTGTTGCTCAGCCGTCAGGTGGCTCCTGTGCCAGCCCGCAGCCCCTGCTGGGGTCTCCTCAGGCGAAGGAAGGAACACGGGGTGCAGAGACCAGGGCCCACAACAGCAGCAGACTCAAAGTGAGTGACCACCTTCTCAGAGGCCTGGTAGTTTTGGAACTAAGACCCACTGACCATTCACCACTGCCCTGGGTGGGGAAGCGCAGGTCCCTGCGAGAGGCCTCTGTGGGCCATCGGCAAAACACAAAGGGCCCAGCCCTCTCTGGAAGTCAGCCCAGAGGAAGGATGCGGCCTGCTGCCCCTTGCGCAGCTCGGCTGCCCCCCCCCTCCCCCCCCCCCCCCCCCCTCCCCCCACAGGGAGATGGGACAGAGGTCTGGGCCACTCCATGGAGGAGCTGGCTCTGCCCAGCTGCCACTGATCTTGGAGTTGGCTCTGTCAACTGGTGGGTGTCTCCACCTAGGGTACACTCCTCGCCTGGATGTCCACCTCCGTGGTCACTGTCCTCCTGGGGCTGTGAGGATGCACAGGGCCAGGGCTCTGATGCTCCAGACGCACCGGCTCTCGCCAGCACTGGAAGGAGCTGGGATTTGCAGGCGGCGCCCCAGCTGGGGCTCACCCGCAGCTCGGCTGGGACAGCGGCCTGGGCACCAGCAGCGCTGGGTTCTGGCTCTGGCAACCCGGCAGGAGCCGATGGCGCCGCCTGGCACACGCTGGGCGCTCGCTCTCCCGGGCGCAGTCCTCCTCGCGCCCCGCCCTTCTCCCCCTTTCGATTGTTACTTTGAATCAGCTCCACGTGAAGGAACCGAGAGGGCGGGGAGTAGCCGGGGCTCCACCACGCCCTAGAGCACAGTGGTGGCCAGTTGCAGAGATCGGCTTGTGACCTTCTAAATGCCGAGGCCTCAGCGCCCGGCCCAGCGTTCCGCAGGGCTGGCAAACCTCACCTGTCTCCTGGGCGCTTCCCGGAAGCAGCTCCTCCCGCCGCCCTGCGCCTCCGCGGACTGGCCTCCTCCAGGTCCCCACCAGAGGGCTGACGGGGCACTCTCCCTTGGACACGGGGTCCTGGCACGGGGTCCTGGAGGCCCACTCTCACCTGGCGAGGGTCCTGGGGTGAACAACGTCCCACCTGTGCACCTGCTGCTCTGCCTCTCGTCCTCTGCTGGATGCTCACTGGCCTCCACTTGTCTCTCGGAAAGGCATGTGAGTCTGTGGACCCTCGTCAGGCAGGCCGTGGACATCTTGGAGAGTGTGGCCCTCCTCCCCAGAGTGGGCTCCTCCCCCAGCGTGGGCTCCTCCCCAGAGTGGGCTCCTCCCCCAGCGTGGGCTCTTCCCTCAGCGTGGGCTCCTCCCCCAGCGTGGGCTCTTCCCTTAGCATGGGTTCCTCCCCCAGAGTGGGCTCCTCCCCCAGCGTGGGCTCCTCCCCCAGCGTGGGCTCCTCCCCCAGCGTGGGCTCCTCCCCCAGTATGGGCTCCTCCTTCAGCGTGGGATCCTCCCCCAGCGTGGGCTCCTCCCCCAGTGTGGGCTCTTCCCTCAGCGTGGGCTCCTCCCCAGAGTGGGCTCCTCCCCCAGTGTGGGCTCCTCCCCCAGTGTGGGCTCCTCCCCCAGAGTGGGCTCCTCCCCCAGCGTGGGCTCTTCCCTCAGCGTGGGCTCCTCCCCAGAGTGGGCTCCTCCTTCAGCGTGGGCTCCTCCCCCAGTGTGGGCTCCTTCCCTCAGCGTGGGCTCCTCCCCCAGCGTGGGCTCTTCCCTTAGCATGGGTTCCTCCCCCAGAGTGGGCTCCTCCCCCAGCGTGGGCTCCTCCCCCAGCATGGGCTCCTCCTTCAGCGTGGGCTCCTCCCCCAGCGTGGGCTCCTCCCCCAGCATGGGCTCTTCTCTCAGCGTGTCCTCCTCCCTCAGGGTCCCCCGCGCTTCCTCAGATTAGATTTCGGTTCTGCATTTTGTTGAGGACAAGGCACAAAAGAAGCTGTGTCCCTGGTGAAGGCCTCAGGAGGCAAGGGGCACTCCGTCCCATGGTTAGTGACGTGCGTTTGAGCTCCCCTCCCTGGTTTTAGCAGCCACTGATGATCCTTGTACAAATCGCTCACTTTGCCTTGTGGACCAATTTTAATTTTCTCCTGCCTTTCCTTCCACGTCCATTAGTTTGTGTGCTATTACAAAGAACCTTCCTAAGGCCAGTGTGGTGGCACAGCCCTGGCAGCCCAGCCACCAGGGAGCCTGAGGCAGGAGGTCTAAAGTTCGAGGCTAGTCTCATCAAGTTAGCAAGGCCCTGTCTGAAAATAAAGAATAAAAAGGGCTGGGCTGTGGCTCAGTGGTGGAGCACCCCTGGGTTCAATCCCTGGTACCAAGAAGGAAAGAGAGAGAGGGAGAGAGGGAGAGGGAGAGAGAGGGAGAGGGAGAGAGAGAGAGAGAGGGAGAGAGTTTTCCATTCTGAGCTTTGCTGACTCTTTAAAATCAATATGGACCCAGTCTTGCTCTTTCTAAGACATGCTCTACATTTCCGCCCGTGGCCAACCTTGCTCATTGGACGCTCCTGCTGCCGTGGGTCTGGTAAGTGCCCGCGTCTATCGTCCTGAACAGGAAGGAGGCTGGTGCCTGCAGCCCTGAAATCAACCATTTCCACCCAAACGTTGAAGAACGGTGTCCATTGGGCCATCAGTGCATGTTGCTGACCGGTTCACTCTTCCTCGGCCCTGTGGGTGAGCAGAGTCACAATACCCATTGTGTTGTCCTCAGGGAAAGGGGGCATAAGACCCCATGCCCCTGAGCGTCCCCGGGTCCAGCCCAGCTGAGCGAGCCGTGAGAGCGGCCAGGGCGGAAGGTCCAGGCAGCGTCACCTTGAAGGACCGGCCCGGGCGCACCCTGGACGCCAGGGCCGGCTGCTGGTGTCTGCAGAAAGCGGCTTCCCGCGTGGACTCCTGCACAGCGGCTGCCTGGGGGCCGCAGACAAGACACAAGCGAGCGCACAGCGCACGCTCAAGCTGTCCCTGCTCCTGCCGCAGCGGATGCCTCCCTCAGCAGGCGGGGTGCAGGACTGGGGGCCGCGGAAGGACACGTGCCTGATCCAGCCAGCTGCGCTGCCCCGTCAGGGACAGGTGCCTCTCTCCAGTCACCAGCTCCTCCGGAGCAGTCGGGGGACTCCGCTCCTCCACAGAGGTGGGGTGGGAACAGGCTCTGTCCAGGGCGTGGCTGGGGACTCTGTGGAGGACAGGCGGTGGCAGCACAGTTAGGCTGGCCTTGACATGCAGTTGGGGACATTGTTTCCCAGTGCATACCTTAGGGTTCTTTCCTTCCTTCTTGGGTTGGTTTTACTTTTTGAATGTATAAAACATGAACTTGGTGAAAAAACGAGGCAGCAGAGGGGCGCTGGAGATTGCGTCCCCCACCCCCACTCCCAGCCACAGACAGACACCTGCCTGCCCCTGCGTGGACTCGGGTCTCCCGGGCTGCGCTCTGAGCTTCTTTGGAGGCTGGTGCAGACAATTTGAATTATCCCTGAGGGCGTGGCCACCATCCTTGGAGAGGCGGCTCCCTTCCTGAGACACCTGCAGGAGGCTGGAGGCCCTTGACAGGTACCACACTCCCATGGAGAAGATGAGGACTGAGAGGTTTGAGCGGTGGACGACTGTGAACCATAGATTTTTTTTTTTTTTAATTCTTAATGTTTAATTTATTCCTTTTTTCTCTCACTCTATTTTCCTTTTACTTACCTATTCCCTTGGAGTCTCTTTCTCCTTTTCTCATGGTAAAGACCACTTTCTTTTGACCACGCGCTCACTCTTCCTTGATCAGGTGTCTCTTTACTCACTTGCACCTACACCCCTCCCCATCCTCTTTGTCTACCACTAGAAATACTGTAGATCATAATGAAACTCATCCTGTTTATTACAGTAATGTTAATCTTTATAGGGGCTCTCTGGTTTAGGGCTGCATATGGTTTGTATTGGGTGCTGCTAATATTGATCTCCCCCTCAAAGGAGAGGTACTGGAACACTGCAGGGTCACAATAAGCCTGCAGGGAGGAACTTCAACCTCAGATCTTCACTGCTAGAGGGGAACGTACAGAAAAAATATGAGGAAGCAGGGGAAGAAAGTGTCCCTAACAAACCAAGATGGTATTTTGATAGAATTCAATGACAGCATGGCAGTAGAAATGACAGAAAAAGGGTTTAGAATCTGCAAATTAAAATGATCCGTGAAGTAAAAGACAAGAGAACAAATGTAGGCAATGCATGACCATTCCAGTAAACAGTTAAAAGAGCAAATTCAGGAAGCAAACAGTTCAATAAAGAGACAGAGATTCTGAAAAAGAAACAAAACAAAAGAGAAATACTTGAAAGAAACAATAAACCAAATTAAAAACTCAATAGAAAGCATCACCAACAGAATAGATCTTGTGGAAGACAGAATCTCAGACAATGAAGACAAAATATTTAATCTTGAAAATAAAGTTGACCAAACTGAGAAGATGGTAAGAAATCATGAACAGAATCTCCAAGAACTATGGGATATCATGAAGAAACCAAATTTAAGAATTATTGGGATTGAGGAAGGCACAGGGATACAAACCAAAGGAATGAACAAACTGTTCAATGAAATTACATCAGAAAATTTCCCAAACCTGAAAAATGAAATGGAAAATCAAATACAAGAGGCTTTCAGAACACAAAACGCACAAAATTACAACAGATCCACACCAAGGCACATTAAAATACCTCACATACAGAATAAGGATAGAATTTTAAATGCTGTAAGAGAAAAGCATCAGGTTACTTATAAGGGGAAACCAATACAGAAAGCAGCAAATTTCTTGGCCCAGACCCTAAAAGCAAGAAGGGCCTGGAACAATATATTTCAAGCTCTGAAAGAACATGGATACCAACCAAGAATCCTATACCCAGCAAAACTAACCTTCATGTTTGATGATGAAATAAAATCTTTCCATGATAAACAAAAGTTAAAAGAATTTACAAATAGAAAGCCTGAGCTATAGAACATTCTCAGCAAAATATCTCATGAGGAGGAAATGAAAAACAACAGTACAAGTCAGCAAAGGGAGGAACTACCCTAAAGGAAAAGTCAATTAAAGGTGAAACCAAGTCAAGTTAAAAACCAAAAATAAGCCAGGAATAATGACCAGGAATACAAATCATATCACAATAATAACCCTGAATGTAAATGGCCTAAACTCTTTAATCAAAAGACACAGACTGGCAGATTGGATTAAAAAGAAAGATCCAACAATATGCTGCCTGCAAGAGACTCATCTCATAGATAAGGATATCCACAGGCTAAAGGTGAAAGGATGGGGAAAAACATACCATGCACATGGACTCAGTAAAAACACAGGAATCTCCATCCTCATATCAGATAAAGTGAACTTCAAACCTAAGTTAGAAGGGATAAAGAAGAACATTTCCTACTGCTCCAGGGAAACATAAGCCAGCAAGACATAATGATTTAAAATATTTATACCCAAACAATGGAGCATCTATATGTACATCAAATAAACCCTTCTCAATTTTAAGAATCAAATAAACCAAAACACAATAATAGTGGGTAACTTTAACACACTGCTCTCACCACTGGATAGATCCTCCAAACAAAAACTGAACAAAGAAACTATAGAACTAAATAATACAATCAACGATATAGAACCAAATATATACAGAGTATTTCATCCATCATCGAGTGAATATACTTTCTTCAGCAAATCGTGGATCCTTCTCCAAAATAGACCATATACTATGCCACAAAGAAGCCATTCGTAAATACAAAAAACAGAGATACTACCTTGTAGTCTATCAGACCATAATGGAATGCAATTAGGTATCAATGATAAAATAACAAACAAAAACTACTCCTCCACCTGGAGACTAAATAATATGCTATTGAATGATGCAATGATAACAGAAGATATCAGGGAAGAAATAAAAAAAATTCTTAGAGGTAAACAAGAACAATGACACATATCAAAATCTCTGGGACACTCTGAAAGCAGTACTAAGAGGAAAGTTCATTGCATTGAGCTCATACATTAAAAAGATAAAAAGTCAACTAAATGACCTAACATGACATCTCAAGGCCCTAGAAAAAGAAGAGATCAACACCAAAAATAGTAGAAGACAAGAAATAATTAAAATCAGAACTGAAATCAATAATATAAGAGAAACTTCAAAAAATTGACAAAACAAAGAGTTGGTTCTTTGAAAAAGTAAACAAAATTGATAAACCCTTATCCACACTAATGAAGAGGAGAGAGAAAACTCAAATTACTAGAATTCATGATGAAAAAGGAGAGATCAAGACAGACACCATTGAAATACATAACATAATTAGAAGTTACTTTGAAAATCTATACTCCAACAAAATAGAAAATCTTGAAGACACCGATATATTTTTAGAAGCATATAATCCTCCCAAACTGAATCAGGAAGACGTACACAATCTAAACAGATCAATGTCAAGCACCAAAATAGAAGAAGCCATCAAAAGCCTACCAACCAAGAAAAGCCTGGGACCAGATGAATTCTTAGCTGAGTTCTACATGTCCTTTAAAGAAGAACTAATATCAATACTCCTCAAAGTATTCCAGGAAATAGAAAAGGAGGGAACCCTTCCAAACTCATTCTATGAAGCTAGTATCACTCTAATACCAAAACCAGACAAAGATGCATCAAGGAAAGAAAACTTTAGACCAATATCCCTGATGAACATAACACAAAAATCCTTAACAAAATTCTGGCAAATTACATAAAAAACATATTAAAAAGATAGTGCACCATGATCAAGTGGAGTTTATCCTAGGATGCAAGGTTGGTTCAACAACCAGAAATCAATAAATGTAATTCATCACATCAATAGACTTAAAGTTGAGAATCATATGATTATTTAAATAGATGCTGAGAAAGTGTTTGATAAAGTACAACACCCCTTCATGCTCAAAACACCAGAAAAAATAGGGATAGTAGGAACATACCTCAACATTGTAAAGGCCATCTATGCTAAGCCCACAGCCAACATCATTCTAAATGGAGAAAAACTGAAAGCATTCCCTCTAAAAACTGGAACAAGACAGGGATGCCCTCTTTCATTACTTCTATTTAACATCATCCTTGAAACATTAGCCAGAGCAATTAGACAGACCAAAGAAATTAAAGGGATACAATTAGGAAAAGAAAATCTCAAGCTGTTGCTATTTGCCAACAACATGATTCTATATTTAGAGGATCCAAAAAACTCCACTAGAAAACTTCTAGAACTAATAAATGAATTCAGTAAAGTATCAGGATAGAAAATCAATACACATAAATCTAATGCATTTCTATTCTTACGTGATGAATCCTCTGAAAGAGAAATTCTTAGAAAAACTACTCCATTCACAATAGCCTCAAAAAAAAAAAAAACCCACAAAAAAAACTTGGAAATCAATCTAACAAAAGAGGTGAAAGAGTTTTACAATGAGAACACAGAACACTAAAGAAAGAAATTGAAGAAAACCTTAGAAGATGGAAAGATCTCCCATGTTCTTAGATAGGCAGAATTAATATTGTCAAAATGACCATACTTCCAAAGGCGCTATATATATCTAACACAATTCTAATTAAAATCCCAATGACATTCCTCATAGAAATAGAGAAAGCAATCGTGAACTTCATCTGGAAGAATAAGAGACCTCGAATAGCCAAAACAATCCTGAGCAGGAAAAGTGAAGCAGGAGGTATCATAAACTATACTACAGAGCTATAGTAACAAAAACAGCATGGTATTGGCACCTAAATAGACAGTCAGACCAATGGTACAGAATAGAAGACACAGACACAAAAACCACATGAATACAGTTACCTCATACTAGACAAAGGAGCCAAAAACATACAATGGAGAAAAGATGGCCTGTTCAACAAATGATGCTGGCAAAACTGGAAATCTATATGCAGTGAAATGAAATTAAACCTCTCTCTCTCACCCTGTACAAAACTCAAGATGGATCAAGGACTTAGGAATTAGACCAGAGACCCTGCACCAAATAGAAGATAAAGTAGGCCCAAATCTTCATCATGCTGGCTTAGGACCAAACTTCCTTAACAAGATTCCTAAAGAAATAAAAGAAATAAAAGCAAGAAATAAAAGCAAGGATCAATAAATGAGATGGATTAAAACTAAAAAGCTTTATCTGAGCAAAGGATACAATCAGTAATGTGAAAAGAGAGCCTACAGAGTGGGAGAAAATCTTTTCCACATGCACTTCAGATAGGGCTCTTATCTCCAAAGTTTATAAAGAACTTAAAAAACTTGACACCAAAAATAAAAAGAACCCAATCAATAAATGGGCCAAGGAACTGGACAGACACTTCACAGAAGAAGATATACAGGCTATTAACAAATATATGAAAAAATGTCCAACATCTTTAGTAATTAGAGGATTGCAAATTAAAACAACTCTAAGATTTTATCTTACTCCAATTAGAATGGCTATTATCAAGAAATAATAGACATTGGTGTGGATGTGGGGAAAAGGCACACTTGTACATTGCTGGTGGAGTTGCAAATTGGTGCAGCCACTCTGGAAAGCAGTGTGGAGAATCCTCAGAAAACTTTGGAATGGACCTACCTTTTGACCCAGTTATCCCACTCCTCATTTTATACCCAAAGGACTTAAAATTAGCATACTACAGTAAAATTAGCATACTATGCAGCCACATCAATGTTTATAACAGCTCAGTTCACAATAGCTAGATTGTGGAACAAACCTAGATGCCCTTCAACAGATGAATGGGTAAAGAAACTGCGGTATATATACACCATGGAATATTATTCAGCCATAAATAAGAATAATATTATGACCTTTGCAGATAAATGGATGGAATTGAAGAATATCATGCTAAGTGAAATAAGCCAATCCCAAAAAACCAAAGACCGAATGTTTTCCCTGATAACTGGATGATGATATACACTGGGGGTGCGGGTGAGAGAAGAATGGAGGAACGTTAGATTATGTAGAGGGAAATGAGGTGGGGTATGAAAAATGGTGGACTGAGACAGACATCTTTACCTATGTACATGTATGATTATGCGAATGGTGTGAATCCACACTGGGCACAACCATAGAAACGAAATGATGTAGCCCATTTGTGTACAATGAATCAAAGTGCAGTCTGTAAAAATAAATTAAAAAATAAAAAAAGCAAAAAACAAAAATGAAAACTTCTGCAGCAGGGATGTGGCGCACTGGGAGGGGCCCGGGACCCCCCGCTCCCCGCCTGCCTGGGACCACGTGTCAGGTCCTGGCTTTCTTGGTGACCTTTTGCAAAGTAAGTGCGTGAGGCTTCCTGCTCCTCCCTCCTGCCCCGCCTGCCTGCTTGCAGCCCGCCACACACGCCCCTGCACCTGCAGTACCACTCCACATAGCGCTCACGGTGTCCTGCGGGATTTTTACAGCTGCATAGTACTTCACCATGTCCTGCGTGGGGGCCTTCAGGTTGTTCTCAGTGATTTGTGATTATAAAAGGTCCCACAATATTAGAGGACTTCACTGAAATGTGTTTTCATGTAGTGGGGTGTCATTGGGGCAAATTCCCCAAACAGGGATCACTGGGTCAAAGGTTAGTGAGGAGAGACCACTGAGTCCTGCTTGGGGTCTCCTGATCTGTGAGCCCCAAATAAACTTTTCCTCCTCTACGTTGTTCTTGTTGGTCCCTTGGTCACAGCAGCACGAAGCTGGCTGACACACACCGTTTCCTGGTTGCTGTGGAGTCTTCATATCCTCCACCTCTGTCCCGTCTGTGGTTTCCGGGCAGGGAAAACTAAGCTCTGAGCCTGTTTCTCTACTCGTGGGCTGCAGCACAGGGGACGCTGTCACAGAGAAGTGTGGGGACGGCCTTCTGGGAAGAGGGACACACAGGGCCATGGCTGATGAGGAGTGGACACACCTCCCTCAGGTCCCTGGGGGACGTGGTGGGAGTCGGAGAGGTGGGGCCGTCGTCCAAGCGTCCGGGCAGTGTGAAGAGGAAGGTCCAGGGCGGTGGGGGGGAGACAGGCTTCAGCCCAATCCGCAGGCGGGAGGGTCCTGCACAGGGTGAAGGGGCTGGGAGACCGGGCTGTGAGGCCAGGGTCGTGGCTACATGCTGGCCACTCTGAAGGGGAGGGGAGGAGAGGGTCAGGGAGAGGGCAGGAGGCCCGCCTGGACCTGACCCTGGTGGACACTCCCAGGCAGTGGGTGACCTGCGGGTCCCCACACTCAGCCTTACTATTTGCTCACTCTGGAAGCCAGAGCTGGGGGGTGAGACCTGGTCCTTCTGGGCTGTCCACCCCACTGCCTGGCCATCCTGAGCAGGGCCTGGTGTGCCTCCAGCATGGGCTCCTTGTCCTTGGTGGGCGTCTGAGACCTCTTTGGGCTTGTGTGGGTGGGGTGTCCCCATGGCTTGTGGCCAGTCCTGTCCACTTGCAGGTGGGCTGAAGACAAGGCATGAGCAATCAGAGGGGCACAACGGTCCCCTGCTGTCGTCAGAGGCCAGGAGAGCGGTGGTGGCAGAGAGGGGTCTGGGGAGAGCTCACGGGTCTCCTGTCACCTTGGTGAAGGACCAGGACCCAGTGGCTTCCCACAGCAGCAATTCACCCCATCAGTTCAGAGGCTGGAGAGCCAAGGTCAGGGATTGTCAGGGTCGGCCGGGGCCGGGAAGGCTCCAGGGGAGGGTCCTTCCAGGCTCTTCCGGCTCCTGGTGGCGGCAGTTGCCCTAGGCAGATGACCGCATGGCCCCTGCCTTCTCACGCCTTTCTTCCCCTGTCCTCCCTCTTCTGAGGACACCAGCCTTTGGGCTTGGCGTGTCCACCCAGATGGTCCAGGCTGGTCTCTTCTGAGATCCTGAGTTCAATCGCATCTATCGGGTTGCATTTACAGGGTTTGGGACCCTATCTTCTGGGATCAGGGGGCAAGTGAGTGACCCGCTGCAGGTGTGCGGGTTTGCATGGGGACCCGGCGACACGACCAGATTCGATCCAGGCACCTGATGTTCTTTTCTGCACAGGGCCAGGGGTCTGGAGCAGCCCTGCCTGTGTCCGGGAGCTGGCAACAGGCCAGGAGAGCTCACAGGCCGGGACGGGGGGCGGCGAGGCTCCCTCCCGGGGAAGCTCCCTGACCCTACGTCCCCGTCCCCGTGGGAGGGATCTTTGGGCTCAGGAGAGGCCAGCCTGCAGGAGGGCATCCACACAGACCCCAGGGCCAGCAGCCCCTCTGCCCGCCGTTGCTCCGTTGCTCCGGGGGCTCGGCCTCTGGTGCTCTTAGACCAGGCGGTTCCGCGGGCTTTGCTCCTTCCAGCCCATCCGCTCTCCCAGCCCGACTTGGTGAACGAGCATGTGAAACCACGGAGGGTCCGGAGGGGCAGTTAAACAGCTCTCCCCTTCAACGCGCCGCAGCGCCTGCCCCTCCAGAGCCGACCTCGAGCTAGGCCGACCCACCAGCGCTGCCCGAGGGGCAGGCTGGTCCCCTCCTTGCAGTGCTTGATGACAGACCTCAGCGCATTTCTGGAGCAGAGGAAAACAGCATAATAAGCTTAATTTTGGCAGCGTGGAGGTTATTATAATCATTTCCCTCTGAAGAATTGTAAATAATTCATTTGCAGAACTCCAGTCAGAGCCTCTAATTAGCGCTGGGCACTACAAAGCGCTTCCTCCTCTGCCTGCCCAGCCGCTGCTCCGGGTCTCCCTCCCTCCAGCCGTGCACGCGTGTCAGGACTGCTGGTGGCTTTGATGTGCTTTCCAATGGTGTCCCGCTCTTACTCAGGGACGCTCCAGGTGGGGACATGGTGGTGACAGAGGCCCTGTTGTTAAGCCATCTGCATGGTCTCCTCTCTCAGCAGCCAGTGGTCTGGAGGGAACTCGGGGTCAGATGTGAGTCCCAGCGGGCACTCTGCCCGTCCTGTCTACACCAGCGGGGGAGGGGCCGCGTGGTGGGCAGGGTGGGGCCTCCAGGGAGACTTAGAAGGCCTCCTGCCTGGTCTCCCTGGTCCCAGGGGTTTCTTCTGTGGTGGCTGCAGATGAAGCTCACTTGGACCAAGGAGAGGCGCCTGAGCAGAAGCCGCACGCAGCCCAGGACGGAGGAAAGAGAGCGCTTGGCGGGGCTGTGGGGTCCACCTCCAGCTAGCCGGGGGCTGGGGCAGGACAGGGCAGAGCGGCCCTGGTTTCGGACTGGGGACCCAGTGCCCCTGAGCTCCTCTGCAGCTGCCTGAGTCCCCAGAGTCTGGGCCCCCTGCGTTGGAAGCCCTGCCCTGGGAGACATTCCATGGCTCGGGAGTGGCTTTGTTCTACTTTGTCCATGATTACCTGGCACGGGCTGGATTTCCCAGCATGCCCCTGGAAGGGGAGGGACGTGTCCCTGAGTCTCTGGCAGGTGGAGGCACTGTCCAGAGCTGGGGCCACGTCAGCAGGCCGAGTTCGAAGGCCCCAGCCTGCACCTCGCTGGCTGCACCCCACCTTGCTGTGAGAGGCCGCTAGCTCACAGGCCGATGGGCCGGGAGCGTGGGGGCCCAGCGTGCAGGGGACAGGGGCAGGGCTGGGCTGGCCTCGGAGGAGGCCACGGCAGGGACATGGCCAGGTGCCCAGGTGCCCTCTGGGAGGAAAGTTGGAGGTGGTGGAGAGGGGTGCTGGGTGGCAGGGGCGGGGACCAGAGTGTCCAGCTCCCAGCAAGTCTGCAAGACCAGGGTTCTGGTCCTCAAGCCTCTGGGGTCCCAGAGCACCCCAGGGCAGCTGACCCGCACGGGCCTGCTGGGCTGGTCTGACAGGTGTGCATCGTGGGTCTCCTCACATTGGCAGGGGTCCCCCTGGTCTGCAGCAGGCTCTGACCCCAGCCAGGACTGCCTTCCGCGAGGGCCCTCCGTGTGGGCCTCCGTGGGCAGAGGACGTCCTCCTTGGTGCTGGCTTCAGGGAGCTTCCTGGGTGGCAGGGGGTGTGCACAGGAAGGCCACTGAGTTCCTCGCTCTGCCGATCACAAACCAGGGAGCCGCCTGGGGCGGGGAGGCGAGGGGAGGGTCAGGGTCCTCATCTGATAGGAGGAAAGTGCTGCCTTCAACAAGGAAGTCGGGGGCTCCGGCACACCCTCGAGGCCCTGCTGGGCAGCACCAGGAGCCCAGGAACAGAGCCCCCACGCTGAGGCACAGTGGCGACCCTGGCACCAGGCCACCACCCAGCAGGAGACAGGCCCTGCCTCAGGGGCAGGGTGGGCCCCGGGCTCCATCCGCGCATGTCTGTCCTGCTCAACTCCTGGGGCCAGGCTTCAGGCTCCCTGGGCCTCGGTGGAGCCGCACGCCTGGAGCCCGGGTATGGCCGCCCGTCCCGGCTCCTGTGAGGCCACCTTGACTCCATGGCTTGTTTTCACAAGGGTCCAAGCTGGGGCCAGACGCGAGAGTCACTTCTGAGGTCCCAAACTGGTCCGCCTGGTCTAACAAAGCTCAGGTTCCAAACGCAGCATGCCTGGCACAGGCCTCCTGACTCAGCTCCACCGGGCACCACCCAAGCAGCCCCGGCTCAGGGACGTGGTGGCAGGAAAGCCGTCCTGCCAAGTTTTGCCGTGCCCTGGAGGGTCGCGGGTGCCCTCCTGGGCGTCTCTGAGCGCCTTGCTCTCTAATCAGGCTCCCCCTGGTTTCTGCTGGAGGTGCTGCGGGACCCTGGGGCACGCAGGCTGGTAAGCTCCAGGAAGGACCCCAGGCCACGGCAAAGCTGGGAGGTTCTTGGGGGAGCCCAAGGTGAAAGCTGCTCCACACACGGAAATCCGTGAGTTTGAAAATGGCGCCTGGCACACTCTGGCTTACCTGGTGACCCCGTCTCCGTGGGTCCCCCACTGTGTCCTCAGGAAGAGCAGCCAGCTTCCCAAGGGGCCTTCCGGTCCTGGGATTCTGCAGCACACCAGAGCCTGCTCCGGTCTGGGCAGAGACCCCAGCCACGATTTTCTCACGCTTTGATCTGTGCTACTGAAGAATAGATTTGCCCTACCCCCAAAAGCTCCCCTCCTCAAGTCACTCAGGCCCTTCTCGGGAGGCAGGGGAGCCCATTCCAACAGGCGGCCTTCCCCACCTCAGGCCTGACCCTGACGCCAACACTCAGCTGGGAGCACATCCGTCCATAGTGCGCAGGGGGTGCCTCGTGCTTTGGTTATCAGCTGAGGAGCGAGACTGGACACACAGCCAGCGCGGCCAGGTGGCAAAATGGAGCTCTACCCACACCCGCCGACACCAGCCCAGAGACCACCCCAGTTCCTCCAGTGCCTAGAGTGACCAGCCCAGGGACCACCCCAGTGCCTAGAGTGACCAGCCCAGGGACCTCCCCAGTGCCTAGAGTGACCAGCCCTGAGGCCACCCAGCCCCTAGAGTGACCAGCCCTGAGGCCATTCCATCACCTGCAGCCACCAGTGCAGCCTTCAGGAAATCAGATCACTGTCTCTAGCAACCTATCTGGAAGTCAAATGATGACCTCAGTAACAATTGGCCCCGGATGGACAGGACTTCATTGACCACAGCCAGTGTCCCTAATCTCTGACTTAGGAAGAAACAGAGCAAGTCACCCATGCCCTAACGGACTGAACAGGAGTGCCCACCTCCCGTGAGCTGCTTCCTGGTCATCTGAGTCTCTAGTCAATGCCAGCGTCTGCTGGCCCCACTGTGTGTACTGAGTGCACACAGCCGTGGCTTTTGCCCCAGTGGTCTTTGCTTATTCCACTGAAGAGGGGGCTTTGAGGAGAGTCTGAGGGCTGTGAAGAGCAGCCTCTTTAGCTCAACAAACAGCAGAGTCACAGGCCAGGAAGGAACTGCAGTGAACGTGGCCCCCAGCATGATGGTTAGTCTGAGGTATCGGCTCGACCGGGCCACAGGCTACCCAGATATTTGGTCAAACATTTTTCTGGGTGTTTCTGTGAGGAGTTTTTAATGTGACCCTTTAATGGACAGAGTAGAGCAGATCACATCTTCCATTGTGGGTCTCCTTCAATCAGTCGAAGGCCTGCTGGGAAGTAAGTTTGGCTTGCCCTCAGTGAGCGGAAGTTCCTGCTGCTGCCCACCTTCCAACAGGACACCTGCCTTCAGAGTGACTGGACCATCACTCTCCTGTTTCTCAGGCCCACAGACTCAGACTGGAGCTGGACCAGGGGCTCTCCTGGGGCCAGTGCGTGGCTCCCTGCAGCCTCCAAGATCACACGAGCCGACCGACCCCTTATAATAAACCTGTTTCTACGCAGAGACTGTGATCTGTGCAGCAGACACTCACGTCCTGGCTGTTTCCCTGGAGAACTTGGCAGACCCACAGGGCCCTGCGTGGGGCCCTCGGCAGGTCGAGCTGGTCATGGAGAGGTAAGACGGACAGGAGCCCCTAGGCCTTCACCAAGGGCCACGCTCCCAGATCAGGAAGGCCAAGGCATGGGCAAAGTCTCTTCAACAGAAACCATTAGTGAGGAGATGAGGGGACAGCACGCCCAGCCTGGAGGCGAGAAACGGAAGTGATGGAACTCAGTGTCCACCACGGCAGGGACAGGAGAGCCAACACGTCCCGCTCAGGGGACAAATGTGCTCTCTCCTCCGCCCTGCCAACATGTCCTGGAGCCCCACTGTGTCAAAGCAAGAATCGGGAAACCAGAATGGCCGGAAGCAGGGGACACGGGGTCACTGTTCACAGGATCGTGACTGTGTGTGTCCAGCAATCCAAGAGCACTTGTTAGAACTGAGTCAGCAGACTTCCTAGGTACAAAATTAATCACAATAGTCAATCACACTGCAACACGTCAGAAAAAATAAAAAAAGAAACGAAGAAACTCATGTGGTTTAAAATAGCTCTAAACCTACAATGTCACTAGGAATTAAATGCACATGACTTGGCGAGAGAAAAGAAATTTTATAGACTTTCTTTTTATTTTTTTTAAGATACAAAAAGATATATTATGTTCATGGATCAGGAAGATACACATTCTTCCCAACAGGTGGTGAGGTTCCACTCCATCCCAGTGGGACCGTCCACGGGAATGTCCGCCCTGGGTGGGAATGGCGGAATCCGACACACATCACGTTGGAGTGTGCATGAAAGACAAAGGGCCAGAAGCCATTGGACTTTCCTGAAGAAGAGCCTCCCAGGCCTCCATGCTCAGTAATGCCAGGAAACCGTGTGGCCCATGGAGGGACAAGGGACAGAGAACAGAATACAGTGCCTTGAAACCCAGCTGTGTCTGCAGGTGCTCAGTGGCCTGAGGAGGGGACTTTTGGATGCGAGGGGCGATGACGAGTCTTCCTCAAGGAGCCTGGGAAGCTGGCCATGCCGATGAAGCTGGACGTCAGGACCATGGCCACTTCCAACAGGGCTGCCGCTGTGCCTCCACAGCCCACAGGCCCTCTTTCAGCGTGGCATGGACCCTGGTCTGTGGCAGACTGTCTGCCCTTGAACCTGGGAAGACCTGGACGGATCCCCAGATGCCGTGTGTGCAGAAGCCACGGCAAGGCTCCGTGGACACAGGCAAGGCAGCTCCTGGCTCTTCACTCCAGGGCCCTCACTCAGGAGCGTGCTGCGGGGAAGCCGGGGCACAGCCCCTGCCCTGCCCGAAGAGCAGCGGCTCTCCCACCCCCGGGCAGCCAGGGCTCTGCACTGTGCGCGTCCTGCTTCAGCTGTGCCTGCTCTGGGTCGTGCGGTCCCTGGACCTCCAGTCACTGCAGAAGGCCACACAGACCTCCCCTTGCACTGCGTCCTTATCAGCTCCTCACCCACAACCTGCAAGAACACAACATAGAGCTGATTTACACCAAGGTTTGGGGCCATTTGTTACCTGACCCTAGGAACTGAACAGACCTCGCATCAAGTGCAAAATGCAGTTCCAACAAGATCCAGGCTAAAAGCAGAGGCCAGGCCGTGAAGCTTTCAGAAGATGATGTAACCATACATTTGTCTCCACAACCCTGGCGTGGGGAGGACGTCTTAAACAAGACCCCAGGAATGACACACTGGAGGAAAGATAGCGTGCTGGACTACCCTAAACCCAGGGCCTTCTGACTGACCAATCGATCACAGTGGGGGTGTAGGGAGACATGGAATTGGCCACACGTGTACCCTATGAAGACTCACGTAAAGAAGAAAGAAGGAATTCCTACAAAGTGATGATAATAAAATCAGAAGCAGGAGACAGAAATGGGCTCCTTGGTGGCACATCTCCAAGTGAGACACGCAGGTCTAGTGAGCAGAAGGATGTGCTCCCCCTCGTCACGGCCAAGGGCCTGTGGGTCGATCCACCGTCAGACACACAAGTGCCAGTGAGCTAGTGGCAATGCAGACTGTGGCCGAGGGTGTGGCCCTGTAGGAACACAGGATCTGCTGCGGAGTATAAACTGCTCGACCTCTTTGGAAAAGTGAGTTCTGTGTGTGTATCCTGCCCACGTGCCCTAGACAAGTTGTGCCCTTGGGTCCCTCGCCCCGCATTCCAGAATCTCCACAGCAGGACCCCTCGCAGTCAACCCATGTGTGCCTCAATGCATGATGGGTAGATCAATCATGGGGCATTTATTCAGTGGAATCTTGGGGACAACGAGACTTGAAGAAGGTGGTCACTGAAGCAGCACAGGGACCACAAGCGTGGCTGCTGCCTGTGGTCAAGTCCTCTGATGGCTTCTTTCCTGAATATTCCATATGAACTGTTGTGCCCAAAGGCTCGAGACCCCACAAGGACCACCAGAGACCACGATCAATGCAAGCAGCAAAGAGTCATTTATTAGCAAGTTCGAACCTGGTCCTCTGCGTCCTTAACCAGTGACGCTAAGAGAGGCCCCGAGCCCTCGTTAGCAGGGTTTTTATAATGAAAGGCAAGCAGTTTTACAGTGTTCTTTTAATTGGTTAACATTTGAACAGCTAAACATTAGTCCTCCTGTGGTTGGGTCCTGCCAATCTATTTGATTTTCATTGGGTCCTGTCAGAACTGAACGGTCCTAGTGGAAGAAGGGAGGAGGGAAGGGGTGAACTATGCAGGAGATGAGTCGGGGCTAAGCCCCGCTCCCGTCCTTGACGGATAAGGTCTCCAGGCAACCGCACATTCCTCGGACAAATATCTCTTAACAACCTTGGTAAGCACAGGGGCCCAGCAGTCCTGTCTGTCCTTGAGACAGTTAGCAGCACGGATACCACCCTGCTCTCAACAGAACCAAACCAGGTAACACGCGGCCTCTGGCTGATTCCACTTAGCATGTTATCAAGATCCGCACGTTGACTCGCGGGTTGGTACTTCACCCTTGGGACTAAGACCCCTCTGCACGGGTGCACGCCGGCTGTACCCACCGTGGGCTGCGGCGCTGCGTGGCCTTTGTGGCTGACGCTGCCGTGAGCCTGCGTGCGCCAGTCTCGGTGCGCTCGATTCTCTCTCCTTTCCTGCAGATCTGCGAGTGGACTCTGGTGTGGTCATTCCCTCCGGCTGCTGCAGGAACTTCCAGACTGTTTTGCTATAGCCAGTCCTTGCCGAGGACGCCGTGGCTGTCTGTGTTCCTGCTGTGCCGCCCTTGCATCCCGTGGCGACTGCTCTGCACTCCCAGTGACTTCCAGTGTCAAGGAAGGACCTCTTCTGTCCTTCAGTGGTCTCACCGTCACTCTGCGGTGGAGTTGTGGGGGCTCCTTATTCAGGACCCTCGCCCTTGTCACACAAGCCATTTCCTGTGTTTCTCTGCCATCTGTGAGCTGCCCTTTCTTTCTTGATACTGTACTTTAAATCAGATTGATGAGGTCCAACTTATTCTTGATGTTTTGGCTGCTTATATTTTGGGTGTCATATCCTAGAAAGCACTGCCTGACCCTGAAGATCACATCTACTTTCTTCTGATCGTCGTGTAGTTCTTGTGCCCACCTTCAGCCACTCTTTTTGGTTCACTTGTGAATATGGAGTGAGGTAGGGAGCGACTCTGTTCTTTTGCATGTGGTTGCCCAGTGGCTCCACGTCATTTCCTGATCGTCCCCCACAGCAATCGCACATTTCCTCAGTGGAAGCCATCGACAGGGGCTGGGCGAGGGCTCACTGGCAGAGCGCTTGCCTGGCACGTGTGGGTACTGGGCTCCATCCTCAGCACCAGATAAAACAAAGGTATTGTGTCCCTCTACAAGAACTTAGAAAAATTTTTAAGAAAGAGAGCCCACCAATATAGATTTATTGATTCTAGCAGCTAATTTTCAAGTCAGATGAAAGAGTCAGGAAGCCACATGTGTGCCGCCTCCTGCGTACCAGGCAGCCATCTTCACACGCACTGTATTCTTTCGCATGGACTCAAGACACTATCCTGTTAGTCCTAAGAAGGTCCTCTAGTGTTCTTCAAGGCACGTCTGTTAGTGACAAATTCTCACAGACTTTTAAAAATATATGTGGACATCTCGGTTTTACTCCCTTTTCGCAGGAGAGCTGTCCTGGGATGGGTTTTCCTCTCAGCCCCAGGCCAGGGGTCCCACTGCCTCTGGCCTGCATGGTTTCCGACCCGGAATCAGCTGTGACTCCCAGGATCCTTCATGTGGCAAGAGGGTCCCTCTGGCTGCTCTCAGGATTTCTTTTTGCCTTTTAATCGTTTGACAATGATGTGTCCAGGTGTGAGCTCCCTCAGCTGGTCCTGCTTTGAGTTAATTAAGCTCCTAAGATGTGTAGGTTAAAGTTTTGGTTGTTTTTTTTAAAAATCAGGTTTGGACACTTTGTCCTTTAATTTTTATGTTCCTTTTGTTGTTTCTCTTCCTCGTCTCCTCCACCTGTCACGCCTGTGTGCTGACCGGTGTCCACAGGCCTCTCTGACTTTGCTCATTTTTCTTCATTCTCTTTCATTTCTTCAGACTGGGGACCCCCACTGGCCTATGTTCAAGCTTCTTGATTCTCGAGAAGAGTAACTCAAGTGTGCTGCTGACTCCCTCTACTGATGCTTTTCATTTTAGTTAATATACTTTCCAACTCCAGAATGTCTATGTGGTTCCTTTAAAATAGAAAGCAAACTAAAAAAGCCTGAAGATAAGAAGTGTTCGCCGGGCTATGGAGAGAAATGTGAAGTCCTTACAGCCGTTAGGGAAAACGGCATTGAGCCTCCACAAAACACCCAAGTAGGACTGACACGTGACTCAGCAATCCCACCGCCGGGCGCGTCCTGGAGAGGCGGGTCAGTCTGCCGAGGAGACGCTGGCACGCCCTGGTCCTCGCAGGACTGTGTGCAACAGTCAAGGAACGGAAGCCACCCAAGTGTCCACCGAGACAAGAAAACCAGTGCATCTGCGCAGCACAGGCAGCTGGGCGCAGAGGAGGGCGTCCTGCCTCTGCAGCAGCCTGGACGGCAGGGCGGAGCCCATTAAGGGGGTCAGTCGGCCCCGAAAGACAAGCAGAGCCACTGTCACTCCCGTTTGGAACCTGGTGGACCTCCCAGGGCCGGAGGGGAAGATGGGAGGGCGGCCACGGGGACTCAGCCACAGACGGCAGGCGGCTGGTGCCGGGCAGCGAGGTGTGGATGTGGAGTCGAGGTTCCCCCATGAACGGAGGCGGACGGTGGAGACAGACCTGCTCGCCCTGTGAAGCCTGGGGTGTGTCGTGAGCCTGGGGTGTGTCGTGAGCCTGGGGTGTGTCGTGAGCCTGGGATGTGTCGTGAGCCTCGGGGTGTGTCGTGAGCCTGGGGTGTGTCGTGAGCCTGGGGTGTGTCGTGAGCCTCCTTTGGCTCTCAGGCGGGCGGCAGAGTCAAACGCCCAGGTCTTGCGGCCTCTTATTTTTCCTATGGTCTATGTATTTATCTGTGTTTGTAAAAAGAATAACAAAAACGCAATCATGCTGGGGTCCTCTTGGGCCCAACCACAGAGATGAATACTGTCTCTGCGTTCCAAGCGTGGGCCGTCACCGTCACAGGAGGCCGAGGTGCTGAGGAAAGCCGTCCCCAATGCCATTGTCGGAGGCACACACTCATAAGTAATCCAGACACTCATAATAACCCTGGCCATAAAGTGAAAAATTAGAACCAGGCTCAGTTCTGAACTAGAGGAAAGAAAGAGTGGGTATACTGCTCTGCCTCCTCCCCGCGGGACGGCACACCCGTGCTCCGAAATAACCGGTGAAGACCGACTGGAATCACCAACTTCTGTTTGCACCACGGCTATTCCATATTCTGGAAAGATTATACACGTGCCTGTGCAATAGCCAGAAGGGAAGAGGGAAGATGGACACAATTTGTTAGGGTGGAGAAGACTGCTGTACTTTTAAAATTTGATTCTCCCCATCTTATTGTTGGGATGTGAGAACACTACACTGAAAGTTTAAAAACATAGGTCGATGTGTCTGAAAGAAAAACAAACTTCCCAGAGCACCCCCACCCAGCCCCTTCCATCTGCTGGGCTTGGCAGATCAGAGTTGTCCTGTGACAGGGACCATGAGGGCCCAGGGTGATTCCTGTGTGCGGTGGCCTGGGGACAGAGCTGTGGGCCAGAAGATGGCCCCGGGCCGCGTGGGAATGCAGTCCTCGGCCAAGCTGGGGGCGGAAAGGAGGCGGCTCTTCCCTCCCCTCCTCCCGGAGAGGTTTTCCCAATAAATGACTGTGAGGTCTCAGAGGAGATCCAACCTCATGAATTATTCTGGCCTTTTTGGGATCCAGGAATCTTTTAGTGTCTGGACAGGGTCACAGAGGCTTCTGATGGATCCCTGGCTCCCCTGGGGGACGCTCCCTTCCTGTCGATAGTGTGGTGACCGCCCGGTCCAGCCTGCCCCAGAGCACAGCCCACCCTGCACTGGGGGTTTCAGCTTGGCTCAAGAATCCAGTGGCTCTCCTTCCATGTTTTTTTTCTTTCTTTCTTTCTTTTTTTTTTTAAACATGTTTCTTGTGAGCATCTAAGGAAAGGAAGAAGAATTGAGAGAATGTGCTTTGGAAATAACTCATCGGAGCAGTTTTCCCAAAGTGGGTTTCATGTAGGTTGACTGACCGTCCTGGTTTGAGTGGGGCAGAGGGGATTTTAGGGACATGGAACTTCCTTTACTAAAACCAGGGAAGTCCTGGGATGAGTATCCCCTCAGTTCCAGGATCCCCCTGCAGTAGGGTGCTAACAGGTGGCGTATGAGAACAGTTCCACGGTCACACAGGGTGGACGATGTCCACGGGTGTATTGCTGCAGGCCTTGTCAGAGCCTTCGCGTGCCGACGTGGTCCAAGCAAACACAAGGCGGGGTGTGGCTGGCCTAACAGCCCAAACTGCGATGTTTCTGTTTGCTCCTTTTTAGAACCAGGCGCCTGAGGAAGGTGGAGCCCGCTGGATCAGAGTGGGCTGCGGGCCGGAAAGGAGCTCCCTGCTCCACTGCCCTTCTAGAAGCCCGAGGTGCAGCTGCTCCGGGGCAGGGGCCCTCTCCAAGGTGCTGCTGGAGGATCCTGGGACAAGAGGCTGCATTCCCGGTGGCCCGGGGATGTGGTCTGACCGGGGCCTTGTCCTGAGCCCTCCCAGCCCTGGGACTCGGGAAGAGCAGGAGGGGCAGCCTGGGCCCCAGGGCCCTGGAGGGCTTGTTTGCAGAGGCCTGGGTTTGGGTGCCCATCATCCTGCAGCCAGCCCTCCAGGGCAGCCCGGGAGGCCGCAGCCCGGACCTCCCTGCGCACGCCCAGGGCCCCTCGTGCTGGCCGTGTGCGGGCTCCCCTTTCCCGCCCAGGGACGCCTCCTCCCAGGCTGGCCGGGGTGCTGAGTGGAGGCGGGGACGCTGGCAGGCCCCCGCTGGCAGGAGTCTGCAGCGCTGGTGCACACGGAGGGCGAGGGCTGTGGGCGGCCCCTGGAGGTGGGCTGCGTGTGCAGACCCTCTGCAGGGCTTCAGGCCATGGGGGTCCTGGGTGACCGTGCTGGGCAGCTCTGAATTTCCCTGACACCCCACTGGCTCCAGTGGGGGCCTGGGGGAGGGGGAGGCATCCTCTCAGGATGGGGTGCACAGGCCTCTGGGCTGGCCCCTGGGACTAGGGACGTCGGGATGCCTGGAAACTGGGTCGGTTAACAGCCTCTCCCTAGGCTCACGGGTCCCAGGCCCCTGGGCAGCCTGCCTGGCCTGTGCAGGAGCTGACGCAGGCTCTGCCCTGAGCGTCCATGGTGGGACCCACGGGGGAAGACTGACATCTACCACATCAGTAGCCGGCCCTGCAGCCCAGGAGCAGCTGTCCAGGAGGAGGCCCTGGAGCAGAGGCTGCTGTCTGAGGCTGAGATGGCGTGGGCTGCCCCAGCTCTGGAGGAGACTGGCTCAGTAGCCCCCACAGGCCCAGGGGCTGGCCCCTGTGTACCAGGCATGGCGCTGGGCACCAGGCCCTCCAGGGGTCCACAGTGGGTCCCCGCCCTGTCCTCAGGTGGGCAAGACGCACCCTGGGCAGTGAGCGTGGAGGAGGACTGTCCAGGGAGCTCCGATGTCAGAGTTCTGCTCACACGGGCTCCACCATGAGCCTCAGGACTGACATGGACACATCCTGGGGCTGCTGCTTCAGACGAAGGCTCCTGAGTACAGAGGGGACATCTGCCTCCAGAGCCCTTCCTGGGAGAACTGGGGTCAAGGGTCAGGACAGCCATCGGCTGGGGCAGGAGTCTGGGACGGGGCGCTAGCAGCCTCCACTGTAGTCTGCCCTCTTGCCCGAGGCTCATGCCTCTGCTTCGTCTGGGGAGGTGCACCCTGGGCTGCGAGGACGCTGGGTAGGAGGCGGCTCCCCAGGACTGAGGACTGGAGAGCCAGGAGGCTTTCTGAGCAGATAGGACAGTTTGACACCAAGGAGAACCCCTTGTTCCCCATCTGAAACTGGGGTCTCAGCCCTGGCCCCCGGAGAAGAGCACACAGCCTCTGCAGACACCCACTGGCCGGCCTCTGGGCCTCCAGTCAGCCCCAGGGCAGAGCCGGGCTGCGGCTCTGCAGATGACGACCACCAGGTGGCGCAGGAGAGTGCAGCACCTCTGCTGTGGCCCTAGGTCTGCTCTCTGGCCACACCAAGCCTTCAGCCCTGGCTGGCAGGCGATGCAGAGGGAAGAGGAGGGACAGGACCTACAGAGGGCACAGGGCCAGCTGGGGGCATCTCTGCTGGCACTCCTGAGGCACTGTGCCCAGCACTGATGGTTGACTAAGAGCCAGACAAGCAAAGGGGAGACCAGGATCCAAGCCATGGCAGAACCTGGTAGAGAGAGCTGGGACCCAACCCAGCAGGTGTTCTTGGAGAAGGACCCACCTGAGCCTCACCCTGCAGAGCCCGGGGCTGCAGGGAGGGGCATGCTGCCTGGGGCCTGGAGGTGTCAGGGCAGGCGGGGCACCTGAGATAAGGGCTAGGGCTAGGAAGGAAAGGGCAGAGGGCAGGCCAGCGTCTGCACAGAGCAGGGAGGCAGGAGGAATCTGGGGACGGCTCCCCAAGGGACCACAGGGGGCTGATTCTGGGGAGCGGTGCACACCCCATGCGTCCCCCATGGCTAGGCGGCGGTAACCAGAGCCTCGGCTGCAGCCTGTGATGTAGCCAGACACTCTCCCGCTGGGGCTGGGGAGGCAGGGTCAGCAGAGGTGGCAGGTCAGGCCCGGCTGGATGATTTCACTTTTAAACAAACCCATCCTGGCCCTGCCCTTTCCTCTGAGGCTTGTCACATAAATCTCCATGAGTGCCACTGATTTTGCTTCCAGGGAGCTGTCAGGGATATTTTGAAAAGGAACTGAGAGGTCAGATGGCTGAGCTGCAGTCACCATGCGGGTGACAGCTCAGGATCGGGTGTCTGGGGAGAGGCAGCTGCAGACCACAGGCTGCCCTGGGAGCCTTGGGCCTGACAGACCTCAGGCCAAGCTCAGGGCTGAGCGTGCTCCTGGGCTGTGCTGGAGAGCCCTGAGAGGCCCTCCCTGCCCTGCCTGTGGAGGGAGCAGGCGTCAGGCTCTGAAAGGCACCCTCCGTTTCTTCTCTCTCTCAGGCTGCAGAGAAAAGTCCAGAAATATGGCGCCTGCCTCCTGTTCGTAGGTACTCCTGTTTCCAAGGCACCGTCTCACACCTTCTCACTGTGCTTGGACTGGGGCACAAATGGGCAAACCTTTGGGGCACTGGGAGACTACCCTGGGCCACAGAACAGAGCCCGGGAGCGTCTAACTGCTGGCCCGTGTCTATTTTATAAGAATGTTGGAGTCCCCGAGTCTTCATTTCGTGTGCATCTTTAACCTGGATGGTCCCCTGAGGAGCCTCTCATTTCCTCCAAGACCCACAGTCACTTAATTAACACGAAGAGGATCTGGAGAGCCCTCTGAGCCCGGCCAGGGCGCGCCGCTTCCTCCCCTGCAGCAGGCCCCTGTCTCAGCCGAGCCTCCTTCTGCATTCCACCCTGGGGTTCGTTGGCTTGACTGCAGAACATGCTGCAGAACCTCCAGAGGAGGAGAGGCACGTCCTCTGCATGGACCCAAGTCTGCATGGACCCAAGCCTGCATTGTCCCAAGACTGCAGTGGACTCAAGCCTGCATGGACCTAAGCCTGCATGGACCCAGGCCTGCATGGACCCAAGTCTGCATGGACCCAAGCCTGCAGTCCCCTGGGGCTGGCCTTCTCAACGGGTGTCTGCTGTCCACTCAGAAGCCTCAAGGCCATGGCAGGCTTGGGTACTGCTGGTTTAGATCCATGCAGGCTTGGGTCCACTGCAGGCTTGAGTCCACTGCAGGCTTGGGTTCATGCACGATTAGGTCCAAGCAGACTGGGGTCCATGCAGGCTTAGGGTCCATGCAGGCTTGAGTCCACTTCAGGATTGGGTCCATGCAGGCTTGAGTCCATGCAGGCTTGGGTCCATGCAGGCTTGGGTCCATGCAGGCTTGGGTCCATGCAGACTTAGTTCCACTGCAGGCTTGGGTTCATGCAGACTTAGTTCCACTGCAGGCTTGGGTCCATGCAGGCTTGGGTTCACTGCAGTCTTGGGTCCATGCAGGCTTGGGTCCACTTCAGGCTTGAGTCCACTGCAGACTTGGGTCCATACAGGCTTGAGTCCACTGCAGACTTGGGTCCATGCAGGCTTGGGTCCGTGCAGGCTTGGGTCCACTGCAGGCTTGGGTCCATGCAGGCTTGGGTCCATGCAGGCCTGGGTCCATGCAGACTTGGGTCCATGCAGACTTGGGTTCATGCATGCTTGGATCCATGTATTCTTGGGTCCATTCAGGCTTGGGTTCACTGCAGGCTTGAGTCCACTGCAGGCTTGGGTCCATGCAGGCTTGAGTCCACTTCAGGGTTGGGTCCATGCAGGCTTGAGTCCATGCAGGCTCAAGTCCATGCAGGCTTGGTTCCATGCAGGCTTGGGTCCATGCAGACTTGGGTCCATGCAGACTTGGGTCCATGCAGACTTGGGTTCATGCAGGGTTGGGTCCATGCAGGCTTGGGTCCATGCAGACTTAGTTCCACTGCAGGCTTGGGTCCACGCAGGCTTGGGTTCATGCATGCTTGGGTCCATGCAGGCTTGGGTCCACTTCAGGCTTGGGTCCACTGCAGGCTTGGGTCCATGCAGACTTGGGTCCATGCAGGCCTGGGTCCATGCAGGCTTAGGTCCATGCAGGCTTGAGTCCACTGCAGTCTTGGGTCCATGCAGGCTTGGGTTCATGCATGCTTGGATCCATGTATTCTTGGGTCCATTCAGGCTTGGGTTCACTGCAGGCTTGAGTCCACTGCAGGCTTGGGTCCATGCAGGCTTGAGTCCACTTCAGGGTTGGGTCCATGCAGGCTTGAGTCCATGCAGGCTTGAGTCCATGCAGGCTTGGTTCCATGCAGGCTTGGGTCCATGCAGACTTGGGTCCATGCAGACTTGGGTCCATGCAGAGTGGGTTCATGCAGGGTTGGGTCCATGCAGACTTGGGTTCACGCAGGCTTGGATCCACACAGGCCTGTGTCCACTACAGGCTTGGGTCCATGCAGGCTTGGGTCCACGGCAGACTTAGGTCCATTCAGGCTTGGGTTCATGCAGACCTGGGTCAGTGCAGCCTTGGGTCCATGCAGGCTGGGCCCATTGCAAGCTTGAGTCCACTGCAGGCTTGTGTCCATGCAGGCTTGGGCCCATTGCAGGCTTGGGTCCACTGCAGGGTTTGGCAAATTGCAGTTTTTGGTGCATGCAAACTTGAGTCCACTCAGGCTTAGGGTCCATGCAGGGTTGCCGATTTGGGTCCACACAGGTGTGCGGCAGTCTGGTTTCAAAGACTCCGAGGCAAGGGAGTGGGCCTGACAGTGGAACTGTTGTGGGGGACTTCACAGTAGAGGGGCAGAGCCCTTGGCTCTTGGCCTTTGAAAGGGGCATGACCTTGCAGAGGAGGGGCAGACAGACCTGCTGAGCGCAGTGCAGAGTGGCCACCCAGGGAAGCTGATTGTGTTGGCAGTGCTACTGCCCCAGTCTTTCCCAGCTTGGATGGCTCTCTGACGGGAGAACGTGGGTCAGTAGGCTTAAACCAACGCTGCCCATGTGCACCCATGCCAGTGTGTGCTGAGGGAGAGTCAGCCCGCCTAGTCGGTGAGTATAAAATTGAATCTGGCTCTGTAAAGTGGGGGCATCTGGTTACTCAGTTGCCCTGGAGAGGCGGGGAGGCCAACAAAAGAGAGATGGGCCTGACTGCAGGTGAGGCTCTGCAGCCTCCCATGAGCGGCCCACGCATCGGTAACCCAGGGCGTCCACCCAGGATGCACGAGGGAGACCAAGGCAGTGAGCCCACAGGCAGTGAGCCCTTTGGCATGGCCCGTGGGGCTGCATGGCAGCAGCAGCCAGCCAGAGACCGGAAAGCAAAGCACCCACGCCCCCTGCTGCAGGGAAGCCCGCGGCTCCCCCTGGAGAGGTTGGAGCAGCAGTCACCATCACCACCTGAACAGCCAAGTTCAACGCCCTGCCACCCCCAGGCAGACCTTCCTATCCCTCAGCTGGTGGCTCCACACACAGCTGAGAAGGGACAGCTTGAAGATCCTGGGTGGCCTCCAAATCCGGCCAGAATCTTCTGCAAACAAAAAGACCTCCAAATCACAGGTCACTGAGGGCCGAGACCGACCCTGCCTGTCCCTGTTAGAAACCCAGGGTGCCTCATGGTCCTGGTCCCTGCTCAGGCCCCCGGGCATCATCTGTGGCTGGGGTGTTGAGGGCTCTGACCCACCCCCGGTCCTGGGGCCAGCTGCCCCTCTGAAGGCAGGGTCAGGGACGCGTGAGGCCAGGCACCAGAGCCTTTGCCAAGAGGGAAGCAGGGGGGGCAGGTGACAAGAGAGCCCAGGAGGGAACACTCTCACTTCCTTTATTTGCAGTCTGGGACAGAGGAGAACAAAGACCCTTACCTGACCTTCTCTCAAGCCCTTTTGAGCACTTGGATAAATTAGGTCCTTTTCATTCCCTGTGGGGAGCAAATCAGTCAAATGTCCAGAGTGCTGAACAGGCTGCTCTCGGGTCCCCAGCGTTACTGACGCGGAGAACAGCAGATGCAGGGTTGCCTGAATCTACGTCGGAACGGTCACAGCCAAGACCAGAGCTGGCCTTTCTGCCCCGGGTGCACCTACCACCACCTCACCACACAGAACTCAGTCTCCTCGTCTGTAGAGCAGCACTAAAGGAGCGCTGGCTCCTTGCTCTGAAGGACGAAAGATAATGAGCGTGAGAGTCATAGCACGTTGCCTGGGAAGTGCCAGCAGGGCTTCTGCACTGGACACTGCCAAGGACTCGAAGTGCCCCATGGTCTGCACCCAGAGTTCTGAGGGTCAGGGGGTCGACATGAAGAAAGTCAGGACCTGTGTCAAAGTCACTCGGGGTGTTCAGAGAGGGAACCATGGGTTCTCCTCCATGCGACCACGACAGGTTCCACCGCAGGCTAGTTAACAAAAGGGAGGCAGCAGCACAGCCACCCGGGTGTGTTACAGTGGCCAGAGGTGGCCTGGGAGCCCCGAGGAGCCGAGCACACAGCTGTGCATACAGGAGAATCCACAGTCTTAACTACCTGAAATACAAAACAAGGAAGACCAAATATAAAGGAACTGAACATTGAGCTAAAAAGAAAAATCACACACATGAAAAATAAGAAAAGAAAAATAAAGGAATTTAGGAATTCCAAATAGAAAAATATATATAATTGATACAAAAACTCAAGAACTCATTCTTTTAAGTAAGAGCAATAAACTTGACAAGTCATTAGCTATCTCTATTTTAATTTTGTATTTAAGGTATTTAAGTTAATGATTAATATTAGTTGCTAATGATAAAAATGCTGAAAGTATAATTGTTGAAAATAGTTATACATAAAAAGCAGCATTTTATTGTAAATTATAATATTGCTATGCATTTAATAAAATAAGATGTTGCCAAAATGTACCTGTCTGGAAGTCAGAATATCATCTTATCTTTTTGTTAACACGAGGTAGAATCTTTTAAATATTTTCCAAAATGAGCAGGATGAGAATTGACTGAAAAAAAATTGATAATATGCTATGAGAAATAGGTTTTACTTAAACCATTAAAGAACAAATATCCCATATGGAAAAAAAAAACATGAAATGTTTACCCATGGGTATTGGCAATTTGTAGCAGTCAGCTTCTGCTGGGTTATGCCAAGTAACAAACGAGCTCAGGATTTCAGAGGCCATAGCTCTCCCCTTCTTGCCTACACGGGATGTGGCTGCAGTTCTGCTCTATATGTCTTCATAGTCCAGGAGCTGGGCTGCAGGGCCTCTCCACGGCACGTGGCTTCAGCCAGGAGGACATAGGAACAGGAGGATAAGCTTCTTGGGGTACAGGAGGGCATAGTTCCAAACAGAAATGTTCTCTGCCAGGGACGCCTTCTGGACAACTTGGCTCCTGGAAAGCCTTCTGGTAACATTTAGAAGCATCCGCTTGCTTGTCCTTCAAAGACCTGTGCTTCCCAGCTGTGGCAGAGGCCAGCTGGTTCAGTCAGCTTTCCAGTGCTGTGACTAAATGATCTGACCAGCACAATTATAGAGGAAAGGTTTACTTGAGGGCACACAGTTTGAGAGGTCCTACTCCATAGAAGGCCTGCTCCATTCCTCAGGGTTCCAGGTGAGACTGAACATCATGGTGGAAGAATGTGGTAGAGGGAAGTAGCTTGCATCATCAGAAAGCAGAGAGACTCCACTCTCCAGGTACAAAATATATACCCCAAAGCCATGCCCCAATTCCCACCTCCACTGCCCTACCACTTCAATTAATCCAGCCACGCCCACCACTTCAATTAATCCAGCCACGCCCACCACCTCAATTAATCCAGCCACGCCCACCACTTCAATTAATCCAGCCACGCCCACCACCTTAATTAATCCAGCCACGCCCACCACCTTAATTAATCCAGCCACACCCACCACCTTAATTAATCCAGCCACGCCCACCACTTTATTAATCCAGCCACGCCCACCACCTTAATTAATCCAGCCACGCCCACCGCTTCAGTTAACCCCATCAGGGATACATTGCTGATTGGGAAAGACTCACAGCCCAGTCATTCTCTGCTGAGCTTCCTGCATGTCTCCCACTGAGCTTTGGGGCCACCTCACAGCCAAGCCACACACCAGCCACAGCTGCCTTTCCATGGGCAGGACAAGCATCTATCTCACCCTTGTGATGCCCTTTGCTTCGTCAGTCCATTCTCAGCAGCCATGTGCTACTTGACGTGAACAGAGGGTAGGAGCAGCAAGGTCAGTGAGCAGGTCCCCATCATGCCCCTGACGGTCCCAGGCTGCTCGCCTCTATCCAGCCACGCTTCCCGGAAGTCCCTGTCCTGCCAGGAGGCCCTGTGCCTGAGGACCTGCAGTTCTTGGATGGATCCTTAGCACAGGCTTCCTTGGGGAGGGGTCTTGGACACCTGCCCCTGGAGGGCTGAGCGCTCCGTTTGGTGATGGCGGCAAATACCTTTGGGTGGGAGCCCTCTGTGGAGTCATCGTCCTCACGGAGGAGCAAGGTCTCTCCTGGGTTTGAGCAGGCTCTCAGGAGAGTGTGCCCCGGCCCGGGAAGCCTCCCTAGGCCTGCCCAGGGCTGCACCTGCCCTCCGCCACCCAGCCCTGGTGGGCCGCTGGGGCCTCCTGCTCTGCCCTGGTCCCCCACGTACTCTCCGCAGTCTCCCCTGGTGAGGAGCCGGCCTTCCCCAGGGTGGCTCTGAGGGGTCAGACATCAGGGGAGGGAAGGGAGCTGTGAGAGAAGAGCGAGGCCTTTCAGAGGAAGAGGGCAAGGTGAGGGACGGCACAGGGGACACACCTCTATGTGCACAGAGAGCATTGGCAGAGTCCAGCCTCTGTTTGTGATTTAAAAACAAAAAACAAAAAAAACTCCCAGAAAACTAGCAGTAGAAAAGACCTTTTCAATTCAATAAATGACACCTTCTAGAAACACGTAGGTAAAGGACTTTTGGTAAGAAAACAGCGCATTCTCTTCAGATGAGGAAGGAGGCCCACCGTCTGTGCCAGGCTTCTCCCTACATGGTGCAGGCAGCAGGGGCTGGGCCTCATGCCGATCGGAGAGGAAGACATCGACCGTCTGAATTCACAGGCGCCAAGCTCATCTATGGAGAAAGTCCTAAGAGAACTATCAGAAAAGCCCGTGGGACGGAGAGGTCAGTTTGATAAGGTTGCAAAGCAGCCAGCCAACTTGATTGTATTTCTACACGCTAACCAGAATCAAATGGGGATTGAAACCTGAAGAAACCTTCCATTTATGAGAACACCAAAATATGAAGCCCTGGGAAAGTGTGTGACGCAAGAATGGGCCGTAAGACCAGTACCCCAAAAGTGTGTGACGGAAGAATAGGCTGTAAGACCAGTACCCCAAAAGTGTGTGACGGAAGAATGGGTCATAAGACCAGTACCCCAAAAGTGTGTGACAGAAGAATGGGCTGTAAGACCAGTACCCCAAAAGTGTGAGACGGAAGAATGGGCTGTAAGACCAGTACCCCAAAAGCACCAGATATACAAAATGAAATTAAGAGTCTCCTCGGCAGGGCACATTCTACTACGGTCACGGGTCATGAGATTCACACTGTTAAGATGACCATTCCCCATAAACTATCTGTCAGTTCATGCAATGCCAATGACAATTCTAGCAACTTTTTTGGGTGGAAATTACCAAGCTGATTTTATATTTATACAAAAATACAAAGGACCTACCATAGTCAAAATAATTTTAAACAAAAGCAAAAGAATCAAGTTGGAACACATGCTACCTGATGTCAGATCTTTCTATAAAACTGCAAAAATCAAGTTTAGTTGAGATTAGAAAAAGAAGCAGTCATAGGCATGGGCAGAAGAGAAGGGTGCCCAGGGGCCTCAGCACCCAGCTCCCGTGGTCTCCAGCTGAGATGCCACGACACACCTGGGAGGGAGGCCTTGGCAGTGTGCCAGAACACCTGGCGACATGCAGGCGTGGAGCGAGTTGGGGGTGTGTACACAAAATACAAGGCCCCGCCTCACACCGTATCCAAGGATCAGCCCGGAGTGAACCGCAAACCTACAAGTAAGAGCTAAAGCGCTAACATTTTCTGAAAGAAAACACAGGAGAAAGTCTTTGGACATTTGATGAGGAGAAGATGCCTTCAACATAAAGGCATAGACGTGAAACTAATAAATCAGACTTCGTGAGAATTAAAGATTTGTTCTTTCAGAGGTGCCGTTTAGAAATTTAAGAGAGACGAGGCATTCCTAAAGACAATGTTTTCACAACATCTATCTAATTAAGGACTTATGTCAAGAATATAAAGAAATCTTACAACTCAATGAGAAACCAAACTTCCTCATTAAATAATGGGCAAATTTTTTAATGGATGTCTGACTCAGGAAGCTGTTTGTGTGGTTGACGAGGTTGTGGAAAAGATGCTCCATATCACCGTCACGTAGCAAGGCTGGCCATGAGCAGCCAGGCAGACCAGGCGCAGGCAGGGTGCAGGGCGGCCCGACCGGACCCCCCACACTGCCGTGGCAGTGCCCCAAGGGCGCCCTGCAGCAGGGGCAGCTTCCTGCGTGGCTAAGCACGCTCTTCCCCTGGTCCCGCAGGAAGGTTCAGCGGGGCTTTGGCCCAGGCCCCAGGTCCCAGGAAGTGAAGAAACCAGGTCCCGGGAGGTGAATGGGCCTGACCAAAGTGATTGCCCGTCTGGGGAAAGCCACAAGGCTCCAGTGTCCTGCCTGCAAGGCAGGTGGCCAGCCCTCTTGCTTCCTGGATCCCGCCATCAAAGACAACCCTACCAGGGATCAGTTGGAGCCTCATTCCAAGGTCCAAGGGTGTCAGTGAGGACATCTGATTGCCTGGGAGCCGGGAGACCAGAGGGCACAGGCTCAGGGTGCCTGAGGAATGCTTCTCCTCCGCCTCCTGGAGGTGGGCACACGGCCCCTGAAGCCCTGACCTCGGGGAGAGCTGCTGAACCGGTCCTGTCTTGTAGCCCCTGAGAGAGATCCCAGCAGCTCCAGTGAACAGGTCTTCAGAACCCAGCCATGGCAGCCTCCCTCTGCCACCTCCATGGGACCTCGAGGGCCTGAGCCTCGCTGCAGCCCCGAGGCCTGGCCTGCTGGGGGCCGTACTGACCAGGGGCCCTGGGCTTCAGGGCTGGAGAGTGAAACAGTGAGGGGCTGGGACCGTGCGTTTCCCCACCCTGTTGCCCCTCTGGAAGAGACATGTTTCCAACCCAAGAGCAGAGAGGAGGGCAGATGGTGTTCTAGAAAGAGTGCGGCAGTCTCCCTGCCGGGAGCTAGGACTCAGGCTTGGTTTCGAGTTTTCCTTTAAGGAAGCACTTCTTATTGCGTTCTTTGAGCACCATGGTTAGCAGGAGACAAAGAAGCAAAGTGACTACCACCTGGGGTGTCTTCTACAGCAGAAAGAGAGAAGTGGCCTGGGATTCCAGCTGGGAGCCGGCCTCGCAGGAAGAAAAGAGAGAGCCAGGCTGGTGGGAAGGGAGCTGGGGCAGAGCACCTGCCCTGCCTGGAAACCACCTCGGAGACGCGTCCCTTGGCCTGCGGTCTTCAAAGGCTCTGCCCCATAAGGACCGCGTGAGCACCAAAGTCCACAGCAGCACCAGCTTTGAGCTAGCCTTGTCTTCAGGAGGTAGGGAGCTAGCTCTTCCACATACCACCAGTGGACTGGCCTCCTCACACCACTGTGAACCAGCCTCTTCTCCAGCTGGCTTCATCCACCCACGTAGGAGAGCCAGCCTCACCAGGGCACCCACGGCTACCTAGCTTGACTGCAGAACCGAGCAAGCTATCATCTCCAGAGCACCAGTGGTTCCCACAGCAAGTCACCCAGGCCGCTGGGGTCTGGAGGGGAGGCAGCGGGGACGGCGGAGGGAGTGAAGCGGAAGCTGCAGTGGGAGACTGATGCTGAGCTATGGAGAGGATGCGCTGGGCAGCACTGGCCTGGAGGATTTCTGTCCTTGACTCGTCCTGGGAAGGTCTTTCAGACTCCTCACCTTGCAGAGGGGCAGAGCGTCCCTGAACTGACATCTGGTGGTGCTGGGACATTGGGTGGCTCTGTAAGGACACCTGCTTGGTGCAGTCTGGGCCGTGGTCACCGGGACCCAGGTGCTCTGTGAGTGTTTGCATTGTGGAGGATGGCCGAGACATCCTGGGACCCTGGGCAATCAACAGAGTCAGAACAGGCACGAGAGGCTGGGGAGAAGGCCGGGACTAGAGGACGAGGCTCCCCCAGGAAGAGCCCGCCATCTTTGCAGTGGGCACCGTGGATCCTGCCTATTTATTGGGCCGTGTGCAGAGATGCTTGCTTCCCAGGGCTGCTGGAACACAGGGCCACAAACTGGGTGGGTCACTTAAAACAGCAGCAACTGATTCTTTCGTAGTTCTGGAACCCGAGAGTTCAGAATTAAGGTGTCTGCAGACCCACTCCATCAGGAGGCTGGGGCAGTTCCCTGAGTCCCGCAGATACTCCAGGCTCCCTGCTGCCTCCTAGCTTGGGGCTGCTGTGCTCACCTCCACCTCTGCCCCAGGTTCCGTCTTCCCATGACCTGCCCTGTGTCTCCACTCATCTCAAGTTTGCTGCCTAATTACACCTGTGAAGACTATTTCCAAACGAGGCTGCACTCTGAGGTTCTTTCTGAGTGGCAACCAACTGGGGGTATCCAAGTCGCTGGGGCCAGAGGGAACAACAGAAGGTGACGTGGTCTCCCCCCGGGAGCCGGGTGGACTCTGGCTTGGCATGCTCTCCCTGCTGGAAATACGTCACTCTGGATTCTCCTGGGCAAGTTGACCCCTGGACTTAACCACCACATGGACACCAAGATGAAGGCAGAGGGCAGGGTTCCACACGCGGCCCAGAATGCCACCTTTTCTGCAGCCGCCCAAATGTGCTGGTGCAGGGGAGCTCAGGTGCTGTGCTCTCAGGCCGCGGTGACAGTAGGAGACTTACAGGTTCTGGGGTGTCAGAACTCCAGGGCTTACACCAGGGGCCTCATGGGTTTTCAGTCTTTGGCCTCAGACTGAGTGACGGCATTGGCTTCCCTCACCTGCGGCCTTCAGGCTTGGACAGAGCCCTGCAGTCACCAGGGTGTCCCGCTTGCAGAGGGCCTGCCGTGGGACCTCTCAGCTGCTGGGATCTCAGGGGTGGATTTCCTAGTAGGTCCTCCCACGTATTCGTGCATGTACCCCGTTGGGTCTGTCTCTCCAGAGAACCTGGACTAACAATCTGCCTCAGCACATTTTGCATTTCTGCCTTGGCTGTGTGGTCCAGGAGCTCTCAGAGGTTCCATGTGACACTCTCCTAGCGTGTTCGTGCCATCTCCAAGCACTCGGCCATCAGCACTCTCCTTAGTGACTCGACATTCTGCTCTTGGTCCTGCAGCCTCAGCCCATGGGTGCCCATGCTCAGGTGCTTTGGGCTGTGTGGGCAAAGTCCCTACTGCTGCCATGTGGCCCTCCTCCCCCCACAGGTCCTGGGGCCCTGGCAGGTGACTCAACTGATCTGCCAGGTGACCAGGAGTGGTTGATGCTGTGCTCGGAAAGCTTGAGAAAGACTTCAGGTATGAAATTATTATTTGAGGATATGGCAATAAGCAGGGCCTGGGTGGGGAGAGAACAGAGACCAGCATGTAGATCTGCCTTCCTTTCCCAGCAGGAGACCTGGGGTTTGGAAATAAGGCTCCTGGAAAGAGTGGTGTCCAGTGAATAATGAAAACAGAACCTCTGATCGTATGACTTCTGGAATGAGTACATCTTGAAAAAGGCCACAAAAGTGTCACCTAAATGGGTGGCAGGGGGTAGCTCATGGTGCCAACAGAGTCACTGAGCAGGAGAGGTGCCCTGTTCTGCCCTTGTCCTCGCTGCAGAGGGACCATGAGTCCGGGGCTGCTGGTCACCACGAAGCCCTTGGGTTCTTGACCACCTGCATGCTCCTCTGCACGGGCTCTTGGGTGTGACTGCCTCCTCCCGGGGCTTGTGGAGAAGGTGCATGTCTGAGGAGCTGCCCCTGGACTCCAACTCCCCCGGCCTCAGCCTCCCAGCTGACTGTGTTCCGGGAGACCCTTCTCCCTCCCAGTGTGGGCTTCCAGGCCTGCGGAAGTCCACACCTGGAAGGGCTCCTCTGCCTGGCTGGAAGCCCCGCGGGGCCGTCCTCTTGCGTCCTGCTCTGGAGCCCCGTCTGCCTGTGCCTGTGGCCAGAGCACGTCCTGCCTCCACTTCTGCGTGGTCGCTGATGCGAACTCCAGGATCTGGTCTCACTTTTCAAAGTAAGAGTTGTTTATTTTTTAAGTGGTCCCTCCCTGCAGTGGCTTTCACCCCAGCAAGCTGCTCCCCTCTGCTCAGGTGGCCCATAGTCAGTGCCTGTGACTCCAGGCTAGGCTGCTTGTCCTGGTGGAAACATGGAAGTGCTCTCGCTTTCAAAAGTGGCCGGGTTCGCACAGGCCCCGAGCTCTCCCTGCAGGCGGTGCAGGCACAGGGACAGCCCTACCTGCAGGAACCTTCTGCAGGCCGCCTGGGAAGCTTGGTCCTTCTCAGCACCACAGCACAAAGACAGTGTAGGGTCACTGGGGAGGAATCCTGAGGCCACAAGGAGTCTGTCTTCTTGGAGGTCCTGTGGAAGGGGCAGGTCCTTTCAGGGGGACTCAGAAACTTTGCCGTGCTCCACTCGAGCCTGGGACTCACCTGGGCTCCGTATGGTGCCTCCCTTTTCCTCCAGTTCTGAAACCCCTCCTGTCTCCTCTCACACGCTTGGCAGAGCAGTTTGCACGGCAGCCATGGTGTTGCTCCTGGACACACGCGTCGGTCTCAGGCTCCATCTTCTTGCACCAAGGCCCCTGGGTCTGGTGCCTGCTGGGGCCGAGGGTGCAGGGATGGGGTGGACAGAGGGGCTCTTGCCAGGAGGCTTCTGTCTGGTGGAGAAGAGATCCTTGCTGGGAGGAACAGTGCACAGGGGCTCTGGCAAACGAGAGGCTGTGGGGTCTCACCTGGGATCAGGGTGAGGCACTTCCAGGAAAAGGAGTCTTGGCAGGTGTAGGAAGTGACCAAGTGGAGGAAGCAGGGAGGTCATCAGAGCCACGGACCAGCCTGAGCACAGCCAGGTTCTAATCAGGGTGTGCCATGTGCAGCCAGCGTGGGGGAGACCAGAGCCAGGCCACTGTGCAGGGTCAGGCCGGCACAGGCCATAGACTCGAGCCACCTGGCATGGGGCTCTTGCTTTCTAGCCCCAGGTCACCAAGGAAGGTCTTCCACAAAGCTACAAATGACCCTCCAAAAATGCTAGGCCTGGGCTGGGGCTATGGCTCCGTTGGTAGATGCTTCCTCGCGTGCACAAGCCCTGGGTTCAATCCTCAGCACCACACACACACACACACACACACACACACACACACACAGCTAGACTGGGGGGCAGGTACCCAGGATGGATAGATGCAGGTGCAGCCTGGGGGCTATTGACAAGCAAGGTGGAGCAGGAGTGAGCCCCACCTGTGTCCCCAAGGAGTCCAGCAGGAAGGGACTCGTGATGTGAGGTGCAGGGAGAACCAAAGGTCCCAGGAGGAAGACTGGCGATTTCCTCAGCACCTGCTCTGGCAGAGTTTGCCAGGTCACTCTGTGTGGCACAGACTGAGGAGGGCAGCAGGCAGCGGACGGAGGACTCCACCATGGAGCAGAGGGTGCCCGGGTGCCCTCCAGGGGCTGCAGGGAAGTGGCAGGCAGCCTCGGGAGGCGGGCGTCCTGTGTGAGGGAGGGGTGTATTTGTCTTTCCCTGGTTGGTTCTGTTTGGGAGTGGGGACAAAAGTCAGGGCTGCTGGAGCTGGCGGTTGATACTGCGTCTGGACCAGTTGCTGCAGAAGCCATCATTTTTCTTTCTGGGCTGTCTGTGGAGATCCCAATCTGACTTGCGAGTCTGGCTTACAGCAGGCTGGCCTCGCAGGCTGGCCTCCCAGGCTGGCCTCCCAGGATGGCCGCTGCAGTGCCGGTCAGAGTTCTGTTTGCAAACACGGTCTGGCCAGCGTCCACTTGTGTTTGCAGCTTCTAAAGTAAAGCGGGGGCTAGTTGGGACTGAAGAGCCCCCTCCCAGAGCAGCCCCCGGTTCTGGCACCCAAGGCTGGAGGACTTGCTGGAGAGCGGGCTGGGGGAGCGGTCTGGCTTAGTGGCCGGATGGAAACTTCCTCTGCTTTGTGTCCCAGGTGGCCACATACCAGGGAGGCTCAGGGAGTGTGCAGACACACAGGGGCCGTGTCCAAGGAGAGGCATTTGGCCAAGCCCTTCTGGGGCCCTGGGCTCCATGAGAACTGTTTTATTGAGACAAATGGTATGTAGTGGATTGAGAAATGGCCATAGCTAGAAAAACAAGTAGGAAACTTCCAGAAAACAAACACAGCAGAGGAAAGTGCCAGATCCGAGGAGGAAGGCAAGTGCTGAGCATGTGGGGAACTGTGAATCGATTTTTTAGAAAACCAGCCAGAGGAGGAGGCCGGGCCGTGCCGGTGCCAGGGCTGGGGGCTGGCCGGGTAGCGGGTCTCACTGCAGCTCAAGCGCGAGATCGTCTTTGATTGATTTCTCTGGACTTCAGCAGAGTCACACCAGCAGCTCCCCGAGCACTGATTAAGGAGAAGAGGCGGACAGTGACTCATCTGGAGTCGACCCAGCTGACGAAACCTCCCAGCCCTCGGAAAGCAGCCCCGGTCCTCCTGCGGTGGGAATCGCCTCTGATCAAGGCGGCTCTGGCAGGAGGTCGGGCGGATGGGGGCCTGAACCCCGAATGTGTGCGCGTGCGTGCGCGCATATCACATGCACACATGTGCGCAGGGTCGGAGTGTGTGTTTCCAAGAAGAACTGGCAGCGACATCTGGCAGGCCCATTTCCTCATAAGGTCGCCCTCCAGGCCCTCAGGGATTTAGATTCTCAAGAAAACTGTGGGAGCTCATGCTGAGGGAGCTTCCGGGCACCCAACCCAGCCACCACCCAGGCCGAAGTTGCCTCATCCAAAGGGACCCGACTGTACAGGGCCGTTTTGACTGATGGGATTGTTGCTTGAGCTTTGCTTTTATAGAGGAAGACAGAGGGTCTGCCCTTGGCTTCTGTCACATGCTGTAGACGTGGAGGAGGAAGACACTGTGGGCATCCTGACATAGATGCAGAGCAAGCAGGAGAGAGGGAAGAAACCCAGACAGACACTTTCCCTTCCCACCACCAGAGCGAGGGTCCTCTCCGCTGTGACTGGACTCTGGGACGCAGAGGCCACCACGGAGGCACAGACAGCTGGGGGCTTCTTTGGGAGTCATGGGTCTAGGCTCGGAGTCAGGAGGCAGCAGGTTACTTTCACTGTAAGTGTGGCCTGTGGGCAGACGGTGCAGCTGAGCTCTGCAGATGGGATTTCCTGGTGTGCACAGGAATCCCCAGCCCTCCACCTGGTGACATTAAACACTGCACCTGCACAGGCAGGCGGCCCTCGGCTTTGTCCTGGTGGAACGGCATGCATACAGGTAAGAACTGCTTGCTGTTCGGGCAGAACGAATGTTCTCCTCCAAACCAGCCAAGGGCTCAGTGGTGGCTGAATCTCCAAATCTGGGGAGGGAGCACGCGCAGGGAGCTTTCCTGTGTGTGGCCAGGTTCTCCCCAGGACAGGCAGCGCAGGATTGTATGCTGAAGCAATGGGCTTGCCAACACGTCCACGGATTCAGCACTTTGCTGAGCATATACTGTGTGTATGCGCCACACTGGGGTTGGAGAGCCAGCAGGGAGCCCAGCACACCTTGACCACCTTCAGGGGGCTTGAGTAACAGTGGGCAGAGATGGACAAGCAATGCAGAGACTCAGATTCCGACTTCACCCCTGGGGTCTCACAGAGGACCACACTGAAGAAGCGAGACTTGAGACCCTACAAACTCAGACGCCTGCACTGTATTCCCAACAGGGAAGGAACAAGACTCTGGGGACTTTCTGAATCACGTGACCTCATTGCCTACACAGGAGGGAGGTCAGGAGTCCTGCCTGCAGGTCACAGCCCTTCCAGAGCAAGTGTACCCTGAGCGCTGCACCCGTCACTGTCCTTCGGGATCACAGCATGCCCAGTTGCCTGTCTCATGATGGAGACCATCCTCTTCATAAAATTAGATTTGTATGTGTTTTTGCTTGCTTTTAATTAAAACTTCGATTCTGAGGTCATTGTGGAATCACGTGCAGTTGCAAAACTAACAGAGAGCCACGGCCCTTTGCCGGCCTCCCACCTCTGCAGTGTCCTAGGAGGCCAAGGTGGGGGGTGGGCGGAGGGTGGGCAGCCACCCAGCACCAGCGGCCCCGCCCTGCCGGGCACCGGCCTGGCCACGCCCACTTCCCCTCCCTGCCTAAGGCTGCGGGCAAAGGCTCCTGTGGTTCCCTTGGAGATGTCCTGCCCGTGGAACCCCGCCGCCCGCGGTCTTCTGGAGCTCCGAAGCTCCTTTTCCTGTGGAGCTGGCCCTGCTACGGACGTAGGGCAGTTGTTTCCACCCTTCACCCCGCGATCGAAATCTCGGTCCTTTGCAGCTTTTGGCTTGATGCGCAAAGCTGCTGCGAGGTCTGAGTGACGCGTTCGCTCCTGTCCAGGACGCTGCGCAAGCAGGACGGCGGTGGTGGAGGAGCTCGGCAGCAGGCCGCAGAGATGCAGGGCGAGCAGCCCTCGCGCTCGCTGCCCCTGGGCTTGTCCTCCTGATGCGTGGCCTTCCGATGAGGTGAGGGGCCCGTCGCTGTGCCTCGACTGTGCCCTAGCGGCCCGCGAGGCTGGCCTGCCTTCTGTGCTCGGCTGCACCCTGTAGACTCAGGACCACCGTCTTTTGCGCTTTCTGATTGAGTCGTCTGATGTTTTACTGTTGAGTATCCAGACTTCTTTACAGATTCTGCATCCTAGTCTTCTGTCAAACACGGAGTTCGCAAATATTTTCTCCCAGCTGTAATTTGTTTCTTCATCCTCTTAACATGGTTTTAGGGAGAAAAATTTTAGATTCCAATGAAGCCCAAATGAGTGGTTTTTCCTTTTATACGGTGCCCTTTCAGGGTCAAGACGGAGACCTCTGCCCAGCTCTATATCTAACGATTGTGTCTTTCCCCCTAAAAGTTGCAGTTCTAAGCTTTCCGTTTAAGTCTGTGATCACTTTGAGGGGCTGTTTTGAAAGGAGTGAGTCTCAGGTGGTGCTCCAGGGCAGGGAAAGGCTGCTTTTTCACCCCAAGTGTCTGCACCTTGGTAAAAACTCAGCTGGGCACGTTTTTTGTGGGTCTGCTTCTGGTTCTCTGTGCTGTCCCACTGGTCTGTGTGGCCGTCCCTTTGCCAGGATCACACAGTTTTGATCTCTATAGTCTAGTCATACAGCAAGTCTTGCAAATGGCTGTACCCATCTCTTCCACTTTACCCTTCTCCTGCAAACAGTTTTAGCTGTTGGCTGCTTTGCCTTTCCACATTAATTTTAGGACAACATTATCTATATCCAGAATAAAATTTTGCTGGGGTTTTTATAGTAATTGTATAAACCTGTGTATTTACTGAGGAAGCATCGACGTCTTTACTCTGTTGAACGTTTCAATCCATGAGCATGGTATGTCTCTTGATTGCTTTAGATCTCCTTTTATCACTTTCTCTGCAGTGTAAGTCTAGTATAGAACTCATGTTTTGTTAGATTTAAACCAAATAATTCAATTTTTTGAACAATTGCAAATAGTATTGCTTTTTGTTTGTTTTTGTTTTTGTTACCGGGAATTGAACCCAGGGGCACTTAATCACTGAGCCACATCCCCAACCCTATTTTATATTTTATTTAGAGACAGGATCTTGCTAAGATGCTTAGAGCCTCGCTAAGTTGCTGAAGCTGGCTTGAACTGGAGATCCTCCTGCCTCAGTCTCCTGAGCTGCTGGGATTACAGGTATGCACCACTGTACCCAGCTAGTATTGCATTTTTAATTTTAGTGTCCATGAGTTTGTGGCTAGTACATAAAAATGCATTTGATTTTTTAGAAAATGTTTTTATTTTTTATTATAAATGGATGTTGGGTATTTTCCAGTGTTCTTTGTACATCATTTATAGGTCAAGTGATTTTTTTATCTTTAACCTTTCAATCTAATGGCTTATAGAGATTAATTTTAAATCTTGAAACAGAATTGCATCTCTGGAATAGATCTTACTTGGTTATAGTGTATAATTCTGTTTTACCTGTAGGTGAATGTTATTTGCCAATATTCTGTTAAGCATTTTTGCATCTACATATATTTATGAGAGGTATTGGTCTTTACTTTTCTCATCTTTTTTTAACTTTGTTTGATTCAGTATCAGGGTAAATCTATCTTCATAAAATGAAATTTTAGGTCCTGTTCTGTTTTTGGAGGGTTGGGGGGAGAGTGTATAGAATCGGTATTGATTGCTGTGTGAACGTTAGTAGAATTCCTCAGTGAGACCATCTGAGTCTGAAGGTCCCACCTTTATTTAGGGGTGCTGTCTTGCAGTGCAGACGCCTCCATGTCCTCTGGCTTCTTCACAGGGAGCAGGGCACTTCCGTGGCCCCGGTGGTTCAGGGGAGCTGGGGGCCCACGTTTCCCAGTACACTGACCTGGCTTCCTCACTTCCATCTGGGTCCCTGCCCTCTCTTCCAATCTGGGCCCTGACCTTTGCTGAGAATGGAGAGCCAACCTGCTCCAAGCCCAGTGGTGGAGCAGAATCTGGGGTGGTCAGCCAGTGGGGCCTTGTTGGAGGAGCTGAGAGGAACAGGGAGGCTGCGGGAGGGAGTGGAGACGCTCAATGCCGTCTTCCCATTCCATGAAGTCTCATAAAATCTAAAGAAAAATAATTCCTGGAGTAGAAGTAGACTGTTATTTAGGAAAGATGCAACAGCTCCTAAAACTGGTGGTACAGGAGGACCCTGAACCATCAACAGAAGGACCAGAGTGGCCGGTGTTCCGCTCCCTGACCACAGCTCAGTAAAGCACGTGGGGGTCACAAAAGGTAGACAGCACGTGCATCACTTGGCAGGGAAAGGTTCTCTCCCAGGCAATGACAGATCAGGGACAAACAGACTCCTCTGGCATGACACGTCGTAGATGGAAGATTCAAACATTACACGCTAGGATCGGCGACGGCCACAGCCCTGTGCACAGGGAATCCAGAGCTCTACTTAGGGGGGTATTTTAAATTTATGTATGTAATTTCCTTAATTTTTAAAGACTAATCAAAAGATTTATTTCATATTGGGTGAATAGTGGTGTATTTTGTTTCTTTGTTTTTGAATTGATCCATCTCATCCAAGTTGATGAATTTATGTGGAGTTGTTTATAGGATTACCTTACAATCTTTTTGCTCTCTGTAGGATTTGTACTTAAATTCCCTGTTTCATTACCGACACTAGTAATTTTTGTCTTCTCTTTTTCTTTGTTAGCATTACAAAGATTTCTCAATTTTATTGATCTTTTCTAAGCACTACCCCTTTGTTTCACTGATTTTCTCTATTGCTTTTCTGCTTTCCATTTCATTGACATCTGTTCTCTCTTTTTTTTTTTTTTTTGGGGTGCTGGGGATCGGACCCAGGGCTTTGTGCTTGCAAGGCAAGCACTCTACCGACTGAGCTATCTCCCCAGCCCTGTTCTCATTTTTAAATTTTATTTCCTCTGTTTACTTTTTCTCTTCTTTTTCAGGTTCTCCAGATGTGAGCTTGAATCATTATCTACGAGTCCTCTCCTTTCCATGATATACTCAACACAGCTGCAGTTGTGTTTTACAAAATTTGATATTTTGTATTTTTGTTTTCTTTCAGCTCAATGTATTTTTATTTCCTTGCTAGTTCCTCTTCAATCCATGTGTGTCTTATTTTAGTTTTAAGTGGTGTGTTTTTTCCATGATCTATGATTGATGTCTAGTTTGATTCTATTATGACTAGAAAACATACTCTGCATAATTTTTCTTTTTGATTTGTTGAGTTTGTTTTATGATCCACAATATTGTCCATATTGATATATGTCCTATTGGAACCTCAAAAAATGTGTGCTTTGTGCACATATATGAATAAGTAACAACAAATTCTACCATTATGTGCAACTATATTGCACCAACAAAAGTATTTAAAAATGTGTATTTTGCTGTTCTTGGGTGGATTGTTCGAATGCTGATGGGATCCTATTACCTGATGGTACTTGAGCTCTTCTTCAACCTTGATATTGTTTTGCCAGGTTGTCCTATCAATCATTGAGAGGGAGGCTGAAGTTCCCAACTATGATCCCAAATTTATCTATTTCTTTTTTAAGTTCTACATGGAGTTGTTTATAGGATTGTCTTACTATCTTTTGCTATCTGCCTGGCCAGCTCACCCTCTTGACCTGGGCCCCCCATGCCTGGGGCCCTCAGCATCTCGCTCACTCCGGGCAGCTGAGGGATAGGGATGGAGAGGGAAGTGCCGAGCAGTGGCCAGAGACTGTCCACGCAGTGGGCACAGACCCAAGGGCAGGCAGCTTCCGTTTCATTTTTTACTCATTTTTACAACTGCCCACAGTGGATGCTGGGCGGAGCGGGGCCTGCGAGGTGCAGGACCATCCGACCCAGCGCGCAGCGTTTCCAGCTCACCAGCTCGGCCCGTCGTTGTTTGTTGTGGTCTGTGAGTCGTTGGGTTGATTCCAACATTATGAGGACTCACATTTGTTCATCTTGACCTAAACAACATGTTTTCAAAACCAGGATCAAATTAAAGCAGCGAGTTTTAAAGCAGCAGGGCTGAGAAGGGCAGAGCGTGCTCTCTGGAGAGTCCGGTTCAAAACAGAACAAGCACCAGAAGGGACTGCTGCGTGGACCAGCGTGTGGGCCGCCCCGTGGAAGGGGGGCTGAAGCCAGGGTGCGCCCCACCTGACCCAGCCGGCGGGCACCCGTGCAGAGCAGCACCCTCGCCCGCCTCTGCGGAGGCCGGTCAGGCACGCGGGCTCCCGTGTAGGCAGCTATTGTCGCGTGTTGGTCAGGAGGACATCCTCTGAACCCTGCGTCCATGCGCGAGTCTCGGGCTTCCGCCGGGACAGGTGGGTGCAGGTGGAGGTGCTCAGCGCACAGTGCCCTCCGGGTTCCTTCTCCACTGTGCACGTTGAAAAGGTGGAGCATCCAACAGCCCCCTGTGAAGACAACGTGCCCCGGCCACTTGTCCGAGGCTCACTGACTCCCGGGACCCCCAGCAGCCCTGCGGGCTTGGTTTCCAGGGCCCGTCCTTCCAGGTGGGGAGACGGGGAGACAGCCGCTGTTGCTTCTGTTGTCTTGCTGTGTTTGTCAGATCCCAGAACCACCTTTCTGTTCTTTCCAGGGATGCCCAGAGGCCTTCCCAGAGGGAGCCCCCGGCATGCTCACCTGGACTCCCAGAATGCCACACCTGGCGGAGTGTCCACTTTCCTGGGCGTCCTCATGGCCACAGCTTGCAGGTGGACCATTAGGACTTTGTGGACATATCAAGAAAGGTCTTTAATTCTCTCTCATTCCTCAAGAACTGCCACTTTTAGCAGTGACCTCATTTCCGTTTCTGGCGGAAGTGCTGAGGGTTTTGTGGTGTGAACAGGTGGGGCTCCAGCTCAATGCACACGAGCAAGGACCGCATGCCCACCTCAGTGGAGAGACCGTAGGTTCAGAACCCTCAGGAGAAGTTCCATCCAGCCGACCAGGAATGCAGTGGACTAAGAGCTGCACCCTGCCTCCCTCTGCATCATTGGTGGCCCCCAATGCAAGCCGCCCCCCACCCTGAGGACTGGAGCCACTCCATCTAGAGCCCCAGGGCTCGCTCCAAGCCCCTTCTGGCCCCTCCATCACCCAGAATGATTCTCAAGGGTCCTCGCCAGGTGAGGGGGCCACAGAGACTGCAGTGGACATCTCCACGCAGGAGACTGTCCAGGAAGCCACCTGCTGCCGGGACCCTAGAAGCAGAGGTCCAAACGCGGTGGGGCTCAGGCCCCAGGAAGAGGTGCCATGCTGCAGGCTGCTCCAGGGACCTTGCTGTGAGCACCCCGGGAGCACTTATTCTGCCCCCACTGCCCCACACTCTCCTGACCAGCGTGGGCGGGTTAGGATCCCAGGGGCTGGATTCCTCACCAGGTGCCCTGGAGATTGATCCCTGAGGGCTAAAGTCCCTCTCTCAGGCACAGGCACGGTGTCCTCCAACCCCTGCCTGCTGTGGCCCCGAGGGAGGACAGGCACCTGGTGGGTCGGCAGGTCCACCTGCCCTGAGAGAGGGCCTCTGTGCATCCAGGAGCCCAGGCGCAGGCTCCACTGAGACCCCACGCCCAGACCCAGCGGCTGCCCCCGGCTCTCCCTGCTCAACCTATAGCCTCCCCAGTGGGTCACGTGGGTGGCTGGCTGCCAGGGAGGACCTGGACACCTGGACCCAGCGTGTGCAGCAGTGCTGACACAGGACAACAGGAAGCAAGTGAAAAGCAGCTGGCACAAGGCTGGCCAGAGGGGGGCAGTGTCCAGCTGCCTGGGTGCAGTGGGCGCAGGGGCGCTGTCCTCCTCGTCCAGGCAGAGGCGCTGTCCCCACGTGGGAAGGGGCTGCAGGCCCTGCCAACCATCTGGGCTGCGCCTCCCCTCTGTGTGCCCACAGGCTGTGTCTGGAGACACAGGAGCAGGGCCTGCAACCGGCTGTGACTTTCCCGACCCGTCTCCTGTCCTGGTCCCTGGTCCCTGGGTCCCGGGTCCCAGGGCCCCTGGGCATCTGCCCTTTCTGTGGGGTCTGAGCAGTGACCTGACCATGGAAGGCCTCTGGTCTTTGCCTGGTGCGTCCTTCATCTTGCTCTGACCACGATTCTGGTCAAGTTCGGGCTCCCTGTTTCCTTCTGGTAAAATCAGGGTTGCGACCGGGCCCCGTCCTGGGAGGGCTGAAGTGGTGGGGGTCGGGTGGCAGCCTGCCTCCTTCCTCCCTAATGCCTCTCCTTTCTCCTGCTTGTCCGCTACAGACTGGGTGTCCTGCAGCCTGAAGCCTCCGAGCCAGCGTCTGAGCCCCAGCTCTCTAGCAACCACGCTGAGCCTCCTTCCCGTAGGCCTATGCCCAGAAAACTCATAGCATAAAACATCTGGCTAGAGTTGACACACACAGGAAGGAGGCTACATCCAGAGAAATCCTGTGATCCTGATGGTTCACCTCCCTCCCAGCAAAACCTGGAAGGAGCCAGGCGCTCCTGGTCAGGGTTAGGGTGGACTCAGGGCTGCTGGAGCCACTGCCGGACGAGGGTCACATCTGGGCACTCGGCACCCCATCACAGGGACCAGGGTTTGCAGGCACGATGCAGGACGAGAGCCAGCCTCACCGCCTGGCCGTGCTGGATCTGCGAGTCCAGCGAGATTCTTCTGGAAGACTCCTGATTCCTTTAAAGTCGAGGAAATGGGCCTGGTCTTCACCATTCTAACTGGAGCCTTCTTGAGGGTGAAACCCCAGCAGGTCTGGGGTGGTGGGTGCGGAGTGGAAGCCGCCTCCTCCCTGCACCCTTAGATGGTGGTCAGTGAGTGCTCTGGGGACCCAGCTATCAGGCTTTCTCTCTTAAGCAAAACCTTTGTTTTGAAGCCCTGAGCTTAGAGAATTTGAATGACCCAACAGATCGAGGGCATCACCTAGAAGTCCAGAGGGCTTCCCAGCAGCTCTAAACACATCACGGGGGAGATGCAATGGCTCCGTGTGCCACCGGAGAAAGGAGCTCTCACTCTGCAGAGAACTTTCCAGAAAACTCAGGAAGTGGGGAAGCGTGGCTGGGTGTGGGTGGAAGATGGCACTAGCGGAAGCTCAGCTTGTGAACTACTTGTGCCTTCTGGACTATTTTACTTTAAAGGGAACATTGCCTTTAAAGGGAGGTCACGGATCTAATGGTGGCTGGATGGGTGTGGAGAGCAGGCTTGCTGGCCGAGCCCCTCCAGGCTGTGCACAGCAGCGTGCCCAGCCCTGAGCCACCCAGCTCCGTACAGAGGCAGCGTGCCCTGAGCCACCCAGCTCCGTACAGAGGCAGCGTGCCCTGAGCCACCCAGCTCCGTACAGAGGCAGCGTGCCCTGAGCCACCCAGCTCCGTACACAGGCAGGCTGTGCACAGCAGCGTGCCCAGCCCTGAGCCACCCAGCTCCATACAGAGGCAGCGTGCCCTGAGCCACCCAGCTCCGTACAGAGGCAGCGTGCCCTGAGCCACCCAGCTCCTTACACAGGCAGCGTGCCCTGAGCCACCCAGCTCCGTACAGAGGCAGCGTGCCCTGAGCCACCCAGCTCCGTACACAGGCAGCGTGCCCAGAGCTACCCAGCTCCGTACAGAGGCAGCGTGCCCTGAGCCACCCAGCTCTGACAGAGGCAGCGTGCCCTGAGCCACCCAGCTCCGTACACAGGCAGCGTGCCCTGAGCCACCCAGCTCCGTACAGAGGCAGCATGCCCAGAGCTACCTAGCTCTGACAGAGGCAGCGTGCCCTGAGCCACCCAGCTCCGTACAGAGGCAGGCTGTGCACAGCAGTGTGCCCAGCCCTGAGCTACCCAGCTCTGTACAGAGGCAGCGTGCCCTGAGCTACCCGCTTCCCAGTACCAGTGCTGAGGCCTAACAGCTCGGAGCCTTGTCTGGGCACGTGGATGACCACAGACGCTGGGCCTGCAGGACTGGCCAGGAGGAGTGACCCACGCACAGCACAATCACCAGGCACACACTGACGGACAAAGTGGTCACACTAACAAAACAGGACCGCCTGTGAGCTCACAGAAGTAAACCAAGGCACACGGACACACGGGTGTCTCCACCCCACATCAGAGACACCGGGCCCTGAGCTCATCAGACACAGCAGACCACCTGAAGATGCAGCGCCCTCGCCCGAGGCAGGTGAAAGGAGGAACCTCCCAAGACTGGGCATGGCGGCCCCTGACCCTGTCACCTGGTCACTTGTCATGAGCCTCCCATGAGAATCACCACGGTGGGGAACTCCTGACCGTCCCTGGGGCTGCAGCCCAGCCGTGCCCCTGCCTGAGGAGGCCCCTGTGGAAGCTGCCTTCAGGACCTTCCTCTGAAGAGCTCTGTGCCCCCAACTTTGCCCTGCAAAAGTCCTCTTTTGCATCTGCGTCTGCTCCTGAAGCTCTGTGGCCACTGCCAACACTTCCTCGGCCTTTCCGGAACCTGCAGTAGTATCGTCTGAAGCCTGATGTGTGACTTGGGGTCATTAATAATTAAGATCAGAATAAGATCAGAACGGGATAAAAGACCTTGAGGCGTCCCCACCATGTCACCAGGTGAACCACGAGGGTTTGGTGGACTGATGCCGAGGAAGCTGGGGAGCGGCGGCTGACAGTGACGCGGAGACTTCTGGTACTATGAGGGGCACAAGCTTGTTTGGTCCCGTGGATGGCGTTGCTCGCTCACGATGCTGCCTGGATGGGCTCGTGGAAGGGTGTTCTCCGGGCTGCGTCTGCCCTCAGCCCCAGGCCTCTGGGCTCCCCGTGCTGCAGGCTCCATGGAGGCTGGCTGTCTGCAGGCGAGGCCCTGTGCCCGGCTCCCCGAGGTGGGGGAGCAGCGGCATCAGGAGGTGTCTGTCTGGGGCTGCTCACCCTTGTGTCCTGGATGACCTTCCTGTCCAGGAAACAAACCACAGTCACCTGGACTCCTGGGGTCGTGGCTGTCTTCATCTTCTCCACTTCACATTCCCCTCCAGCTGGGAAGCCTGGCCCTGGGCTGGGGGCGCAGGGACTGATGGCCCTCCAGGCATCTGCTTATGTGGGGAGCAAGACAGGACCAGTTTCCTCGCTTCTGCCAGATTCATTCCACTGCTTTGTTCTCAGCAAGGCAAACGTGGCCAGGAGCTTTCTAGCTCGCGTTTGTTTCCTTGGCCTGCTATAACAAAGCACCAGAGGCTGGGAAGCTGTAGCAAGCAGAAATGTACTGTCTCAGTCACGAGACTGAAGTGGAGAGTGAGGTGTCCAGGCCAGCTCCTCCTTGCTCCTCTCACATCCGCCTCCCTGTTTGTCTCAGTGTCCCCATTTCCTCTTCTCATGAGGACACAGTCATAGTGCATGGAGCCCAGTCCAGTGGCCTCACTTTCATCTGTCACCTCTGAAGGGACTCCATCTTCAAACAGAGCACCTTCCAATGTGCTGGGCATTAGGAGTCAACGTGGGGGACAGTTCAACCCATGCCAGACCAGAACGGCTTCTACAGGACGCCCAGCCACCCGTGGCCTATGGGACAGCACTGAGCCACTGGGAGGAAGCCCCCAGCCTTCCAGGACCTGCACCAACCCCCTGGGCTGGACGCCTCCAGGTGCAGAACCCTGCTGAGCACAGGTCATGCGTCACCCCACTTGTCCTGGCGGCCACCTGTCACAGTGCCCAGCAAAGCAGTGGGATGAACAGTGCGCCCTGCCCTGCTCCCGGGCCCCAACCCAGCCGGTTGTCCTCTCTGGCCAAGGTGCCCCAGCAGCCCCTCCCAGCACCCTCTTCTCAGGTCCCCTCATTGCTCCCTTTCTTTCCGCGGTGGGTCCTGTGTCCTGAGAGGCAGTCGAGGGAATCTGCCTGGGACCCGCTGAGAGGCCTGCAGCATGGGAACCCTGGGGCTGTGGACCTCCCACGTGCTGTGCTTCCTTCTGGTCAAGGACACTGGGGCATCTTCCTGCTGGCCGCAGATCAGGGTGTCTGCTTCCTGGGTCCTGAGATCTGTACCTTGGCGCGCCGAGGGGCTAGCACTCCATTTCATGGGATGTCACACGGCTGTGTGTGCAACAGGCCTTTGCTTACCCAGGTGTGGGCAGCTCAGGTGGCCAGTGTGTGGGGCACTGAAATGGTGCCCCATGCACAGAGGGCCCTGGGGCTCTGTCACAACCAGACTCACCTTACCCCAAGCTAAAGGGCCTGCATGGCCGCCAGCAGTGTGGGTGGAACTCCAGCAGAGTCCAGGGTGCACGGGGGCCTGGGCAGGGCCATGTCCTGCCTCCTTCTCTCTGACCAGCAGCTGTTCGGGTACCTCCTCTTGCCAATGGCCCTGACTGCAGACGACACAATGCCTTCATTCTGGTCTGTGGCTTGGAGCAACTGTGCAACAGAGCACCCGGGTCAGGCTCAGCTTCCTCACGTGGTGGCCATGGGTGTGTTCCGGCTGGGCAGTGTGTCCACCTGCACGGTCCCCACCATTGACACGTCCTCTCTTGAGACTGCGGAGAAGAGGAGACTGAGTGTGGCCTGCACTCAGCTCGGGCAGTGTGGGATGGGTGCAGCCTCTTCCCTGGGCCTCCTGCTCCAGGGCTGGGACCCACCAGGCCGACATCCTCACTGCCCCTTCACTCAGAGATGGCCTGGCCCCGGGAGGCCACCCACCTCCTATAGGTGCTCAAGGCTGCCCAGACTCGATCGCGACAGCTCCTTAGAGTCAAGCAGGTCCTGCGGAGGGCCTGCGGATCTTCCTGTGGCCACTGCCTGGTGAACGCGCTGGCTTCCCTGGGCTTCCCGGCTCTCCAGGCTCTGGTCTCAGGTGTGCAGGCGGTGCAGCCTGGGGGTCTCTCTTCTGTCTGTGCAGTTGCTTTTAAAAGCAAAGGGCTGAACTTCTGCTTTTCGTCTTGTTGGCTTTGGCCAGCGCTCCTGCCCAAGGCAGCATCTGGGCCTTGAGTCTGATCCTACAGGGGACCCTCCTCCAGTGTGGTCCTGCCCCTGGGGGGTCCAGACCCGAGCTCCTCCTGCCCTGGGCCAGGCCTCTCCCCTGGCTGGCATGCAAGACTGGTGTGACTGGGCCCCAGATGGGGTGCTGCCAGTGCCCACTCTCCCACAGGCCCTGCTCAGTGCCCCTGCCCGTTCTGCCCGACGCCGAGGCAGCTCTTTGCTCCTGGACTCTCCTTGGACTCAGGTAGGAAGTGGGGTGTGTTTGGGGCAGGTTTTCCATGGAGAACACCTGTGGCTTGGGCCCCCTCTGTTCCGGGGACTCGGGGCGCACCGCGCTGTGTCCTGGGCATGTTTGCCCTGCAGCCTCTTTCGCGTCTGTCCCCAAGCCATGACTGACAAGGGCTCTAACTGCCCTGGAGGCAGGTGCCATAACAGAGGAGTGACCCGTGACAGACACATCTGCTGGGGCAGGAGCCGAGCCCCTTCCCTGGAACTGAGAGCTTGGTACAGCACATTCTCACATACACAGGCCCCTGAGAGTGTGGGGCGCGCACACGCACACACACACGCACACACACACACACACGCACACACACACACACACACCCGTCCTACAGGGTCCTGGTCTAGGACTGTGGAGGGTGGGAAGCAGGAAAGGGATCCAGTGTTCATGGCTGCATGTCTCCACGAGACCCACGAGCTCCCGGAGTTTGAGCTAAGTCCTCGGGGAGACCCTGGGAGGGCCGGGTCTGGGACCAAGAGGCCCTGCTCTGCTGACTGGGCGTGCAGGAGGGGACAGGCAGCAGCCAGCAGTGTCAGAGAGGCAGCATCTGGGAGGTCCTGTGCACAGGGCAGCCTGAGCGGGCCTACCCAAGAATGGACTCCTGTCCGGCCAGGGAATAGGGCTCAGGCGGCCGAGGGGGTGTTCCAGGCTGGGGATGCCATCTCAGGTCTCTCCTTGGACTGTGGCCTCGGGTGGCTTCACTGAGGCCCCAGTGGCTGATCCTCCCAGGTGGGCCCAGAGTGTCCGCTCACTCCCATGGGTGTCCCCTGACCCACCCCTTGGTGTGGGTGGCTCACAGGGTCTGCCCATGTGAAAACAAGGCTGTCACTCAGCAGCAGACCAGGTGGTGGCTCAGGCACGGAGAGTGTGGGCTCTGGAATTTGGAAGCCACGCTGGGAGTCTGGCCCTCCCCTCTGAGTTCTGTGTTTACCTGGGGCTTTGTCTTGAGTCTTCCCAGGACAGTCTTCATGGCCTCCCAGGGCTGGGGTCCTCCAGAAGGACCCCAGGGCTGGGTTCCTGCTTCTGTCTTCCCAGAGCCTCTCTGGGGCCTCAGGTGTGCACAGTGTGTGCTGGTTGCCCACACGTGTGTGTTCGTGCTGGTGCTGGTGCTGTGGGTGAGGGGCCGTGATGTGAGCATGTGAGCACGTTCTCCTGCCTGAATGTCCATGTGCACACAATGCACGCATGTATGTGCAAGGCATATGTGTATGCATGGGTGTGCAAGGTGTGTGTGCACACACGTGTGCATGCTTGGGTGTGTGTGAGGTGTGTTCCCACGTGTGCATGCTTGGGAGGTATGTGGTTTTGGTCACAGCACAGTGGATGAGGGGCTCTTGCTGCCGGGACCAGCCCCTGACAGGTGACCACGACCCTTCTCCAAGGAAGCTGTGCCATATCATGGTCACTACGCCCTCCTGGCAGACCTGGGAGAGGGGTGTGGATGGAGAACAGGGGCTGCAGGCCACTATGGTCCCACCAGAGACCCTTACTCCTAGCTGGGGTCTGTGAGTCCTCTGGCCTGGGGGCAGCTTGCCCAGCAGACCCTGGTTCTAACTGTCTTCTAGAAGACACAGTTCTGGTGGCTCAGGGTGACCTGGTGACCTGTAACCCCAGAGTTGGAAGCCCCACCCTGGGGTCATCTGCATTCCCCACCGATGCGCACAGGTGTGGACAGAGCAGCCCGCAGGCAGGGTGTGGGCCCCCTCGCCCCTCTCGCAGAGATGTCCCCCTGGACCAGACCCCCGCTAATCCTCATTCCTGCGCAACCGTGATCCGCGTGAGACTCCCTGCAGGCGCCTTCCTCGCCTGCACCTGCAGACGCTCTGCTTCTGACCTCACCTGGCCACCTGTGCAGCTCTGGAGGGCTGGGCCTGCCTGCAGAGGGTGGCCGTGTTCAGAAGACAACACGACCCACCTGGAGAGGGGGACAGAGTGGCTTGGGCACAGGGTCTGGGCAGGGTGGTTCCACGGGAGACATGGGGAAGGCTTTGGGGAGCAGGCTGGGTGTGGCCTCAGAGGGTAGGAGGGCACGTTCAAGGTGAGGAGTGGGATGCCTTGAAGAGCAGCGGGGTCTGGCTGCTGAGGTTGTGGGAACTCAGCTGGGGAGGGGCTGGCTGGGGACGTCACCTGCTGCGATGCACGGACCGGACCCTAACTATGCCCCAGAGGCCAGGCGTTGAAGGCTGGGTTCACCTGTGGTGCCTTTGGGAGCTGGGACATGCAGGAGGCGGGCCATGGAGGACGTGGACCTCCAGGTGGGCCGGGGACTGCGATGGCTCGCCCCCTCCTCTTTCTCTGCTTCCGGTCGCTGTGGGTGAGCACTTGGGCTCCACCACAAGGCTCCCACCATGACGTTCTGCAGGCCCAAGAGCGACGGAGCCGGCCCACCACGGCCTGGAATTTCTGAAACCACGAGCCAAAATAAGATTCCTTCTTACAAGTTGTTTATCTCAGGTACTTTGTAACGGAAATGGAAGGTGGATGAACACAGCTCCTGCCCAGGCCGGGCCTCTTCACTCACAACTGCTCGAGAGCTGGTAGCTTCCAGGAATTTCTATGGCTAGGTAGGGCGTAGAGTCCCACCCTCTCTCCTCCCCTTAGAGGGAAGCAGCAGTCCTTTCCGTGACCCGAGCCGCTTCCTCAGGCCGACCCTCGGGCTGCAGGGTAGAGTCAGGAACAGAGACGCGGAGACGGGGGCCGTGCGGGCGTCTTTATTGTTCCTGGCGGGAGCAGTATACACAGCCGCAGTGAGTCACTTAGCTTGTAAAAATATCTCAATAAATAAACAAATAAGCAACATATACACTGAAACGGGGGTACAACAGGGCCAGCTGAGCAGGTCACGGAGGGGGCGGCACTGTGAGAAGGGGCTCCAGGCTTCCTCGAAGGTCGTGCAGAGGGCGGGGACAGGGCCACGCGAGGTTCCTTTTCTGAGAGCCTCGGTCCAGTTAAACAGATCGTATGAGAAGGTACTTCTGTTTTATTAAAAAAATATACATTAAAAAAGGCACTTAGAGGGAAATACACTTCAAAATTCCAGGTACTCGTAAGCACATTCCTGAATCTAGAGATTTTCAGAAAGAATAAAATCCACCCCCCAAAACAAAACCCAGAAGAAAACTCCGAATGGACGAGATGACAAGGTGCAGGTCACGGCAGGAGGTCGGCGGGCCTCCCGCGCAGGACGTCTCTGGGAAGAGGGTGCTTCGGCCTCCTGCCTGCCGCGCTGTCCCGGGTGCAGGCTGGAGCGCCGGCCTCCGCAAGGATGTCCAGGTTTCAGAAGCTGCAGGCGTGGACCCTCCGGCTCCACCGTGCCTCAGACATGCAGGTGGGTCTGGAAGACAAGGAGGAGGGCATGAGCTTATGCCACCATGCTCGGCGTCCTGCGTCCGAGGAAGCAGCCCAGCCTCGCGTCAGGAACCCTGCAGCTAGTGCATGAGAGCTGGCTGGCCTTCCTCAGGCCTCCTCCCTGTCCTCCCCTGGATGAAACTGGACAGGTGACCCCTGACAAGCACCCCACTGCCCAGGTCCCAGGCCATCCAGAGCTCCTGTACCCCCAAAGACTGCTCCCCACTGCACTGCCGGGGCTGCTGCAGCCCTCTGACTCCGCGAGCACCCTCGGCAGGCTGCATGTGGGACAGGGCCACCCTGGGTAGCACGCTGGCCAGCCAGGAGGCGGAGGCTGGGGCTTCCGGTAGTGACGGGCAGCCCAGAGCTGGGGTTAGGGATGAGGACAGAGAATCCGCACAGCACTGGGGAGCTGTGCTGTTGAACGACCACACCTGCAGGAGAAGGGGAGACAGCAGGACAGAAGACCCACGTGTGCCTCGCGGCTGCCCGATGACCCTCATGTGCGCGTGCTGCAAGTCACACCAGGCAGGCCCGTCGGCGCTGTCTGAGAGCTCGCTCGTGTGCCCGGCGTGCACGTGTGGAGTCCAGGCAGTGCCATCACCCGTGTGGATTCCGGCCCAGCTGTGACCAGCACGCCCACCTCTGCCATCACCACACATCCCCTGTGCCCACGACTGGTTTTTAAAGTCGCACAGGCCAGTCACAGTGGGCAGGGCCTGACTTGCTTCATGCCTGTGGGTCCCTGAGCTCCTGGGGAAGAATCCTCTGGGGAGCTGCAGGAGCGCTCCACAGCTGCACGGGCAGCGGGTCAGTCGGAACCAGCGGGGGACAGGCCACGCTCACAGGCCACACCCACAGTGCACACACACACCTGCTGCTAGTGGACCTTTGCTTTGGAGTTGTGCTTGTGATGGAGTGAGGAGTCGCAGGGAGAAGGGCCCGCACAAAAGGGACGTCCAGGTCCTCGAGGAGCTTGAGGACCCCGGGCCTCACGCGCCTTCGTCTGTGCCCTCCAAGTTCACCGAGATGTCTGGGAAGATGGGGGCCTGAGCTGAGCCCAGACGCAGAGGGGTGAGCTTCCGTTGGCCCGAGGCCACCGCCCTGAGGGTCCCAGGGGCAGGAGAACTGCCCCTTGGTCTGAGCCCTTCAGGGACCTGTGAGTGAGCTGGAAACGGTCCCCCAGGCGCAGGTTGAAGCCACGCAGCACAAGACTGGCTGGCCCAGCACCATGCTGCAGGCCGTGGCTGTGGCGAGTGCCATGTCCGACTGTCACGTACACACCTGCTTCCAGGTCACTGTGTCACCATCCAAAGTTATAGCCCTGTCCTCCCAAGGGACCCAAGTTCTGCTGGGGACGTTCACAGGCTCCTGGGTACAGTTTCCCTGTTGAATCAAGACAAAGGTCTAACAAGTTCAAGAAATTTTCTCTAAAACTCATGTGCATAGAAGCACAGACGCGCACACATGCGTACACACAGACACACACGTACACACACACACACACACACACACACACACACACTTCTTTTTTCAAGTTCAGAGCACTCCAAATATTTAAGCCTTTTTAAGTGGTCCTGGGCAGAAAGTCAAAGGCTGCTCTCGTTTGGAGAATGTGGTTGTAATTAGATAATTAATAAGGGGGGGGGGAGTTAGAGAAAGCTAAATGGAAGCCTTCCTCAGTGGGAGGAAATAATTACAACAGCTTTGATATATGAGCTGAGCCAGCTCTCCAAGGGGAAATACAGTATCATCCATGAAAAGCCAGAAATGACAGGGGCCGTCTCAGCCAGTGGTGGGTGTGCTTCATGTGCCCGCGGGGCCCAGGGCTCAGGCAGGTTCATTAGTCTTCCTGACCAAGAGCCTCCCAGCCTGGCCCCTCCATGTCACCCTGACCCCGGCCACATCTCCCGACATGAATAGCATTCTCTGCAACAAATGTAAAACATCTGGGCTCAAGACTGCCTCCCGCATGGAAGGGCCACCTGAACCGAGTGCAGGCACTCTGCCCGCAGCTCACTCTGCATCTTCCTGCCTGGCCCAGGAGGGGTGGTGGAAGGAGCACAGAGCAGCAGCTGGACCAAGAGGCCGCCTCCAATCACCTCTCCCCCACCAGACCATTGGACACAAAGAAGCTGGCAAGGGTCTTATTTCACTCTACATCCCCAGGGACCAACCAAAATGGGACACTGATGAAAACTCTCCAGAAATGGGACAGGGCTTAGGAGGAGTGTTGTTTTGGAGCCACCCATCCACTCACCCACCTAAGCTTTAACCCTGCCTCCTCCTTCTCATCTGCTCATCCATCCTTCCACACATGCAGTCACGTATCTATGCAGCCATCTTTCCATCCATCTATCCCTCCATCCCTCCACCCACCCATCCATCCACCCATCCATCCACCCACCTATCCACACATCCATCCATTCACCCACCCATCCACACATTCATCCATTCACTCACCCATCCATCTGCCCATCCACCCATCCATCCACCCAGTCACACATCTATCCATCCATCCACCCACCCATCTGCCCATCCATCCATTCATCCACCCGTTCATCCACCCATCCATCTATCCATCCACTCACTCATCCATTCATTCATCCACCCACCCATCCACACATTCATCCATTCATCTATCCATCCATCTGCCTATCCACCCATCCATCCACCCACTCATCCACACATCCATCCATCCATTCACCCACCCATTCACACATTCATCCATCCATCCATCCATCCACCCATCTACACATCCATTTATCCATCCACCCACCCATCCACACATTCATCCATTCATCCAACCATCCATCTGCCCATCCACCCATCCATACATCCATCCATCCACCTGGACAGCCCTCTTCCCTCTTGGGCATCTAGTAAGCACTATCCTCCAGTTGGGGACCTCTGTGCCCTGCCCCTTCCCTGGGAAGGAGGAAAAGCCCTCAGAGCTGCCGTCCACTCTGGAGACAGGTGAATGAGATGTGAGGCCTGCTTCACCAGATGAGGAGCAGGTGGGAGTAGAGGACAGGCGCTAGGAAGAAACAAGGTACATGAAAACAAAGTCTCTTGAGTACAAAGTACCCACCGTGGAGCTGACCCTGGTGACCAAGCCTAGGACCTCCCAGGCTCTCATGGGGTCTCCCAGCAGTCAGGGTGGCCAGAGGAGATCAGCACAGAGAGCAGAGGATGTCCCATTTTCAGGAAAGAGTGACATCTTCATATTAAAGGAGAACTTGAGTTCTGGAAGGAGAACTGAGCCACATCAAAAGAAAATTCTGGATTCTGAGAATGAGACAAATCTCCTACTGGCTTCAGACACAGAAGGAAGCACCTGACTCATGGTGGCTTCCCACCGGTGCCCCTGCACAATCCCAGACGTGTCCAGGGTTTTATGGAAATGTGGGGCACTCTGGGGTCCACCTGTGCCGAGGGCAAGCATGTGTGAGGATGAAGGAAACTTGCCATGAAGGGGTGCCAGGCACCCTGAGGAGGCACTGGTGGAAGATGCCCAAAGGACGTGGCTCTGCCACTGCCAGGGCCACAGACATTCCTCCACAGCACAGCCCACAAGATGGCAAGACGCACAATGACTGGCAGGGGAAACAACAGACATGCACAAGGAACAGGAAATGGGGAAGCAACAGGCCCATGGGGCACATCCATGACTCCCCATCCCCCAAGTGGCCCAAAGTCACACTGGGGAAGGGACACCAGACCTGAGCCAGCCAGTCCTATCATAAGCTGTACTCTTAATTCTTGTGTTGTACAGTCTCCCAAACCCAGGAAGAGGCGGGAAACCAGGAGCATTAGCCATCAACTAAACTAGTCAGGGAACCAGGGGGCTGCATGTTCCACAAAGAAAATGGCCCCAGAGGTGTGCAGGAGAATCAGCTGGACTAAGACTCACAGCTCCTACTGTGTGGTCTAACTCTTCCAGAATTCAAGCATAAGGGAGCTTTTCCTATTTTATTTCATGTATGTTTATTTTCAAGACTGTTTTAGAGCAGTTTTTGTCTCACAGCAAAGTTGGGAGGAAGGTTGACAGATGGCCCCTTTGTGCCCATCCCCAGCCATGCAGACCCCCATGAAACACCAGTGCTGCGTCAGATGCTGCCAGGCGGCTGGTGGAGAGAGGACAGGGCACCGCCTGCCAGTCTGCTTGCTGACACCTGAGAAAGACACAGCCGACGGAGCCACAGTTCTACAGAGTTGGTTCCCCGCGACCCAGAAACCCGGATCACAGGAGGCAGGTGACGGAATCTGATGCAAGGAGAGGCACGCACCTCGACGGACCCTGAGAGCCACAGCTGTTGGAGAGACAGGGACTAGAACAGGCCTGCAAGCTGGCCCAGGGGACTGCGCAGCTGCTCCTGACCGCGGGCAGCCACGGGAAGCGGTTTGGCTCCTCCAGGCCTCAGTCTCCTCGCCAGTGAACCAGGGGATTCACGGGGCCTGCACGGTGCAGTGAGGGCCGGTCACCTGACCCATGAAGGCTTGGGCCCCGTCTAGCTGGCGCTCAGCACCCGTGGCACCACCAGGAGGGAACTGGAAGGGCAAGGGCAGTTTTCACCCCCAGCCGAGTTCCCAGGGGCTCAGACAGCCTCATTACCTGGGGCCTCAGCAAGTGTTGAGACCAGAGAGAAACCCGCAGCCCCGGTGGGCCTGGGCGGGGCACCACAGCCTGGACCTCGTCGGCCAAGCAGGGGCCCTCCCTCTGACAGGGCAGAGACGACTGACAGCAGAGGTGGGCCTGCAGAGCTGGTGCCCACGGGACACTGGAGGGTGCAGGCGGGCACAGCCCCTGCCTCTGACCCAGGTGCTCACTGCTTGAAGAGACGCAGGCAAAGGTGTGTCAAAGAACCCAGCCGCCACCGCGATGGGAGGCTGGTGGCAAGGAGGGGCTGCTGGAAGCTCCCGACCATGGCTGACGAAGCCTGGGCAGCGGAGGGCTGAGAGCCTCCGGGGCTCAGTCCAGCCTCCTTGCCTTCGCCACCCGCAAGGGGAACACAAGGCCGAAAGACCAGAGCACGCCTGCTCCCAGCCGGGGGTCAAGGCACTGGGCCCCGCCTGTGCAGAGAGGAAGGAGAAAGCACCAGGCGGGGGCACCCACCTGGGAACCCAGGAGCCCCCCAGACCTCCGGGACAGACGCTGCATCACGCACGCGCTCTCTGAGTTCCCGCCACAGGAAGGTGGACCCAGGGAGCCGTTGGCACTGCTCACTCCCGGCCCTCGGCCTGAACCCGGGCCCCACGTCTGCATGTTCCCTCCGACGCTTCCTGGGCAGAAAGCACTGGCTGGGCATGTCCCTGATCAGTCACTGCAGCTGCAGCCTGCTCAGAGAGGCAAGTGGAGGCTGCAGGTCCCGGGCCTTGGGACAGCCTCAGGCGGCAGGAAGGCCTGGCTGCAGGCCCACACATAATGGACCTTGCTGGCCACACCCCAGTGACCACCCATCTAAACAGGCCGACACCCAGGTGCCGGCGACAGGCCCTGTGGGGACTAAGGAGTCATTGCCACTCAGCTGAAGGGCCTCACAGACCCCTGGGTGAGTACAGGCCTGCTCTGGGCACCCCCGGCCTGCTGCCAGCACAGAGCTGGCCCTCCCCAGCCCAGGCCCGCTGCCCCACGTGAAGTCTTTTCACAAACGCCTGGTGCAGAAGGGAGGAAAGGAGGTGCTTCTCTTTCAAAAGAGACCACGAGGGCTCCTTGGGCCAGCTCTGCCCAGGGCAGCTGTCAGGGGAGCCGCCTGGGTGGGCAGGACCTCTCACTGAGAGCCCCTGCCAGGCTCAGTGGATGGTGGGGCCCTGGGAAGTGAGCAGCCAGAGGCCCAGCCCCCCACTGGGTGCTGGGGTGGGTCCACTTCTGGACAAAGCCGGGGTTCCCTTCCATCCAGCTAACCTGTCTGCGCCTCTCCCTGCTCCAAGCAGGCTCTGGAAGGCTGGGGGGCTGCAGCAGGACAGAAATCACAAGGCAGGCAGAGTGAGGGACCCCAGCCCCACCAGGAGCACAGGCCACGCGCCATGGGCGTCTGAAGCTGGGGACTGGGAGCAGGGATGTGCGGGCACCCTGCTGCAGGTGGACTCTGCCACCACCCCTTAGCTTCCCCAGGAGGTGTGGGAGCTGGCACTACGGGGCGATGGCAGGGCCAGAGGAGGGACAAAAGGCACACTGTTCTCTCTCCCAGGCACACGTAAATCAAGACGCAGTGGGACTTCCGAGGTTAATTTGTTTTTGTAACTTTCCCTTGGAAGGCTGAGCTGGGCCCCGACCCTTGCCCGGGGGTCCGTCCCTTTGAAGGGCTGTTGGACGCACTCTCTCTGCTGGCTGCTCAGTAGGACCCACTGGGATCCCTTTGCAGGTTCTCGGGCCTTTTTTTCAGGTCGGATGGGAGCCATGCCATGTGCTTCTCATTAGGTCAGTGAGCATGAGGAGCCCACACGCTGGCCACAGCGCTCTGCTCTGCACACAGGGCCACAGTGACGATCCGGGAGGTGTGGGCCTCCTTCCTCTCTGGAGAGTCAGGTCATCCCAGGAGTAACTGGGTGGGTGAGATTCCACCTCCTCCTGCACCCACAAAGCTGCCAGGGCACCAGCAGATCCACAGCGTCTCCCACCCATGCATGGAAGTGGCCTAGACCCTGCCTGCTCTCCGCCACACTCACTGACTGGTGATTTCCAGTACCAGTGGCTGGGGACCAGCAGGGGTTAGGGCCCTGCTGCTCTGACCCTGGGGCAGCCGTGCATTCCTGGGGACAGTGTCCGTTTGTGCTCCGTGAGGTTGACGTTGCCTGTCCCGCCAGCCCTCTGCACCTGCGACGTCCCAGGGCTCTAGGACACCACTCAGGGGCCTTCTCAGTCAGGCTGGGTGAGGCTGGGCACGCGGCCCTCCTCCCCACCCCGGCCTCCTCCAGCTCCATGACAGGCTTGCTTGTCACGTGTGAGAACGAGGAGTCCTGCTGGGAAGGGCTGTCCCTGTGGCCCTGGGCTCCTTCCTGCCATCCCTGGGGGCTGCAGTGGCACTATGGGCTGAGTTCCTGCGGGGAAGACGGACCTTCGCGCCGACGGGCAGCGAGCTGTCCCTTTCTTTGGGGTTTGGCTCTGGGGACGCAGGCTGACTGTCTGGAACCGACTATCTGGTGAGCAACCAGGGCAGAGGGCAGCCTGCCTCTGCCTGGGCCCGTGTCACTGCCTTGGGGAGGTGCCCTGCCAGGTCACCCCTGCCGGAGCTCCCAGGCTCCCAGGGGCTGGCTGTCCTTCCCAATGAGAGCCACACAGTAGCCAGGTATTCTAGTCAGCTTTTTGCTGCTGTGACTAAAAGACCCGACCAGAACAATTGTGGAGGAGGAAATATTTACTTGGGGGCTCACGGCGTTAGAGGTCTCAGTCCATAGAAGGCTGGCTCACTCCTCGGGGCTCGAGGTGAGGCAGGGTGTCACGGCGTGAGAGTGTGGTGGGGGCAAATGGCCCACAGCGTGATCAGGAAGCAGAGAGAGAGTCCACTTGCAGGTACAAAGCCAGGCCCGATTCCCACGGCCTCCAGCCGCCCCCAGCTGCCTTCAGTGACCACTCAATCAACCCCTATCAGGTGATGAATTCATTGACTGGGGAAGGCTGTCACAACCCAGTCGTTTCCTCTCTTAACTCTCCCACATTGTCTCACAGGCATTTGGGGGACACCTCATATCTAGACCATGACACCGGGCACACGGACCCGTCCAGTGTCCTGCTTAGGAGGACTTTGCATGCCCCCATGACCACAGGAGGCTGCAGAGGCCCTCCTGAGCTTCAGAGATGGCAGTGCTGGTGAGCTAGGAACGGCCTTGGCGGGGCTGACCCCTCTGCTCCTCGGGCCTCCACACCCAGGAGCCACTTCACCAGGACTTCCTCGGGTGTTCCCAAGTCAGTTCCCAAACGAGACCCACAAGTTGGGGGTGTCACCCTACAGGGTGATTTAAGGTTGGTGGTGCAGAGACCCCTTCAGGACCATCCAGTCAAGCAATGTCACTTTAGAGATGGAGAGACCAGGGCCACTGGCCATGTGGTGGGTGCAGAATCGGCCCTGGGCTAGAAACCTATTGGTATCCACTGCACTTGACTCAGGAGCCCAAACCCAGGGCATTCACCTGGCACCTGTCTTCAGGTGGAACGGGAGTACCTGGAGAGTCAGAGGCTCGAGAGAGTCTTAGGGAAGGCCGCCAGTGGGCACTCTGGGGACGCTGACATAGAGACGCGCCTACAGCTGGGCCCTGTTCTCACCAGCACTGTTCATGTGGGGGACAGACGACACAACAGATTGTCACTGCAAAAGCGTAGTACGTGTCCAATCAAGTCTGATAACGTACACGTGGCACTACAAGGATTTCACCATGAAACAAACGCACATCACGACATAAACGACAGGAACGGCTGCAAGGAGGCTTTAAGACAGGGACAGAAAGGCCATGACCCAAGTCCAGGAGGGTGGCAGTTACATTTCTGGGGTTTGGGGAGCTCTTCCCCAAATCAAGGACGGCAGCATCAAGACTGTAGACACTTGGAGGCACACATGTGCGGGGCAGGCCACAGGGGGCCCTGAAGATCCGGGGTTAGGGAGAAGTCACTCTGGGAAGGGCCAGAGACTGGGAGCAGTGTGTGACCAGAGCTGCAGCTCAGGGTAACCTGGGTCTGGAGGGAAAGCTCCCAGTGGTGGGGCCGGGAGGAAGGGGACAGGGACAAGGACTCAATGGAGAGCTGATTAGCCGAATGGGGTGCCGTGAGCGGGGGCTTGGGCAGCTGATGGTCTGACCCGGGACTGAACGGGGGTACTGGCACAGCCCTGGGGACCACGACGCGCTCCCCGCTGGCCGTGGGGAGCTCTGTACTCGTTTAGCCGAGGGCCCCGAGTCAGTTGTGAGGGCACCATGACCTCCCGGCAACCCCGGGTTCCAAAGACAGGCTCATCCCCAGCCCTGTGCTTCCTGCCATGAAAGAACCAGAGGACGCAGACACTGAGGGCAGGGGTGTGGGGAGGCTGGAGTGCATGGTGGCCCGAAGGCAGGTGGGTGCAGGAGGGAGGGCCGGCAGGCAGCGCCCCCTGCTGGCTGGAGGACTGGGCTCGGCACCACCACTGGAGCCCAGGACTGGGCAGGGAGTGCGGAGGGAGCCTTCCAATCATCTCCTCACAGTGGGTGCAACGGGGAACGTGCCCAGAACTGTGGACAATGGTGGCTGACAGCTGGCAGATTCTGCCTGTGAGGCCAGGTGTTGTCCATGGGATCGGGCTGAAGGCGCTCAACAGTCTCACAGAACAGGTGCCAGGGGTCCAATTTTAACATGAACGTACCCAGGCTCTGCCAGGCAGTGAACTGTCCTGGTCACAGAGTGAGGGACAAGCAGCGGGCAAGGGGATCAGGTATCCAGGCACTCCTCACACGGTGCGTGGGGGCACTGAGTCAGGAGGGTGACAAAGGGATCTGAGGCCACCTACCCTATGTGAGTAAAGAGGTGACCCTGAGGGTGAACTAGCCATCCTGGTGGCAGCTTCTATTTCCCAAAATTAATTCTCAAAAAACCAGGCAATCTAAAAAGTGCCAGACCGTTAACAGAAATAACTACATCTAACTCTATTTCATTGAGCAATTTTTTTTTCATATGAACCAGGTAAAATAGCTATCTTCAAAATCGTATGTATACATTCACTTCCAATCAGAAGAATACCAAGCCTGGATGGCATGGGAAGAAACACGCCATGGTCCAATCCCAGTCCCACCTGTGACAGGCACCCAGGTCCTGTGGCCACGAGAGGATGAGGGAGGTGCTTCTGGGCACTTCCGAATGTCCGCCACAGCCTGGGGCTTGGTCCAGCCTTGGCTACCCAAGTACTTCTGCAGCGGACAAGCCTCTGGCTTCCCAAGTGCCACACTCAGTGACCTTGAGCCCATTTCAGATTCCTAAACTTTTGCAGCATGTGAATGCAGTGGTTGTTGAGGAAGCCATCACACTGAGAACTCAACCTCACACACGCCAGCAGACAAGGCGCTGCCTCGGCCAAGGTAACCTCAGACAGCACGAGCCCGTAACCATGGCACAAAGCACACTAGAAAGACTGGTCCTGGGGGCAGCTGGGTGAGCCACTGAGCAGCTGGACAGGAAGGCTGGCCACCCAGGACACCTGGCAGTGGCTCACGGGCAGGGAAGGCTCGAGGGTCCTGAGGGCATGTGAGTGGGCGCCGCAAGGTGGCTCCTGGCCGTCACCCACCCAAAATGAATAACCCAGAGCACACGGTCCCCAGCCAGCAAGAGCTGAGAACAGGCATGTGGCCATAGTGCCACCAGCACACTCTTGCTTACGTCTCAGCAGCCTACCTCTTACAGGGACGTGGAATCCAGCTTGCCCTGCAGCTCGAGTCTCTTGTGCTTGGTGGCTTCTAACTCAGACAGCAAACATGTTGGTGAGCTCTGTAGAATGTGCACTCTGGACAAAGGCAGAGGGAGAGAGAAGACGGCCACAGGGACCACAGCGCAGCAGGCTCCTTGGGCCACTCTCCCCCTGCAACCACGCAAGCCCTAGGGAGGGCGCTGCCAGCAAGGATGACCTGACCCTTAAACCCCACGTGTCCTTCCTGACTTGGGCCTCCTCCAGGAGGGCTGTGCCTCTATTGCCAGGCCTCCAGGGGTGGAGGCTGATGCTGCTTCTCCAGCCACCTGCTCACCCCACAGCCACTCAGCGCCTGGGGGCTGGAGCAGCAGGGCAGATGGTCAGAGGCAGAAGACCGGGCGGAAAACCACCGGCGTGACAGAGAGGCCGCCAGCACCACCTTGAAGCCACCAAACCTGAGGGTGACACAGATTCTGCAGTCAGTCACCCACCAGACCAGGACCAGGACCCTCACGGGAGTGAGCAGAGCGCCCGGGAGGAGCACCAGCAGGGGAGTGCTCCGAGGAGGAGGGCTGGGTTTCCCGCTGCCCCAAAGCTCCAGAGCGGACACCTCCTCTGACAGCATGGTGGAGACCCTCCTGGGCAGGGACGTCCACCAGCCTCCACCAGAGGGCTCGGGTGCTGGGGTCCGTCACGAAGCGGCAGCTCCCAGGCGGCCCCTGAAGGTGGGCAGAGGAGGCAGGCCGCTCTGGACGCAGCCCTGCCAGGGTGAGGGGTGTGCAGGGTGCCCGTCGGCCACAGAGGACCTGCAGCGGCCCCTTCTCTGCAGACGAGGCCACGCCAGGAGCCAGGCATGCAGAGGTCGACCGCCTTGCTGATGTCCTCGTGGTCCTGGGGCCGAATGACTCCAAGCCATAAAGCACAAATCCTGGGACAGCAGAAACTTCTAGAACCTTCTCAGGCTCTGTCATTGATGTGTGATCTTGAGAGTAATTCCCTTGCCCCAGATGAATCGAGGGTCACTAGAGAGACCCAGAAACATGTTTGTGATTGTTCAGAGTTTTAAAAATTCAACATTCCTGGGTCAAAACTTCACATTATTAAATGGTTGTGTGTATTCAAATATGTCTTATGGCATTTATTTTACTTTCAAAGTGTTTTGAACAGAAATAAAACAACAATGACAACAAATTATTCTGTATTTTCCTGAACAGTGAATTTTTTTCTGGGACTGGAGAATGACATGAGTGAGGAATGACTACAGGTTTATATACATCTCTGGTCACATTGCTGGAAAAGAAAAACTCAGAGGGAAACCATTTCCCAGATTGTGTGGCACGCAGAACATGTCTCCTCTTCTTTATAAGCTGTGGAAATTGCTGGCTCTTAGTAACCCTGAGGCTGAGGACTGACACATCGAACATTTGAAAACAGATTGCCACGCTCGGAGCCCGCCCTGCCTGGATGGGTGTGGGCCCCTGTGACCTGCAGGGAGCCAGGGCCGGCATCTCTGTGGGTGGGGCCGAGAGTGGGCACGGGGCTGGAACATGGCTGGCAGTGGCCTGGCGGAGCCCTGCCCGTCAGGCTAGGGAGCGTGATATCCTTGGTAACCACACCTCCCCGGCCTGTGCAGAGGCCACTGTGGCCTGGGAACCTCTCTCCCTAGGAACCTCCTTAAGAGGACCTCCTCCATGTGGCTCCATGACAGTGAAACCCAGGAGCAGGTGGCACTCCCGGGAACCTGTGAAGGCCAGGCTGGGCCGCCCAGCTACCAGGAGGCCGCTCTCCTCTCCTGCATGCCTGTGCCCTTCAGGGCAGGCTGGCCTCACACTGGCCGTGTCTCCTCTGCAAACTGTGTTCGTCCACAACGTGGCCAGTCCTGCCTGCCCTGCAGTAGGGCCCCGACACGTGGTGGTGCTCACGTCCTGCTGAGAAGTCTGCCAAGTACCCTGAGCTTCCGAGCAGTCGTTAACAGGTGAGGCCGCGGCCGGAGGGACTGTCGGCCACTCCAGGTCCCAAGTGCTGCCTCCACCGGAATTCTCAGCCTCTTCGCTGTGGTCAAGTAGCTGAGGCAGCCTGAGGCGGACATCCACCTGGAGTTTCCCTTGGAGCGACCACCCTACAACGAACACGGTCCACACAGTGTGCACACGGCTCTTCTGGGCCCGGGAAACAGGGACCAATGGGGACGACTTCTGTCTCTCCAAGAGCAGGTGGGCAGGGGCTCGCTGCTTCTGGTGTTCCCATGCCATTGGCATCCGCATGTTTGGAACACGCGGCTGTCCCTGGCAACCACAGGGTGTGCCCACCCACAGGGCAGAGGCGTCCTAGGTTTTGTTTAGGGAATAATTATAAGGAAAAGGTCTCAATATGTTCAGGACAGGCAAAAAGTTTTTCAGATACTTTCAATCCTAGGTTGGTAGAATTCACAGATGCAGAATGCACACCTTACACATGTGTGTGCGTGTGTGCATTGTATTTGTGGGCCCTTTATACACAAATGCCCCACATATGCATGAGCCATATTTAAACACAACAGGTGTACGCCTACACACATGCCACAGCATCCCTTCCACTTTGTCTTATTTACCGAATTCTTATTTCCTGAATTCAAGGTTGGGGTGCAGACTCGACACGCCCGTGCTCCTGACTAGATCCAGAAGCCAGGGTGAGTGCAGGGACCTGAGTCGGTCCAGTCAGGCCCAGCCTTTCTCCCCACCTGCTGCCACATCTCTTCTGCTGGGTCCCGGACTCCAGGGTGAGCCAGGAGGAGAAGGAGGTGCTTTGCACCCTGGAGCTGGCTGCAGCACTGGGAGGGAAGGGGAGATGTGGAGGTGCCCAAGGAGAGCACTAGAGTCCCACAAGAGCATCTAGACCACTTGGTGTTCAAGGAGCCGCCAGTGTGTTCGTCTCTGAGAGTAGCCTGGGAAGCCCTTTGTCGGGCCCTCTCTGCAGAGTTGTCTGTTTTCCCATGTAGCTTTTCAGTGACTGCAATAATATTCCTGAGCTTGGAGGCCAGAAGTGCTAGCTTTATTCAAAATAGCAGAGCTAAGATTAGCAAAGCGGAGGAGCTAAAGTTGACAAATATTTGCAACACATTTCTGACAAATTCAGGGCCACTACTCCCATGGGAATCATCCCTCCCTTAACAGGCCATTTTTAATGCGTTCGATTAAGAGAGTTGTACTCTGTCTTAACATCCTATGGTAATTTATTTTGCCAAGACAGACCCCATGAATATGCAAAATGGTTTCAACGTCAATGTTTATAAGTGAATGCAGTCATCTACTTTAGATCCCTGATCCAGAGACCCACCTTCCCTTCTAGGTCCTCTTTAATCAAGCTTGGTCAATAAATAGATGCAATGCAGATGTTTGGTGTAGCTTTAAAGAATCCACTTTGGATTCACTTTAAAACAAAACACTACACTGTAATCAAATAAAAAGGAGGAAAGTAAGTAGAGAGAAGAAAATCCAACAGAATCCTAATGGAGACAGGACTCTGCAAATAAGCAAATGGATCCTGAACTGAAGGTAAAAATCCAAATAACAGTTAGGGAAAGTACAAAATGATTTAAACCTTTCAACTTTCTGATGCAAGTCACTTTAAGGAAATCTGTTGTTCAGAGATCCATGTTTAGTAAACAAACCAATGAAGTTATGGCTACGCCTTGGAAAAGTCTTGTGATTTGTAAAAGCTTTGGTGAAAAATGCCATTAGAAAATGAGCTCCTTTAATGTCAATTTTAAATGACTCATTTTATACTAATTTTCCAAGGAAATACTCCTTTCACAGAGCAAAGTCCACTTGTACAAGGTTTTCAGGACCACACAAAACACAGTGGTGAATCCTTTAGTAAGGGCAGGGCAGGCTCCACTGCAGTAACAAGCAAGCCCCTGAATCTGAGTGGCTAATGTCCATTGAGGTGTCAGGGATTCTGGTCCACATAGTCATGAAGGGACTCAGGCTGCTAATCGCCCTGGTCTTGTGGCTGCACTATTCAAAACCCCTGGCCTTTCCAGGTACTAGAGATAAGAGAAGAGAGACCAAAATGGAGCACACTGGTTCTTCTGTACTCAGCTGGGAAGGACCGATGTCACTTCCTCTCAGAGCCCATTGAATGCAACTAGCCACATGGTCCTGCCTAACCACAGTGGTTCCCAGGAGCTGGAAGAAGAGGCTCAACTTTTGGGTATGCCATGGAGTCTTCCCAGGTGCCAAAGCAAGAGTTTTAAACAAAGGATCGTCTAAAACAAACCAAAAAAAGTAATTTATAGATGGAATCTGAGAAACCGTCTGGTGATTTAATTACAATAATCTCTGCCAAATGCCAAGATTCCATTCCAGAAAATTAATGTAGCAGAATCATGGCTTGGGAAGTCCAAGCATGAGGGAGAGAGGTGTGGGTATCAGGATACTGAGTAAGCCTGTGAAAGAATTTAACTTACTAAAAATATTTATTAAAATCACAGTAAGGACAAGACAGACAGTAAAGTGGCATTTATACATCTTAGATTGATAATGATGGTATGGGACCCAATGAGGTGGTGGTGTGGAAGAGGGGACGTGGGCTTTAGCTGGGCAGAGCTGCCCTCCACCAGGGGTTGGGCCCCTTTGTACTAAGGATGCAGATGCTGGTGCTGTTCGGGTGAAGGCTGCCGCGCACGGGTGTTTTGGGGGCTCACAGAACTGGAGAGAACCCCAGGGTCCAGGTGATGTTCTCAGGCTCCAGTGCAGGTGCCCCTTCTGCACTCACAGGATGACTCCAAGATACATGAGCAGTTGCCCTGGGGAGATGGCTCAGTTGGTAGAGTGCCTGCCTTGCCAGCCCAAGGCCCTGGGATGTCTCTGCCACAGGTTATCGCAAGGTGTTCACGGGTGCTCTTACTTTATTGCTGGCCTCCCTGGGCCACCCCACGGGACAGAGGCCTCCCTCTCCTCTCTGCTCTCCTTGCAGTGAACTTCTGCCACACCAAGATGGCAGCGTGGAGTCTCCCAGACACCCTACCTCCCTGGGTGTCCAGAAGGCCACCCAGAAGTGCACCCTCAGATTTGGGGTAAGGTGAGCTGGTGACTGGGATAGGAACTATGGCATGCACGATTGCTGAGAACATTGCAACCCACTAACATCTTCTGAGAGGAATTTGAATTCTCCCTCAAACTTTGTACCATGGATTAGAGAACCATAAATGAAGTTTTTTAATGAACCGAAAGAATGTGGAAAGAAATTGCTTTTCCCCAAATAGCCTGCCTTGGGTTTTGGTGTTTTCACTGTTGAGAGGAAGACATACTTAATGCTGAGAGGAGCTGGGCCTTGTGTTCACACGCTTAGGCAAGGGTGCCACAGCAGCCTGGGCCTCGTGTCAGAAGGTCTCTGCAGGCGGTGAAACATGGGGACGGTTCGACTGGGCTTGGAATGAAGTTGATGTTCTATGGGGAGACAGCTTCACCGACAGGTCCCCAGCCTCCCTCATATTCCTTAGCCTTGCCACCCCAGGGGAGCAGGAGTGTCCTAGCTGGCCAGTGGCTTGTGAAGAGTGAATGGCATATGCAGTTCAGTGCTGGAATCTTCCCTGGGAGCCAGGAGCGGCTGGCTGGGGAAAGGTGTGCTGGACTGTGGGATGGCCAGAACTGGGCTCTTCGACCCGTCTCTGTCGGTAGTAGGAAGGCAGCTTCAACTGCCCTGGCCTTTGCAGCAGGCCCGCCTGAGGCCTGTCCCAGGAACCACACTCCTGAGCGCTCGTGAACCATTCCAGGCCTAGAACCTTCCGGGGTTTACCCAGACGTGCTGGAGGCACACTCAGCCCTCCCGGTTGCCCTCTGACACCCGCTGCTGAGGGACCCCCCCCAGGTGGAGGTAGGGAGGCCTGGCTGTGGGCCTCATGGTCAGGGCTGTGGGTCCTGGAACTTGAGGGAGCGGCAGGAGGGCACTTCAGGGAGCCCGGGTGCAGGCACCTCTCAAACGTGTCCCCTGGAACTGCTGGAGTGGAGTGAGCACGTCTTCCCTGGAAGTGCTGAGCAGCGTGGGCACTCGGTGCCCTGGGAGGGGGGGATTCCTGGAGGAAGGAGGGGGCTGGGGATGGAGATAAATACCAGAGGGGCCAGTGGGCTGAAGCCGAGCCCGGCTCTTCCCGCCTGCCAGAGCACTCTTATCGCCATCAATTACTGACATCCTGCAGATGAAAACGGGGAGAGAGCCACAGTTTTGCACACCCTCCAGCTGGGAACCAGTCAAAGCAGAGCCCCTTCAGCTCTTCATTCCTGAAAACCACCTCCCTCCCGGCAAGGCACAGAGTCAACGGGTCTGTCCCCAGGGTCCTCTCAACGCCCTTGGAGCTGGGAACGAGTCTTACCCAACTCCCTCTGTGTGCTAAGAGCTCCTCCCTGGCCAGGATTCTAGAAAATTCTTTTGCTTAAATGCTAAATGTTTTCCCTGATCTCCTTCGAAATCCCAATCCTTCTCATTCTGTTGGAAATAAAGGACAGGGAGTGATAAAGACTGGGCTCAGGCCATCTCCTGTCCCCTCGCCCTTCTCTGTTTTTTCTCTCCCCTATTTTTCCTGTTTAATGTCAAGTAAACCAACCCAGCTCCTCAGGGACGCGCAGCTGCAGAAGTGAGCACGAGTGGATTTTAAATCAGCAGAGAATTTTAAAAATGAGTCATGTGGTGAAGAGAGCTGTGTGCGATGCTAGGGCTCAGCTGGCCCCCACTGCACAGGATCCTGCACTCCTAAGGGGACGTTGGGCCAGAGGCCGGCCTCCAGGGGGAGAGACACCCCGGCGGTCCAAGCAGAGAAACCAGGACTCACTCGTACTGGGGCCCCCTCCAAGCTGCTTCGAGCTCCCCTAGGGATGACAAAGTGGCCAGTGGAGGCAGCGGGCAGCTCAGTGGTAGGGCACTGGCCTGGCATGCAGGAGGCCTCGGGTCCATGCTCAGCACCGTAAACAAACAAACAAAAAACAGGGAGGAAGTGAAGACTCGGAAACACAAAGGCCTGGCTCAGGTTTCTAGAACACTTAGCAGAAAAATAGAACCTGGGGAAAGGTTCCTGGAAGGAGTGAACCTGCCCACCTCACCCAAAACTGGAGCAACTGATGTCAGGAGCCCGCCAAGCCCCTAAGGCTCAGAGCCTGGCTTCCCCAGGCCCCGCTCTCCTGGGCGCACACCTGGACTGGACTCCTGGCCTCTCCCCCAGCCTCAGTGCCCCAGCTGCCAGCAAGATCAACTCCAAGGGGTCGTTTCATTTTGTTAAAAAAAAAAAAAAAGCTTCGTTCTTGGAGGACTTTCTGAACTTAGAGTTCTCAGAGCCTGGTGCTCCAAACAGATTGGCTCCTAGTGAACATGGAACAAAACGAATCTCTAAACTGCAAATACATGTCCTCCTTCAGGGAAGGAGTTTTACTCAGGAGTTTGAGTGCTTTTACAGATCATTGACTCCTGGATGGGAGGCCAAAGCATGGAGGAGGCACTGAGTGTTGGTCAGAGTCGAGGTAAGAGGCTCCTGTGAGAGAGCCGGCACCCCAAATGAGGTCTGCTCATGCTTCCGAGGGCACCCTGGCACGGGAAGGACGCCAGGCGTCTGCACGCAGCTGGGCCCTCGGCATGAGAGCGGAAGCACCTACTGATCTGTTTTGCAGCCACCTCTGTACCATCAACAGCCTGCGGGGGCTGAGAAGGCCGGTGAGCTCAAGCAGCCCAACCCCAGGGCCGGAGAAGCACCAGCACCCGAGGGAACAAGCACAGAACATCCAGCCAAGACAGTGCCCTGGAGGTGAGGGGCGGTGCTGCTGTGCGAGGCAGGGAAAGAGCCCAGGAAGAGGACAGAGCGGGGCTGCAGCAGGACAGGGCCCAGGGGCCAGAGGCCCCGACTTAAACCCGCTCCCCGTGAGCCCTAGGTGAGAGAAGGTGGGTGAGACGGAGCGGAGGGCCAGGCTGCTCACCAGGGAGTGCTGTGAGGCCCAGGGCTGGGAAGCCTGGCACCCGGAGGATGGCACCTCCTCCCTGGAGGCCACCAGGCCCTGTGCTGCCTCCGAAAGCCAGGGGCCCCTCCAGTAGTCAATGCTTTTCGCCGACATGGGACAGCACTGTGGGCCTGCTCAGGCCTGTGGACCTGGGGTCGCTGAGCTGAGCGGGGCTGAGCTGAGACCCCACCCGGCCCAGCCTGCTCCTCTCCAGAGGAGCAGTGTCCCCCAAACCCCGCTCAGGTAGGAGCCCTGCCCAGATATCCTGCTGGGGTGCCGTGAATGGACGTATGAGTTGGAGCTTGCGGGTGTTTGGGAACCAACTCTGCCTCCACTGAGTGGTCAGCCAGGGTTGTCTGTGGGCATTCACTGGCCCTCCAGAAGCCATCTGTGTCCTCACAGCATGGACTGTGCCCTCCACCTGTGAGCGCCACCCTCTCTAGCAAGCCCTTCCTGACCCCAGCTGTACCAGGGACCTGCAGGCAGCTCGACGCTTGGCACCTGCCTTCCTGGCTGGGCATGTTGAGGCTGCTGGAGCAGGACATGTGGAGGAAGGGGCATTTCAGCAAACCCCACAGCCCTCCTAAGGCACACCCTCGTCCAAGGAGGAGCAGGCCTGGCCAGAAGCGCTGCAGGAGAGGGAGTGTGTGTGTGTGTGTGTGTGTGTGTGTGTGTGTCGTGGCTGCACGCGCGTGCGGGTGAGCTGAACAGAGCGGCAAGACGACTTGAGGAGCAAGAGCGCCCATAATCAGCACCGCTGGAGCACAAGAGGGATGGGCATGAGGGATGGGCAGAGGCCACCCTCACTGATGGAGGGCCACTCCTCCAGTTCCACTCCCTCCACTGCCACTCAGTCTAACAGAGCAGGGTCCCTGACCTCTCAAGGGGGCTCTGGCCCCCAGCCTCTCCAGCGTGTCCGAGTCAGGGTAAGGCAGGTCTGTCCACCGTGGAGGGGGCAGCCTCAGCGGGGACACAGCCAGGAAGACGAGGGACGCGGACTCCTCTGCTGCAATCTTCCTCTGCAGGAAGCACATGCTGCAACCTGATGCTGTGCAATCGGATCTCCTGTTTCTAACTATGGTCTCGCTTTTCCGTACTGGGACGTTCTGGGCTTGGCTACGGCTCACGTACCCTCCTTCCTAAGTTCAGTCCTCTAATTCTCACCACAGCCTGAATGTCAGCCTGTACGGGAACAGCAGAAGTCAGCTCCTGGAGGGGGCAGCTGTGGGGAGGCACCGCGGCTAGCGCAGCAGAGCGTGCAGACCCACTGCGGGGCTGCGTCCTCTCTGCATGAAATTTGTCCCTGTGGTCACAGACAGCTACTGGAGCCCTGTCTCAGAATTAAATGCATGCAGTTGCTATTGTTAAAAAATGTGCTCATTTTGCATTATCTCCTGAGGGAACAGACTAATCATAGTGGGGAACGAAACTTCACCTGGGAAAAAGATCAGGCCTACCCTGATACCTGCACTGTGTCAGAGCCCGACAGCAAGGGCCAGAAGTGACCCCAGCCCTGCTGGCTGGTCTCTGACAATCACCAGGACCCGGGACGCTGAGCGGGTCTGTGGGTTCCCATGGCCTTAATGAGCTCCAGGGGCCCTGCTGGGCTGGGCGAGGAGCTGCAGGCTCTTCCTCCATGATTCTGTGGTCTTCTGCTCTTTGGCTATTCAACTCTGGGTTGGAGCCCACAGGGAAAGTCCAGTGTCACAACAGCTCTGAAGAGCAAGGACACTCTGGCAAAGCGACCGGGGCACACCAATGCCAGGTCGACTCACCAATCCTGGACGGTGGACCAGGGTCAGGGACAGCGGGTGGCTGGCTGCGTGGTTCACCAATAAGCGGAGAAGCCCTGCTCGTGGGCACTGGCTGTTCTCACCTTGGTCTGCTGAGCACCCACCTTTGGGAATTACGATATGAATAATCTGCCCCCTCCCCACCGGGGCACTGTCCCTTTATCTTGTCCATGAGAGGACAACACGAGGTTGCCCTGAGTGCTCTGTGCTCCTCTCATCCCACCCTGTCCGCTCCAGCGACCCCAGGAGTCCTACTCTGGGGCTCGCAGAGGCAGTCTCCGCAGCACGAGACTCTCCCCTCACTCTCCCTCCTCACGAATGCCCTGGGAGGTCCGCTGTCCCAGGACAGGGCTCCCAGAATACCTGAGCATAACCTTGTTGACTTGAACATTTTCATTAAATACATGATTTGGGGGAAGAAACAAGATGTTCCCAAAGACTTGTATCTCAAACAGCCTCATAGTACGTAGAGCTACTCACTCAAAACCACACCCTGTGGATCCCCTGGCTGCAGAGCTTCCAAGAAGTCTCCATATTTCTCATTAAGCATATAGAAGGTTGCACATATCTCTATTTTTGTTTCATTATATAACTAATAAGTTATTACTTGTGTACGTGAGAGTACCTTAAAAATCGCCCTCACTTAGGAACAGGAACTATTTGCTATTAACAAATATTGCCAAAGTGTGTCCAAAACCCAGCAAAGATATTTGAACATTAGAGTCCCCTTATTTTCCATAAATAAGCCCTCCTTGTTCGTGGTGACTTATCCTTTCGAATATTGCTGAATTCATTCCCCTTACACTATGCTGGGATGTACCTGCGCTCTCGAGGAGAGACTTTCTATCCTTGAGAGGTGTTAGCAGCTGGCTGGGACACAGGCTCGCCCAGGCTTCGTCCTCCTCTTCCCAGTCTGGTTTCTGTGGTGCTCAGGAGTCCTGATCTCTCCACTGCTGCACCTCAGCTGACGTCCCCAGGACCCAGGCAGCTGGGTGGAGGGGCCTGGAGAGGAGCGGGCTTCCTCACAGAGGCAGACCCCAGAGCTGGACGTCTGTCGGACGCCCTTCTTGAAGCTTTTGGTCATCTGTCCGTTCCCCCAGGCTTCCTGCTTCCCAGTCCTGAACTTCCTAGGGGTAAGTAAGGAGACTGACTAGAGGCTGAGGTCCCCAGGGCCACTGCAGACCTGCCCTCTGCTGACCTGATTCCACTCTGGAGGCTTCCGGGTCACTGAATCGGCCAGGGCCCGTGGCCTTCTGTGCACACCCACCCGCGGGCCCCCTGCAGGTTTCCCTTCTGCCTGCAGCGCGTGAGTGACTGAGGACCTGAACCCCGGCCCGGAGCCTTGTGCTCCCAGGGCTCCCTCCAACCCTGGGACAGTGGGGCCCACGAGCAGCTGCCCTCCCTTGCCTTTGATCTATTTTGCCTCCTGCTTTGTATTCTTCTGAAATAGACGTTCCTCAGGACAGGGCTGAGCTCTTCCCAGGCTCTGTGAGGTGGCCTTTTCGTCTGTTGACTTCTCTTGGGTACACCAGGACAGGGGAGAAAGGTGCGGAGACCTGAGCCCGGAAGCTCGCCAAGTGACAGGCCTGGTGGGCGTTTTTCGGGTCTGATGTGGCACAGCCGTGACCCCATCAGGGCGCTGGAGCTCACCGCATTTTCTCAGCCCCCCTCTTGGATAACTCCCAGCCCATGGGAAGGAGACCCCTGGCTTGAGGTGACAGATTCTGCATACTTCCATACAAGCGGGCCTGTCACAGTGACATGGGAAACAGCAACAGGGACCCCTTTATTGGAGGTTTGGCCCGCATCACATATACTTTCAAATTTCCTCTTCTTTGATGTTTTGGCCAAACCCTCTCCCCCCAGGGAAGGAGCTGCTGGAAGCAGTGATTTGTCTACCCCAGCAGGCAGCACCGCCAGAGGCGTCTCGGAAGCTGCCTCTCCTCCCCTGGACCTTCCCTCTCCTCTGCAGTCAGGGCTCCTTGAGAGGCCAAGCGTCCACCAGTCTCATCCCGAGCACAACAGCAGAGCTGGGTCCTCTGCGGCCCTGGATGGCAACCACCTGGAAGTCCTGCCCTGTTGGATCAAGCCATGCGGGAGGAAGGAATGCCAATGAATCTATGCCATGCTTTCTGGTTTCCTGAGTCTTCCGGTGGCAACAGAAAAAAATCGACTCAAGCCGAGCAAGCCCCGTCCTTCTCCCAAAACCTCCAATCCGCTGCGTCCTCCACCGCCTTCATCTGCTTCTGCTCCCTCATGCATTCCACGTTTAGGTGTGGACAGACCTGACTGAGGACAGGTGACTCCTGGGGAGGAGCCACTGTGGAAGTTCTGATGGCCGTGGTGGTGGCTGCAGCAGCCCCAGCGTGGGAGTACTTACTGGCGCCGACGGGCACACAGTGGCCAGGAGGGCAAACTTAGTGCTACGTGTATTTCATGATTTTAAAACATCTGCATGAGCTGTCTAGGCCCCATGAGCTGGAAGGATGGGCAGGACTGAGCCAGGAGCCGGGGGAACCCAGCCCCGGGTGCAGGGTCGTGGTGCGGGGTGCAGGTGTGCAGCGCAGGGGAGGCGGGTGTGATTGCTGTGGGGGCAGGAGGCAGTCGTGGGCATGCCCACGTGTCCCACTGAGGACAGGGCCAGCCCGGTGCACACTGGGCAGAAGGGCGAGGCCTGAAGGCAGACGCCATCCCCTTTCCTGAGCCAGAGCAGCACGCAGGACCAGGCAGTGCTGGGCCACGGGCAGCTGGTTGGGAAGGTTTGGGAGTGGGCCCGTCGGGGGTGATCTGGGACATCTCAGTGCCAGAAAGCCAAGCACGGAGAGGCGGCCTGTCTGGCTCTGGAGAAGTGGAAAGCAGGTGCTTCTCTTCCTCGCCCACCATGCCACCCCCACCCAGCCTGGGAATGGGGACACTGCTGTGCTGGAACTCAAAACTGAGTCGAAGACCCTTCTTCATGTCTGGCCCGCGTGCCGTCAATGAAGAGCACAGACTGCCTGCAGACCTGCCCCTCGCTGTTGTCCTGGAGGAGGGGCACCTGTCGGAGGCCGGGCTGCAGGCAGGCAGAAGTCATGGCCACAAGCCTCCTCAACAAGGGGCGGGGAGGGCTCGTCCCAAGGATTGGGGGCTGGGCGGGGCTGGGACTCGGAGCTCAGACCACCCTTGTTCAAGGCAGGACAACTGGGGTGTGCACAGGAGACCCCTTCCCGGTGTCCTGTGCCAGAGTTCAGGGCGTGAGAATCCGAGGCGCTGCCCCGCTCAGCCTCGTTGCCACCGGCCTCCTGATTTCACACGCAGTGTTCCTCTCTGGGGCCACATCACTGGGTCTTTGAGGGTCCAATTTAATTACCTAATGTTTTTCTTTTGCAATAGAAGAGGTAGGTGGAGGAGGCCCGTGACCCTGGTGTCTTCCAAAGGGACGAGTGTCTCTGTGGGCCTCGTTCTCCCTCCTGGACGCCTCCCTGGTCCACTCCAGCTGACAGCAGGTGTTTTCCTAGTTGGCACCTTGGTGGCGTGCCAATGTCCTGGGACGCCGGGGCTCCCTCCTGACCAGGTCCTCCTCACCAACACTCGCCGTCTGTGCTGTCGGTTTGATGGTGGCATCCTGAGGTGTGGGGTGGCTCCTCAAGGGGCTTCGGCGTGCACTTCTCTAGGGAGAAGTGAGGTGGGCCCCAGCATCTCAGGGCTTGCTGCCACTGTGTGCCTTCCATGGAGAAACGTCTTGCAAGTCCTGGTGCGTTTTCAAAGTCAGGTGATCCCGTTTTCCTGTTGAATTGTAGGAGCCTTCGCATATTCTGGAGGTCAACCCCTTACCAGATAAGTGATCTGCTGGCACGCGTCTGCTCCACGGTGGCCTTTCCACGCTGGTGTGTGCTTTGGGCACAGAAGTTTTAAGGCTAATGTAATCCTATTTGTCTATTTTGGTTTTGTTGGTGGTCCCCTGAAAGTCTCATCAAGAGACCCCAGGCTGTTCTTTCTGGAAGAATGAAGCTCCGTCCCCAGGGCAGGGAGCAAGCCACGCAGCAGCCGGTGCCACAGCCCTGAGAAACCCCTTCCGTGAAACGCCCCGCGCACTCAGCACCCACAGACGCCCCTGGACAGACAAGGCCTCCTGCTTGCTGCAGGATCCACCCGGCTCCTCCCTGCGGAGTCCTCCCCGGCCTCAGCCTTTGCAAGGAAACCACTCAGCTCAACTTCCCCGTGCCAGTCTACAGCCGGCCATGGCCACAGGCTCACCATCGGCCATTCCCTCAGTCCTCAGGACCGGCCCCAGGGACACCGCTGCCATCTGACCACCCAGCCTGGGCCAGGCAGCACCATCAAGTTTGTTCCTTCTTTATCCCTCACGTGGCCAAACCACTAGGGCCATGAGACATCAGGCAGCTGGCTGGGACACAGGACAGCAGGTGCTCCTCCTCCCTGAGCACGGGAGACTCCAGGGGACACAGGACAGCAGGTGCTCCTCCTCCCTGAGCACGGGAGACTCCAGGGGACACAGGACAGCAGGTGCTCCTCCTCCCTGAGCACGGGAGGCTCCAGGGGACACAGGACAGCAGGTGCTCCTCCTCCCTGAGCACGGGAGGCTCCAGGGGACACAGGACAGCAGGTGCTCCTCCTCCCTGAGCACGGGAGACTCCAGGGGACACAGGACAGCAGGTGCTCCTCCTCCCTGAGCACGGGAGGCTCCAGGGGACACAGGACAGCAGGTGCTCCTCCTCCCTGAGCATGGGAGACTCCAGGGGACACAGGACAGCAGGTGCTCCTCCTCCCTGAGCACGGGAGACTCCAGGGGACACAGGACAGCAGGTGCTCCTCCTCCCTGAGCATGGGAGACTCCAGGGGACACAGGACAGCAGGTGCTCCTCCTCCCTGAGCACGGGAGACTCCTGCCTAGAAAGAGGCTCCACCTTGGGGTCAGAGGGTGCAGACGGGCCTGCGGTCTGCTGCCTGACGTCTGTGGACCCCTCTGAGATGCTTCCTGCCTCTGGAATGTGCAGGTGAAGAACCTGCCTCCTTGCTGGGTGTGTTGGGGTTGGGGGCCGAAGCTGCCCTGTGCCTGCTGAGAGGGGGTGTGCCCTCCGAGCTGCGGGACCTCCTGCACTCCTGCACGCAGCGCCAGCCAGCGACAAGCCTGTGTGGGGCGGTCTCCGCCGTCCACTTCCCTGAGTCTTCCTCTCAGGATGTCCGGTCCTCAGGGAAGCTAATGGCCTCCATCCTGCACTCCCAGCTCGCTCCTCAGAACGAGGCGTGGCGTTTGGTTCCTGGTTTCGGCAGGTCACGCACGGCATGCTCCTGGCAGCCAGCCTGCATGGGGCTTAGGCACCGATGCCCGTCTGCTGATGGCTCGGGTGCCAGCCCAGACGGGCACTCTGCAGCCTGGAGCGGCCCACCCACGGCCGCTCCCTCCACATGGCTCCCTCGGCTCACACCGCCCAGGGACAGGTGGGCTTCTCGCGTGGGGCCCACAGTCAGGAAGCCACCAACGCATGAAGCCTGAGGAGAAGCGGGCCTTGCTGAGGTGTGCACGTGACACGGGCAGGAGAGAGAGGGCACAGCTTGCGAGGATTTCACGCCACCCTCCAGGTCCCACGCCTCACCTCCCACATTTCCTCCCGCTGCTTCTGCTGTGGTCGCTCCCTGCCTCCCACCCCCCTCCCTCTGCAGAGAGAAACTCGGGTGGTGGTCCCTCCACTCTTGCACTCTTCTGCCCTCCAATGGTCACCGGCTTCTACAGTGGACAAGGCCCTTGGAAGAGAAGGCCACTCTTCTGCTCTCAGCAGCACAGTGTCCTCCTGGGAGGCAGCTGGAGTCATAAATCAGACAGAGTGTGACACGGCAGTTTCCTGGTATACTTGGTGGGGAACAAAGGGTCCCCCAGGATCTGCACCCCTGAATTTTCACATCTCAACAAACACTCCTACGTGCAAAGGACAGGCCAGGTGTGGCCAGGACATGGTCCCGACGTGCTCAGAGGTGTGGGCAGAGAGGTTACTGGATGTCATGGCTAGAGAACCGTCACTAGGGACGTACAGGGGACAGGGGACAGTCACTGCAGACGGTGCCAGGAGGGATGGCAGCGGGCTGCCCCAGGTGGCAGCATGAGAGGCAGGTGCAGGAGGAGGGTCGGAGGGCCTTGCTGGGTCTGCGGTGCGAGCACAACGTGAGACTGCCCTGCTTTAGTGACGAGACTTGGGTTTGCCCACCCCCATTCCTGGCCCTGCTCATGCCAGCCCTCGCTCCAGGGGCAGCAGTGGGAAGGGCAGACACACCCTAGACCAGGAGCGCACCACGGAGCTGGACGCCACGCTCAGCCGCCACTCAGCAGGAGAGCAGGAGGGCCGAGGGCCACGCGGGGACAGGGGGAACGGGAGGCGGCTCTCGGCAGGCCCAGGAAATGCCGGACGCTTTGGGGATGCGTGACTCACGTTAGGCACCAACAGTTGAAGTGCTGGAGTGGTGTTTGGACAGGGACCTGGCTGACCATGCGGAGCACAGTGAGGGCCCAGGGACAAGGCCTGTCTGTGCCCCTCCAGGCTCCGCAAGGTGGGGAAACGGAAAGGGCCCTGCCTGAGAAGGACATCTTGACCACAAACGTGGACGTGGTGAACACCCTGGAAAGCGTCTTCTACCAACTGAGGGATGGAAATCGGCCTCTTTATTTACACCACACATTTACAAGATTTGCCTTCCAGGGAAGTAAGGGCTTTCTGGGTCAGGAGAGGCCTCCGAGGCCACAGCAGGCAAGAGCAGACCCCATGGACACACCAGGGTTGGCCTCTTCCCTGAAGCCCCCACTGAGAGGCTCGATGACGGAGTGGGGGAGCTCCAGGTCAAGGGGCGTCCAGGTGGTAATGTGGGGAGGTGGGGTTACCTGCCCATGTCAAGACCTGGAGCCTCCCACACCCCAGCTGACTCCTGCCCGTCCTGCCCAGGTGGATCCCACCTGCCAGGACGAAGGACCAGAGTCCACCTGGAAGTTGGTAAAGGGGAGGAAGTGCCAGCAGGTGCCCCCAGGGAGCCCCTGCTGCACTGGAGCTGGCTGTCTGTCTAATGCTTGGGACAGGAACGCACCTCGATAGAGGTGGCCACGCTCCGCGTCAAGGGAACGTCACCTTTAGACAATGTGCTGATGGCACAGACTGCCTGGGTCCCCTCCCCTCCCGCCCTCCCGCTGCTGACTTTGTGCACCTGGCCGGGGATTTGGCTAAGTCCGGTGTCCCCTTCCCACCCACGAAGCTGGAGCAGCAGCGCCGGCCTCGGGCCTGCACCTGTGGGGCTCCCAGGCTGCACGACCAGCCTGCTGAGGGCGTCCCTTAGCAGAAAAGGGCGGCCGCACACTGGACCTTGCAGAGGAACCCTCAGCGGTGCTCAGGGAAGGGGAGGTTCTGCAGTGGCCTCTCCCAGGGGTAGGAAGCGCCTCCAGGAGGGATTCCTGTCCCGCCCATGCAGTCTAGACTGGGCAGGCCTCAGGCAGGAGGACCCCGGGCCCGCATTTCCCCCAGCACCCAAGGCCCCATGCTCCCCACCCATCCTCAGCCTGCTGTGCTCTTTGGGCACCAGTCTCCCTGCCCCTTCCTGCAGTCTTGGAGCCGCCAGGCCAGGCTCGCTCACTGTTCTCGGCTCCCCAGGGGACCCTGCCCTGGGCCGGGTGGGGCGCCCTGAGAGCTGGGGTTCCTCCCTCCCTGCCTCAGGGCCTCCCTTCAAACTTTCCTGCTTTGTTTATTCACAGGGCCAGAAGACAAAAGCCCGCTCGGTGAGTCACCCTGCTCCCAGCACTGATTCACGGAGGCCGCTGTGGGGACTGACCCTGCCGTTAACCTCCTGGTCTCCTGCTGTCTCCCCGGCAGAAGCCTCTGTGGTCTGGAGCTGAGAGCTGGGGTGCGTGCTCATGCGGAATGCCGAGAAGAGGAGCCCCGAGCCTGCAGCTCCCTCTCCTCTGGCCACCCCACCTCCTGACGGAAACTCGCACATAAGTCAGTCATCACTCTTAAAGAGGGTTTGGTCATCCGGCAAGTGTGGTCTCAGAACTTGCCAGAAATATGCATCAAATATTGCCCAGAGTGTGAAAGAAGACAGGGCCTAACAGAAATTAGATTATGGCTAAGCATCCGCAAGGAAGCAGGGTCAGGCGGACGGGTTGGTCTCCAGCTCCTGGAGAGGCCCAGCTGGTGATTCATTCCATGAGGAGGAGGCTGCAAACAGCCAACCCCACCAGGTTCTGAAGAAAGGGCCCACAGGGCGCCTGGTCCACAGCGTGGCTCAGGCCTGAGCCTTCTCTGTGCACTCACGAGCAGGGACCAGGGTGCTGAGTGAGCCTTGCTTATCCCTGTGCAAAGTCAACAGAGGTGCCTGCAGAAGAGAGAGGCTTCCTCCTGCTCCATGAGGGGTCGGCAGTAAGGTGTCTCTTCCAGGCTCAGCTTAAGGCGAGAGTGAGTGAGCTCATTGCGCTCTCTCCTCCTACTTCCACAGAACTAGACTGGCTTATGGTCAAGAATACCTGCCCCAAACACACACAGAGGGTCAGAAAAAGGGATGCTGAGCTCCGACTGGCTGAATGAGCAGGCAGGAGCAATGGTGAGCTCAGTCCTGCAACCAAGCAGGTTTCCAGCACAAGGAAACCCAGAAGATGCATGGCCCTCGCTGCCAAAGGGGGCCTGTGGGTTCCACCAAGGAGCTGAGCTGGCCCTGCTGGTACGGTCTGGATGGACACACCCACCTACCTTGGCAGGAAAGGTGCAGCAGAAGGAGGGGCCAGGCGTGCAGCAGGACTGCGGGAGACGCACGAACTTACTCTATGAGCCACTTTCCTTTCTTTGCCCTGCTGGGCATCAAACCCAGGGCCTCAGCACGCTGGCAGGTGCCCTGCCATGGAGCTGCCCTCCTGTGTTGCTTCTGTAGGATCCCGAATGTGGCACTGAGTGAAAGTGCCAGCAGGCACTGGGCGCTCCAGGCTGTGCCCTGAGAGCTTGCCTGGTGCAGGCGGAGGGGCCCTGGGCAGGGGACCCGTGTGTGCCTGCGCCCTGCCTTTGTCTTCTCAACTTGCAAAAGTTCTGCGAGGCATTTGTAAAAAATCTAGAAGATACAGTAGTTGTCCCTTATCCCAGACTTCAGTTTCCATGGTTCTGGTTACTGCAGCCGACCGTGGCTGGACAGCGTCACTACTCTGCACCGTGGGAGGAGGAAGCGAGAACCTGCGTTCTGAGAAAGGGAGAGAGACCACATCCACACCACCTGCAAGTCGATATGCTGTTATGGTTTCTAGTCTTTAAAATATTTTTAGTTGTAGGTGGGCACAATACCTTTATTTTATTTACGTATTTGTGTGTGGTGCTGAGGGTGGAACCCAGTGCCTCACACATGCTAGGCGAGCGCTACCCCTGAGCCACGGCCCAGCCCCACGACTTCTATTTCTATTATTTGTTGTGTTCGTCTCCTACTGTGTCTGATTTATAAAATAGCCTCAGGGCAGGCACAGGACTACATATGTAGGTTTGGAGCTCGCAGTTTCAGGAATCCGCTGGCTGTCTTGGACTTGGCCCTGCAGATGAGGGAGGAAGTGGAGCCACAGTGGGAGGACAGGAGGCCCTCCTTGGCATTCCGGTCCAGAGACGCTCCCCTGGCCACTCTCAGACAAACACCCTCGCAAGCACCACACTCCCATGTCCCACCTGGAACAGGCGAGGCCCATGCCATGGCCCCTCGGCAGGCGGTGGAGCACGCTCCTCCAGCAGGGGCGGCCTGGATGCCCTGGCACAGGACTCGCGCTGGCCAGGGTGGCTCGAATTTCCCTTGGCCTCAGGGAGCGGAAGCGAGCTTCTCCATTGCTGGACCTGCCAGACTCGGTTGAGGGCACTCCCGAGACGGGCTGCCCAGGCACAGGCTGTTTCCGATTTGAACCTTCTCTTATCTGTCATGGCAGTCTCCTGGGGAACAGGGTTAGTTACCTTCCTACTGGCAGGGCTGAGGTGGCGTGGCTCCCCGTCCCCGACACTGGGTAGCAGGGTCCTCCTGTTTCAGGGTTTTGTTTTGATTTTTTCGTTAAGTTCAACTCTTCTCATGTTTCATAGCCAACTGATTTTCCTCTTTTGTGAATTCACTTTCTGCCCGTATATTCTACTATGTAACTGTCTTCTTAAAACCTTTTCAAGTCTCTATTAAAATTATTGCTATAAAGTAGGTTGCAAATACTTTCTTCCCAGTTCATTTAAAATCTCTGCTTATCAGATTTTAGCATATAGAAGTTTAAATTTTAATTGAGTTGAAGTTACTGTTTCCTTGGTAACTTCTCCTCATGGAAGCAGAAGGGTCACTCAGTTCACAGAGGGTTCACTGTCAGGACTGAAGGACAGCGGCCCATGTTCTGCTTCCGCATTCTGTCCACAGTGTGGCCAGTTGTAGGTGACTATCTGTGCTGGACAGAGCCACAGGACCTCAAAGGGACACAATTAATGCACCCCTCAAGAATCCTCCAGGAAGCAGGACTGTGCTATTTGTGCGGTGGAGGCAGATGTCCCTGATTTGGGGACATTGAGAAGGACTGGGGTCCCCAAGCTGCAAGCCCAAGGTGCTGACTTAGTGCGTGCCCCTGGAGGGTGTTTCTGAAAACCAATGGGAACGTCACAGGGCAGAAATCCCCTTTGCACGTCCTCTCTGCCAGTGGGCAGACATGGCAGAGCCTCTGGTTCAGGTACTAGGGGGCAAAGGTGGCTGGGGAGCAGAGCAGGGTCCCCCAGGAAAGCTGGGGTGCTGTGCTGCAGGTGTGAGCAGCTGATGGGTCAGAGCTGTCTCCTCGGCAGCCGGGCTCTGCAGCAGCATCAGGAGGAGTCCACACCATGGGACGGTAGAGGCTGAGAGGTCAGGCCCTGTCTGGCTTGTGGGGGACCCAGGCCTTGTCCAGCAATCTGCGCCGCTTGCTGGGGAGCAGCCAGGGACCAGGCCCAGCCCTCGCTGCAGACCGCCCAGCAGCTTCTGGGGACCTCGCTTCCCTCTGTCCTTCCCTCCGGGGGGCTTCTCTTTGAGGTGGGGCACAGGGTCAGGAATGGGGGACAGCAGCATCAAACTGGATGGTTCTCCTCTGCTGCTCACCTCCTCTTAAGATTCTTTTGGATCAAAGGGGAGTGAGAGAAGAATGGAGGAACTTTAGATTATGTAGAAGGAAATGTCTCCTGGACTGAGACAGACGTCATTACCTATGTACATGTGTGAGTACACGAACGGTGTGAATCCACATCGTGCACAACCACAGAAACGAAATGATGTACCTCATTTGTGTACAATGAATCAAAGTGCAGTCTGTAAAAAAATAAAGAAATAAAATAATTAAGGAAAAAAAAGGTTCTTTTGGATTTGCTCTGAGACCTCCTGAGCCCCCGTCTGGATTCTCACAGTCCAAACACGCCTGCAGCCCACCAGGCGTCGGTCAGCATCTCGGCATCTGATTGCATGGTGCCGCCCAGGGTGGAAGCCGAGAAAGCTGAGAGCAACCTTCTCGCCTGCCACTCCTGGGGGCGGATGTGACAATGTCCTGCGGACACAAGTGGATCAAGAGCATATGAAGGGTTAACAGATCAGGGAGGGAAGGAAAGAAAAAGAGTAAAGGAGAGAAAACCACCCACCCACCCAGAATGACTTCATGTCACCCTCCAGTTTCCCTCTCCTCTGGGGACAGCACCTACACACAGGAACAGCAGAACTCTCACATCCCTGGGGGTGGCATCTGACCCTTGAATGTCTCTGAGCTTGTGCACCAGCCTGAAACCGTCTCGCTAGCAGATGGATGGGCTGGGCTTTGGGGAGCTCACTGCTGGGCGTGACGTGTGGTCTAGGAGGGAAGCAGCAAGCAGCCACTGTCCAAGCTCCCATCCCCTGGAAAATGAGAACTCAGCCAGCCACCAAGGGGCTCTGAGGCAAGGGCAGGCCACTGGAGCCAGAGGGCAGGCACAGCAGCAGCGTGCTGTTGGCAAGCTTTGAGGTGCTTGTGTGTGTGTGCGTGTGTGTGTGCATTAGTGAACACATTAGGAAACAGATTTAGAAAGGACGTGCTTTGGGGTAGGACACCGGGTGGCCGCCAGTCCCTGCAGAGCACTCACTAACCTGGGAGATGCCCCTGGGAAGCAGGGCCAAGCTGCCTCAGGTACCAGAGGTGCCTGCAGTCTGGGTCAGTGGATTTTTTAAAAAGATCGTTGGTGGTGGTGGCGGCAAGATATTCATAATACAAAATTCATCATTCAAACCATTTAAAAGAATGCAATTCAGTAAGCGCTTTCATGTTCTTGTGAAAACATCATTGCTATCAGGTTCCAGAGTGTTCCTGGTCACCCCAGAAATCCCCCACCTGCTCCCGTTCCCCTGCCCCAGCCTCCGGCAGCTCAGCCGGCTGCCTGCCTCGCAGGTCCCTGCTCTAGACTCTCCCCGGGAGTGGAACCGCTGGAGACGCGGTCTTTCCCGCTGGCTTCTTGGAGAATGGTCTGTGAGGCAGCGGGACGGGTGCCTGCCGTCACTGCCCAGTCTTGTTCTCTCAGGAATGGCGCACACCTCACTTCTCCGCCCTCAGTGGGGCCCTGTGCCTCCCCCAGCGCAGGCTGTTGTGAGCCGTGCTACTGTGAACGCTGCGTCCAGGCTGCTCCGTTCTCAGGCTCTGGGTGTCTGTCTACCGGGGCAGCCTGGGTCACACTGGCTCTTAGAAACTTGCAGCGGTGGATTATCATAACCTCCTCCACCGTTTAACAGCTGGGAAGCTGAGGACCAGAGAGGCCCTTCCCCGGCCACACAGAGAACTGCAGGGCCCAGAGCAGGAAGGTGCTCCCCGCCCCACGTCTGGCTCCAGTTAGGTCTTATTCCAGGCCTGACCCCCCAGACGCAGACTGCGGGTCTTGCCCAGCAGAGCCCCTTGGGAACCAGGCGGCCCCCACAAAGACGAGCCTTTGGTTTCTGTCTATTTAAAATTTCTCAAATTAGAAAAACCCCACGTCAGAGACGTTCACTCTGGGGAAGGGTCACACATGATTTATTTGGAAACAGTGACTTAAATTAATGGCAAAGCCATCATGGAGAGCCACACCGATCGGACACAGCCACAGCATTTAAATGTTCTCAGAAGTCATTAATGACGGATCCGGGGTCCGGAGGGACGGGAGGAAGGCGGCCGGGAGGTGCTTCCCTCTCCACGCTTTCCCTTTCCTCCTCTGGTCAGAAAAAGTGGAATTATGTAACGAACACCGAGCGATACTTGTAAATTTCAGAAATCACAGGCTGAGCTGACCACCCAGCTCCCTGAACCCTGTACCGGAGAGCCGAGTCACTGCCCGGGCAGGTTTTGCGGCCCTGCGGAGTCCTGCCGCCTGGGCCGAGCCTCTCCAGACCGGCACTGGTGGTTTGGCGTCTCTCCGCAGGGCAGGGCTGGTTCAGTTTCCTCCGCAAACCTCAACAGTGGCCGGGGCACAATCTCCTGGAGCCTTCAGATCCAGGAGGCTTTAAACGTGACACCTGACCTCTGGTTGGCCTTGGTGGACACTGAGCCTGAGTCTAGCCAAGTCAGGCTGGTCTCACACTCAGACACAGAACTGCCCGGAAGTGACCATGGCAGCACAGCTCCAGGGCAGCTCACAGGGTCCCTCCTCTTGTCCACCCTCGGGTCAGGCTCTCTCCCATTCCCCTGAGCAGCCCAGGCCACCGGTACCCTCCTCCCAGATGCCCTCCCTGCCCGCCAGGCTCCGGGACCTCCGCCTTCTGTGGTATCTGAGGCACCTACAATCTTGGCAGGCTCCTCAGAGGCAGGAGCATGGAGGGGTCTCTTTGATGCCCCATCACAGGGCAGCATTCCCACCTGGGAGCAAATGGGAGACGGGGCACTTCAGGGCCTTGCTGGACAGCCCACGGCCTGGGCCAACGCTTGTGGTGCCCCTGCAGCAGCATGGAGGTGCCCCGCTGGGGTTTCACGAAGCTTTATTTTCCTGGGAAGGCTTGTTGGGATGAACTTGGAGACCTCTGAGGAGCTCTGAGGGCAGAGGATAGGATTCCCGCAGCCAGTAGTGGAGGCCCCAGTCCCACACAAGCCTGCAGTCTTCCGGCTTCTTAGGAAGAGGCCCAAATCCCCTCCCATGCCCCAGATTCTTGTGCAATTCTTTCTATCTCACTTTTCCTGTTCATATCCCAATATTCTCTTTGACTTTGCCATTCCTGAAAAAGCCATTCTTGACATAAACAGTAGGTCAAGGCGGGGAGCTGCCTGGACACACGGGAAGCCCAGAGCCACCAAGCTCCCACTTTTGAAAGGTAATGAAGTGCGTGCGAGCGGCCTGAGGTGAGGCCAGGGACGAGCAGAGCATCGTGTGGGGCGCTCCTCTTATGCTTGTTGCTTGATTACAGGACAATCTCTGCTCTCAGAAAATAGTCCCTCTAGAGTCTCAGAACCTGCACTGCTGGGCTGCCCAGCAAAACCCCTGCCAGGCTGCCTGCTCGTGGACGGGCGGCTCTGCGGACACCTGAGGGGCCACAGAGGGACCACGCAGTGGCTCCCGGCCCCACCGAGAGCACGGCAGACACCAGCCCTGCGCACCCTCTGGCAGGGTCTCCCCAGCCCTGTGCGCCTTTTGAAGAGTTGAAGCTGGTCATTCCCCGGGGAGGAATCAACAACGGCATACCAGCTGCTCGGACGCAGACGTTGGTTCACTGCATTTTTGTCCTAGCATCAATGAAAAACTTTCTAGAAAACAATAACAAAGACAACTAAGAAAAGGGGTGGCCAGGCCTCAGGTGGGGGTGTCGGGTGCACCCCTCTGCACTGCAGGGAGCCGGCAGAGCACCCAGGAGCCTTGGAGGTTCCCGCCCCACGTGTGAGTGCTGCTGTGGGGACCTGACCAAGGGCTTTCGTGACGGGAAACCTCAGGAGGGCCTCCGGATCTCTGAGCTGAGAGCGTGCTGGGCGGGGAAAGTGCAGCCAGAGTAATAATCACCAGCCCCAGAACAACGCAAAGGACCACGCAGCCACTCAGCCTCCATCCACCACGGCCTGGCAGGAGGGTGTGGCCCATACTGCAGAAGGCAACGTCCACGCGGCCTGCAACTCACAGGAACTTAATCTCAGGAGAACCAATTCTCAGTGAAGATTCCGTTCCTGGAAACCTGCGTGTGGGCAGCATCTCGTCCTCCCTCCTTCCCTCTCATCCAGCAATCCAGGTGTTTCCCAAAGAAATGATGATGACCTTACTGTTTACTTACCAAGACAAAATCATCGTCTTAAAAATGAGATTTAAAATTCACACAAGCTCCTGCAAGGGACTCGGAGGTGCAGAGTTTGCCACCTGCAGTAGCTGGCCTGCTCACGCCCACCTTGGAATCATGGAGTAAATGACGGGCAACGGGCACTGTCCACCCACAGATCAGAGAATCAAAAGGCGAGACCAGCCTTGAACTTCCGACTTCTCTGCACACCCTTCAAACCACATCAACCTACTTATGGACAGGAACAAAGGGAATATTCGTTTCTAGATCTGAGATGGAAAGAAAATGTTGCCTGCCTGCATTTCCAGCACAGCGTGTTAAATCAGAGTGAGACACACAGAGAACACCCGCGACCCCAGCCCCGCAGCGGAGCCAGGCGGGGAACCCTCACAGGGCAGCGGGGTCTCCAGGGAGAGTGTTTGCTTTAGGAGCCACCTCTCAAGGAGCCCGCACCTGCCTCAGAAGCAGGCCTGCTCTCTGGAGCCTGCAGAAGGACACAGTCGCCGGGACTGATGGGAAGGCAGGGGCCTCTTGTCTGTGTCGCAGTGGAGAAGAGCATCAGCCACGGACACGCGTGAGCACTGTTTTCTCCCCTGGAGAGCAGAGCCCCGCCCTCCCACAGGCCAAACCCCGCCCGCCACCCCACCGTGAGCCACCTGCCTGGAGCTCCAGAAAGGCTCTGGTTGCGATCACACACCAGTGTCAGCCTCGGACTGAGGTGGGTGTTGGCACTGGTCACAAAGGGTTAATAAAAACCAGGGGGGTCGTCCAGATCCCTGTCCTTGACACCCCCAACCTGCACATCCACAAACACAAATGAACTTGCCGTCCAATTAAACCATGATAAATAGGAACCTAATGCAGGCAATGTAACCAAATGTACTACTTCTCCCCAAAAGATAGAGACTAGCAGCCACGTGTAAGGCCAAATGTGCGCTAACAAGACAGAAGCGTTTCTCACAACAGTGACTTGAGTAGCTGGAAGCCCTGTGAGTTCAACCCTGCCCTTCATTTAAGTGACAGATGGGAAGACTCTGAACCAAAGGAGGAATTTCTCCTCTTTTAAAGACATTGCTCTTAGGATGTGGAAAAAAGTTACAGTTTCACAGGAGAATCTGGGTTATCCAAATCCTAGTCCTGGTCAAGCGGCCGAGGCAGTGCCGGGACACCGTGCCCTGGGCTCTCAGAGCCATGTCCCATCCCACTCAGTCACAGGATCCTCACTGTACTCTAAACAATGGAGCTGAGGGTGAAATAATGCAGGTATCCGAAGCATGTCAAACACCGTTTGGGTTCAAAATGACTCTTCAACTAACCACCCAAAATTTCCCTCCTGTTAAGTTAGGTGCTGGCCTTTCCAGTTTTGGATCCAAGTTTCCCTTTGACGTGACAACCCTCAGTAATCACTGAAGGAAAAAAAATCCCATTGTGACTCAGTTTACATTAGCAGGAAAATCACATCGCTAATGTCACTATTCCCATTCCAGAGCAGACATTCTGTAAGACAGTATGATATAACCAAGTCACACTCAAGGGCTTACCACTCGGCTGAGCTGCAAATGTGCTCCCGGGACCAAGTCCAGGGCTGGTCTCTTCCTCCCTGCCACGTGCCCCACCCTCTCCCTCTCACCTTTGTGACTCCACATATGACAATTTCGATCTCTACGCTACTTGGCGGATCATTTTTACACATCATTTGCTTTAGAATTTTGCATGTACTTGACAAAAGTGAATACAGACTTACTATTCTAGAGGAACAGGTACATCAGCATCAGGTATTTCCCCAGCCGTATTCTCCGTTAGAATAGGAACAAATGCTTCCCTGTTGGAATTGATGTTTTCCTCTCTCATGTTTCTGGGATGCCACTTTTTGTTTAAGAATGGTAGGGAATCACTTCTAATTAATTATATATTGAAAATATATTGAAAAGAGTCCCCATATTCTGAAGAGATGTACAGTTATGGAAATGCTATCAGGAAAAAAAGCATGGAATTTTGCTCAAAGTAGATTTTTAGTTTATTACTCTGAAATAAAGCATATTAACAATTCTTTGTGAAATTTGTTCATTTAAATGCATAATTTTAAAATTTTATGGAATATCTTTTCTAAAAATGTTAATTTTGAGACAGTTGTGAATTCCCATGAGGCTACTCATAAATAAGTAGCCATCCTTCCCTGGACGTGTTGGCACAGCTTGCCCAACGGACCACAAGGTCCCGCCCGCTGATGCGGTCCCCAGAGCTGGCTCAGGTGCCCCGGTCCCGTGTGTGCGTGCGTATGTGCATGCGCATGTGCGTGAGCGTGTGCGTGCTTAGTTCTGTGCGTTCCGAGCACACGCGTAGGCTCAGGTGACCACGTGGAATATCTTCTCGAGCAGTTTCTGATTTTAGTGTTTCGTCTTGGCTTTACTTTTGAAAACATCCATGTGTGTATCTCTTAGATCCTGTTTCTTCTTTATGGCTCTCTCCACTTCTTGGCTACAGTAACTTATCCATCTCTCCTTTGAATTTTATGGCCTCTTTTGTGAACTCTTTGCTAGCAGAGAGCTTTGCTTTTGGTTTGCTTTTTGCAGCACATTTATCCTTTCCCAGGAAAAGACACAAACGTAAACAGACCTTCCAGCCTCCATCCACAGGGTTCTTAAAGACACCAGTGAGAATAGATTAATATAAATACTAAGCTGAAAACTGTCATAAAAGCTCAGCCTTTAAAATTGGCTTATTAAAATATTTGTTTTTTTTAAAGCCCAGATTTAAACTCCAGTTATGAGTTATAGTACTCTGCACAGGAAGAGTTTACTTTATGATCTTTTTGCCAGGCAAAAGGAATCTGGCATCTCTGCCGTCTATTCAGGACACAGGCAAGCAAGGCTGACGAAAACAGTTCTTTTAGGCTCGTGATGTGTCTGAAAAATAGGTGTTTTCAGAAAACCTCAATAAAGGACTATTTCAAGCGGCCACTCAGGGTCCGGTCCCCACGGCTCCCACTGGGGCCTGAGCTGTATGTGGCAAGACTTCCTTTTCGTGAGCCTGGAGAAACAACAACTGATGTTTAAGGGGCCAGGAGCGCGGCAGTCGGCCCCTCCATCAGACCTCTGCTGCCCCAGGCAGCTCCGCCTTCCATTCCTCTTCTTGCCAGTCCCTGGGCTCCTGCATTTCCATTCTTCTACTGGGGGAACCAACTTTCTTTTGAGACTAGCTAGCATCCCAGATAGAGTAGTTAACAAACACCTCCAAAAAGTTGAGTTTTGGGGTGGGGGCAGCTTTCATGTTTTGGGTGGCGAGAGGGTCATGCGCTTTCTCCAAAGGAGAACGGTCGTCAGAAAAAAAACGAGTGAGTTTGTTGAATGCGGTCACATAGGGGAAGTCTGCTGAGTCCAACTCAGCAGAAGTTAGAGAAGATGAGGGCTTTAACGATGGAGCGGCGAACAGTTCAGCCTGGTAAGTGGTGGTGGCCTCTCTGCACCCTCTAAGCCAGATGGCTCTGACCCCTCAGAAGTCTCAGTCATTTCACCAGAACACTGAGCGCTCCCTTTGGGACTTTTCAATTACATGAGTCCCGCTGAATGGCAGACACCTGACTTGCACACAGCAACCAAGGAGGTGAGGGTGAACACGGCACCAGCGGAGCCCCCCCCCCCCATCTCCCACACTACCCTTCACGTGGAAGGAAGAGTCAGGTTTTTGTTGTTCTTGCTGTCAGTCACACAGCCTTCAAATACGTGACCATCTCTCACTAGATGTGAAATCACCCACTGATTACGGAAATATCCAGATACACGTAATAAATTCTTCTTGGAAATATCACAAATAAATCACACATGCCATTGAACAACATTTCCAGGAAGTCAAACAAATTAGTATACTGTACTTAGGCTCCAAGAGAAGAATGAGTTAAAAAAATAAAAGACGAAGCTGTTCGCCTCACAGGCTGATGATAAGCAGGCAGGGTTCAGACGGTTCCTTGGACCCTTCTCTCCTCTCGTACACAGTATTGGCTACGCAGAGAGCGGGCTTTGTCTGCACTAGTCATTACTTCCAATTATATAAAATACAAAAATAAATATGCCCACATAAAGATTGGTCGCTCTCCAACTAAGTGTGTTATCTAATACATGAAGGATTTTTGGGCCAAATAAGCTCTTAACAGTTTTCATTCATTTATCACAGGTATTGTGCTTTGTGTTTATCTGCTATTTAATTGTGGTCTGTGATTGATTCTCCTATGTTTTAAAGAGTGAGATTATTTTAAATGAATTTTAAATGTTCCTGCTGAATCCTTGCATCAGGGCAGTATCTCAGTAATTTGTTTCAGTAATTTTTGGAAGACAGTCTTAATGATAATGCTGTTGACATTCCCCTTAAACAAAGCTGTGTGTATGTGTGTGTGTGTTTTTAAAAGATGACGTTCCTCATCTGTCTGTTCTAATTTCAGATGTGGTGTAAACTATGGATGGTATAAATGGTAAATGGAAATAACTAATGAAAGCTCATAATTTAGGAAACAAAAACCAGAATTAATGTATTATTCCACTGTAGCATTTAGTACTCAGCCAATCCAAACTTTCTTTCCTAGAGAAATAGGCGATTGAGATACTTTCCATCTGTTTTTGACAAAGACAGAAGATTCCCACAGTTATTTTCTGTTAAAAATTCTTTTTAAAACGATAAAACTGTCATTATCCTAGGGGGCTATTTCGTCAAGAGAATTTTCAGTGGCGTAGAAATAAAAGAAAAAGGAAAAAGAAAAAAGAAAGAAAACCAACCTGGAGTAGTTCAATCTTTTTGTTGCCCCTGCAGGACCCCTGCCGATATTACAGAACCACACACACACACACAAAAAAAAAAAAAAAAAAAGAAAGAAAGAAAGAAAAAAGAAAAAAAGAATAGATACGTTGGGGAGAATGGATGAGCAGCTCTGGATTTATCTTAATTCTTTCTGTGTGAAGCAGAGACTTTTATAAAAGCATCACAGAGGCAAAAAACCAAAACACACTAGATGAAAGGGTTTCACGCGTCCTCAGCCCCCAGCCGCCAGCCCCAGCCCCGCCGGCAAGCAGGGGTCCTGCGCCCCTCCGTGCGGCTGAAGACCTAGGGGAGAGGTGCGGTGCCTCCAGCCTCCGGAGAGGACGGCGCCTCCGCGGCTGGAGCCTGTCTACAGGACTTGGTAGGTGTCTGGTGAGAAGGAGCGGGTGCAGGGCGCCCTCAGCGAACTTCCAGAGGAAACCAGACCTTCCTGAGTGCTCCTGCCCTCCGAGCCCGGGTTGCCTTCTCCCCCGCAGGGCCCAGCGCACACTGCCTCCTTTTCCCAGACCCATCTCCCAGGCTGGACTCCTTGCACTCACCCGCCGGACTGAACACCTGGACCCACACAGGCGCGTCCCCCTTCCTGCTTTCCAAATTCAAGGTTGGAACCCGAGGCACCCAGCCGTCAGCTCTGCTCCACCTGCTTGCTTGCAGGCGGGCGTTATGAGCCGCGAGGTCTGCTCCATCTCAGCTCTCTGCTCTGCGCTCTAGGCTTAGGCCGGGTCTCTTGTGCTCCAGGCTAGAGCCTGTCTTCCGCTCTGCGCAGCTCTGACCCCAGAGCCGCGAGCGCAGGACAGTGCCCTCTCGTCCACCGCAGGTAAAAGGAGTCATCTTTGCACCCACTGGACGGCCGCCCAAAGCGCGGGCCAGTCCGCAGTGCAGGAACAGCCAGCGAGATCTGAGTGTCAGCACGTAAAATGCACTCCGCCTCACCCGACAGGGGCCGAGCAACAAGTCCCGCACAACTCTGAACCAACAGCCTCCCTGGCCGCCCTAGCTCTGAGGGATGCAAAGGACAGCAGATCACCATCTGCCTACCCTGGTCGGCCCTAGAAGATTCTTCCCCTACAGTCACCCACAGATATCCACACCCACCACAAAGAATGCAAAATGCAAGCGTTAGTCTCGGTGCTCCCGGACCTTGCTGGGAGTCACCGGTCTACCGGTTCCCAACTGACAGGCTTTGCAAAAGGCCTCCGCGGTGCCTCTGGGGCAAGGAAGCTCCCGTCCGCCTCCCATCCACGCTGCGGCGGCCCGCGGGGCCTCCATCAGGAGGGATGCGCAGGCCCTGGACACCCTGCGGCAGGCCCGCCCGCCCCCGAAACGGAGGGCGCTCGTTGCGCGCAGCACCTACCCTGGCGCGCCGGTCTGGAGGTGGGTGGCGCGGCGCTAGTGGGAGGCGGACATGGACCACGCGCCTTCCATGCGCCACACGGAGAAGGCGTAGCTGAGGCGCTCGTGGGCCACGTAGCTGCAGCTGGTCATCTTATTGTCCATCTCGTCGCTCTGCAGGACCTGGTAGAGGAAGTCTATGTACCTGGCGGCCAGCTTCAGCGTCTGGATCTTGCTGAGCTTGTCCGAGGGCAGCGTGGGGATGATCTTGCGCAGTGCAGCGAAGGCCTCATTGAGCGACTGGGTGCGCTGGCGCTCGCGCACGTTGGCCAGGATGCGCTGGCTCTGAAGCTCCTCGAAGGACTGAGCGCTCGGGCTGCCCTTCTTGCCGCGCTTGCCCGGGGTCGGGCTGCCATCTTCGCTTGACTTCTTGCTGTAGCGCCGCTTCCGGCCGAAGCGCTTGGGCTGCCGCTCGAGCTCCTCCTCGCTAGTGCCCAGGCTGTCCACGGGGGACACGGGCGAACTGGAGCCCTCCTCCATGGCGCCGGCCCGGCGCGCGTGGGGCTGGGGGCGCCCGGGCGCCAAGCGCGCGCCGCTGGCCAAGCCCGCGGCCGCCGAGCACACGCTCTCCGGGTGCTCAAAAGGCTCTGATTTCGGGCCGGTTTGTGCAAAACCGAGGTCTCCGGGAGAGGAAGTTATTCTAACTTTTTTGGAAACTCTAGCCCGGCTGGGTTGCTAAATAGCTGTCAGGAGCGAGAGCGGCGCGCTGATTGGCCACCATGGACGGGGGCAGGACAAGTATTGGGGCCTTCGCCGGTCGCCCCCGCCCCCCGGCGCGGCACTTTCAGTTTTGCAGTTTTTTTGCCTGAAAGCTGCCGGCATCCCGAGGCCGGGTCCTCCAGCGCCGCCCGCGCCCGGACTCCGGGCCTGGGCCACTAATCAACCTCCCTGAGCCTAGGCCCAGCCAGACCTGGCTTTGTCTGCTCCTTAACGTGGAGATCCCGCCTGCCAGGTCGCAGAGTCTCCATGAGAGGCGCAGGGGTGAGTTCAACCCCAGATGCGCGCCCCGAGCCTCCGGGGGCGCGTGTCTTAGCCGTCCCAAGGGGCGCTGCGATTCCTCGCCGCGGCCCACACACTGGGGCCTGGAAAGAGCGGAGCTCACTCGGCGGTGGGGACGCTCGGGTGCCCGCGGAGAAACCCATCCCCAAGGACCGAACTTCAGGATGCGAGGAGACGCCATCCGCTGGGGCCAGTCCATGTGTTGGGGACCGTTTCTTACCCCAATTTGCTGGGGAGCCCCGTCCCCGACGTCTCTGCCGAACTTTCCCCCAGCGCTTTAGAAGTTGAGCGCCACAGCGAGTGTCTGCGGGTGCGCCCTGCGCCGCAGCTGCGGCCCGCCGGGTCTCGGCGTGGTGCTGGGCGCTGGTTGGGGCGCGCGCCCGGCCTGCCTGACCCGCCCCTGCCTCTGCACTCTCCCTTCACTTCGCGTGTCCGAAGGAGGATGCTCTGGGAGCTGCGCGGGCCGCCAGAGCCCAGCCTCCCCTACGCTGGCGCCTTCGGGCAAATCTGAGCAGGAGGGCGCAGAGCTGCGGAGCTTGGGGGCTCTGCCTTGGAGGGCGACATCGTGGACCCCGGCCCCGCGCCATCTGGACGCCAAGCGCCAGAGCTTTTGAAGTGGTTCGGGGTCTCTTTGTTCGCTCTGCCGCTCTGGCTCAGGGCCTGGAGGTGGTTTACAGCGTCGATGCCTTTGAACCTATTCCCAGGTGACCCGTGCTCAATTAGGCCGGGGCCTAAGCGGGGCTGTCAGGCGAGCCGCGTGATCAAGGGCGGACTGGGCCTTTTTATTGAAGTTGAACCGGGGCCGGTGAGTACTCAGCCTCGGCTGTTACTGGGGACAGTCAGGCCTGCCGCGAGGTGGGGCCTGCGGGCTGAGACCCGCCTAAGGGAACCTGTGGAGGGCTCTGTACGGGCCCTTTGCACCCCTCTCCAAGGGCCAGGGTTCTGGCAGCGCTGGGGAACAGTCCATCAAGGAAGGCAGGCTCTGTGGAGATCAGGCCCTCATACACGTGACTACGTAGCAGCGCTATTTGCAGATTCCGAGGGCTTCACAATCCGCTGACTACAGGGTCCTTCAGTAGCCAGCCCAGCCCCACTCGGCCTGATGGCCCTCCTTCCTCCACTTTGGGAGGACCCATGGTGTATCCAGAGCAGCAAAGTAGCTTTCCTCGGCCCTTTCTTTACTTCTTTTTTCAAATAGAAGTTTGAGGAACAAAAGAGAACTTGCAGCCAAGTCCCCAGCCATCCCACGCTGGGGCAGCCTCTCTGGGGATGGAAAGGGCCTGCTCCTTCCCAAGATGGCCTCTCTCCCCCTGCTGAGCTCAGAGCCCCAGGGCAGGGACTTGCTACTCCACCAAGGCCCCTGCTGCTTGCTCAGGTTGGGAAGTCTCAGGACCTACAGGATCTGGCCTGGCTCACGTCAGCTGGGTGCACCTTCTCCTCTCCAGACTGAATGTGTTTACACGCGCACACTTTCTTTCTCTGCCTCTGTGCTGTTCTCTGTCTCTCTGTCTCTCTCTTTCTCCTCCCAGCTCCACCAGGCAGAGTTCAAAGTTTAGTGGGAAGGAAAACAGCCCAGCCCAGAAGCCTGATGGGTCCTGAGCAGCTGAGGGCATGCCCTGCCCTAGGGAGAGAGGCCAGGGTGCCTTGGAAAGTGGAGCTCAGACCTGGTTGGGGGCTCCCTTTTGCCTGGGGACCTGGATGTGGAGGATTCCTCCTGAGACCTCAGTGGACCCTTGTGACCTTCACAGCCAGAAGCTCAGCTTAACTCTGAGTCACCTTCAGGGTCCCGTCTTTTCTAGTTTTAAATACTTCAGCAAATTAAAACTTGAGTCTGGGATGCTGGTGACCAGGTGAGAAGTACCCTCCTTGTAGAGACTGGATGCCTTCCTTCCACTGCTGATTAGCTCCTTGGAGTCCTTACCTGGTCACTGACCCACTTCCCCAAATAGGTAAAATGAGGCACAGTGACATTGAGGAGTACCTCCAATGCCACCAGCAGTTGGGCAGGGGAGGTAGCAGTCAGTGCCGTTTTCAGGTTGGCCGAGTTGAAATCCAAATGAAAAAGCAATCAATGTAGCAAATAATACTCAAGTTATTGATGTAGCTTGGATTTTTTCTTTTAAAAATCAAGTCATGGATGAGGTTAATAAAATCGAAGTATTAATAACCTGAACACCAAAATGTGCTTATATGAGAATCTCTGCAGTGGGCCTCCCAGGCTTGCTCTGACCTGTGGGGAATGCCATTCAGGAGGATTCAGGAGGGAAATATACTTCTTGGTATATTTATTCTTTATTGTGTGTGGAAAATCTTGTTGATACTTCTCATTTATTCAAAAAAAGTGCTTTGTTTCATGGGACGTTTTTCTTTTTTAAGTGATCTGCTGTTCTGAAAGATTCCCCTGTTGCCTGTTGTCCTGAGGCAGCAAATAAGAGGAGGTGGCAAGTTTTCATGTGAACTTGATGGCTATTCACTTGGCATTCATCTCCTGCAGTAAAATGTGACACCGTTGAAGTTGTCACTAAGGGTTGGTCTTCAATACTAGGACAGGATCACACAGCCCCTGGGCTTAATGAGGATAATAAAATATGTACTTGTCAAATCAGAAAACAAGTGACAAACCTTAGGAGCTATGTGAAACCACAAGTTCATACCCTCTAGTGCCATTGCTGCTGCTACTTTTGGTCAGAACACCTACCCAGGTGAGCCCTCCCATGCTCTCCAGCAGACCCTGTCATGGCTTAGCTGTGTGAGGTTCTTGATGGAGCCAGGAGATGGAAATCAGGTATTTTAAAGGGCTTCAGTGTGCATTCCCTGAAGTTTGGTGGGCTGTAATCTCCTCTTGAGTTTAGTGACTTTTGGGAAGCTTGAGCTGATGACAGAGCCTGTATTCTTGTGACAGAATCAACCCTCTAGATGAACTCAGCTAGAGGTTGCTAAGGACTTGCCCCGAGCTGCATCTTCAGTGCAAGGCACCTTCTGCATCGCTGTGAGAAGCAGTTGTGGCCTGGCACCTGCTGAGTGCGCATAACAGGCCTGTCGGTGCCTTCATCTTAAGTTGCTCTCTTAAGATGGAAGTGACAGTGAATGTGGTTCACTATTTTCAGGAGCCCTGAGTTCAGAAGTAGGCCCTGGAGAATCCTGAGCGTGGCTGTATAAATGACAGGGCTCTTTGGCATTGCTTTGCTGAATGTTGGATACACTTTTTGTGTGGACAGAACAGCTCCTGGACCTGGTTCTGCCATTTCTATTCTGGCCAGGTTTCACGCCTCCTCGGCACACCCCTCCCAGCTGGGTTTCAGTCATTCCTTGCCTTCCCAGGGTGCTGGGCTGCTGGGGGCGGGGGTGCAGTGGCTGAAAGGCTGAGGGCTTAAGAAAGAAGATGCTTCTCAAATCTGGTAGTGAAACAGAACTTACTCCTGGCGACAAGTCTGGAAGTCAAGTCCAAGAGCCAATCCCCTGCCTCCATCCCAGCAGAGCAGCGGCGGGGTGGGCTGCACTCAGCAGGGAGGGGACTTGGTGTCCAGGGCACGGGTCGGTGCAGGCAGGACTCCCCTGAAGGAAATCATCTTGACATTTCCCCCAGAGTTCGCTCAGGAGGACATCGTGGGGTCCTGTTGGCGTGGGGGCCTGCCATCACACCGCTAATGCTGCCGTCACCGGCATTCAACGCGCCCCCGCCTCCGCCTCGTGCAGATGGCCCCAGTCTCCTCGCCTCCTTCTTTCACCCTTTCTTCCTCAGAATGACCTTCCTCTGCCCCTGGCAGCCCTGATCTCTGAGAGGCACCCTTGGACATGTGGGAAGGAAGGAGGCTGTCTACGTGGCTTGGCAAGCCCAGGGCAGAGCCGTTTGGTCTTCCGGGGCCAGTGTCCCAGCACCGCGTGTCTACTGGCCAGCATGGCTTGGATGCCTGTTTCCTGGAGAGGGCTGTCCCTCCATCCCAGGTGGGTCTGGATTCACCACTTTCCTGGTGCTGCGAGGGGGTAGCCCCATTCTACAGCAGGGCTGGAGATGGGTCTTGGAGGCTGACCCCAGGACCTGGTCATGCAACTCCGTTAGCGAGTCATTCCAGCCTAACTAGACAACGTGGGCCTGTTCTGTGATGGGACCTGAAGGAGACAGTCACTCCTCTGTGGTCAGCAGGGTGGAGACCAGGGTCCCCACACACGTGGATTTCTTGACCTCACTGACAGCCGCTTGCAAGAAGGGACAAAGGGTGGCCTTTGGCACACACATATTCATGTCTTTAATCCAATCAAAAGTTGCTCTTGCAACAAACTCATTCAATTTTTAAATTTGCAATGTATATCAATTTTCAGTTAAATAAAAATGGAAAGATTAAACCAGACATTAAGCACTGGGAGAAAAAATAAGGTATAGGGGTTTGAAACAGAAACTGTTTTGTGGATTTGACTTTGGAATCACAGGACTATTTTGCATAATTATAACAAATTAGGTTAAAATAAAAAAATAGAAATCCATATAAAGTCAAAATCAAAATCAAACTTACTTATTTTTGTATCGTATTGGTGACTCAGCCATGAAGGTAGGGATAATGTAAAATAGGTTTAAAGCACTGTGACGTAAATCTACATCCCTAGTGGACGCCCTCCAAGGCAGAAGTGACTGGGAAACAGGCTTAAATAGTTTCAGTTGTTCTGAGACTATGTTGTAAGCTAAGTGATTTTGTTCATGTCTTTGGGAATTAAGATTTCCAGTCTGGAGGAAAATGGATACAAACATAAAATAAGTAAGAATGTAATTTTGAATTTGTTGGGATTATCCACACAGACTCGTGATGTATTTCCATTAAACAATGATTTCCTGGTCCTGATCCCTGACCAGACCTGGAACGTTGACCTTCCTGAGGGTGGGCTCGCACGCTCTCCTGGAGGAAATGGTTGGCTTAAGGTCTGGGGCCAGGTCTGTACCAGACAAACCCAGGCGGTCTCCTATAGGAAGGCAGGGAGGAGGTCGGTGCCTATGGGGTCATGTCCAAAGGACCATGAGAGGCAGAAAGAGATGGGGCGCACTGAGCGTCTGCACGAAGAGCGACTGCCTGGGTGGAAGCACGTCGAGCGTGGTAAGATCTACGGGTTCGCAACGGTAATCAAATAAAAGTCTTAGTGGCCGCTTTTGCTGTTGCTGGGAAACTGACTCCTGGTTCTGAGATTGGAGAATGGAGGAAGGAGCCCAACACTGACTTTTCTCACTGAATATACCTCAAAGTAGCAGAGCAGTTGCGCAGAGAACATTCCCTCTGTGGAAGCGTTCTGGACGGAGAGGGAAGCCTGACCAACTGGTAAAGGGAGGACGTGGGCAGTGCCAGCCTCACTAACCCACAACACAGAGCACCCTGGGACACCGTCTCCTGGAGGGCTCCAGGGACAGGACCCTCCGGGCGCAGCTCGGGAGAGCACAGGTCATGCAACTTAAACATCTGTTTGCAAGACCAGTCACAGCAGAGCTGCAAACAGGAGCGGAAAAGGGACACAGAATGGGCGCAGGAGCCTGGACCCTGGGTCTGCCTTACCAGAATGCCTTTGGTGGTCCCTGTCCTGCCGGGGACTTGGTTTCTCACTGCGAAGTTAGGTTTGGGTGAAGACCCCCAGCCTTCCCCAACAGGAAGATGTCTCGCAACTCGAGGCCCCTGGTAGGGACGTAAGTGCCTGTCACACTCCCACATCTGGTGGCGTTTTAGAAGTGCAGGCCCTGCAGGACACACAGAGGGATCCTCTTTGCTCTAAATATGTGCAGGGGGCTTAGGTGGCCACACATGCCCAACCCTCATAAAGTCCCTGTTCCTTGGTGACCTCATCATAAACTTTCCTGAAAAGGTCATGTGAGTTTATTGTCCCCTATATTTTATAATTACAAATTGTGGTCTCTGTTCCCTACGAAATTTTTTAGCTTTAGCAAATCTTAAATTAAAACTTTTTACATGTTTCCAAAATGTTCTTCAGAAAACTTTAAATTCATGAGTTGAGAATTTGATTTGAAAAGTCCTCCACACGTATCTAAATAAACACAGATCTGACCTAACATGTTTAAAGCAATAAACTTGGAATTAAACTTGTGTGTCAAAACTCTGATTGTATCTCAAATATAAAAACACATCAAAGACATCTGTTGGGGGAGCCCTTCTGAGCGCATGGCAAACTTCTCTTTTATGGAGGTCACCAGGGCTGTCAGGCAGGCTGCAATCCCCTCCAAGTGACCAGGAGAGAGCACACTGGCTGTTGAGGAGGTGTGTGTGCATGTCAGGCCTGCTCTGTGTGTGTGTGTGTGTGTGTGTGTGTGCTTGTGCGGGACATGGGGCTTATGTCACTTCCCTGGGCTCTCTTTCTTCTTTATTTCATCTCTTTCATTGTCCCCCAGTGCCAGGGACTGAACCCAGGGCCTCTCACATACTGAGCATGCCCTCCACTGCCTAGCTACCCCGTCCTAGCTTTCACATTTTGTAAAAGCTTTTAATTACTCCACTTGACTCTGCTCTCCCTCTTAATTTCTCCCAGGGAAGAATAACTAACAGCAGCCCAGGGCTGCCCAAGCTCTCCCTCCCACCGATGGCATGGATGGTGCTGGATTTCCTCTGGCCAGAGTCCACAGGGAAATTGCACCTGGCCACACCAGGCTTCCTCCCCAATTCTCTTTCCTCTTCTACCCTCATGATTCTTCTTTCCTCCTCTTCCAAAGTCCCTCACATCTAATCCCTGAAAGATGTTGTCTGAACTCTGAGAATAAAGTGAAAGCATCTTTATTTATTTTGACAGATTCTTCCCCCAACCTCACACTACCAGCCCAGGAAACGCTCATGAGCACCAGCCTCAGAGGACAGGAGTCAGTGTTATCTCCCTGGCCACACAGGCTATTTCACATGTAGAATGTGATTGACTCAGGGCCCTGGACGGATTTGACTCCCAGTTACTTAATCCGTCATCTACTCGTGGCCAGCAAGCCCGACCGCACACACCTGGCCAGGCAAGACACCTGGGGGCCTAGAGATTTGAAATGTCTCAGAAAAAAATGTTTGCACCAATCTTTCTTCTTTGAAAACGTTTGTGTAAGGAATCTGGAATACTGTATTTCCTTCTAGGAAGATTCCATGAATAATATTTTGCTATATAATCAATAACCATGCAACTACTGGGGATCTTCAGACAACTAGATGATTTTTCTTTGGGCTCAGATTCAGAGGAAAAAAAATCGATTTGATGAGGAGGAAGGTGGAAGAGGAGGAGAAAGAGAAGGTGACTGGTAACACCTAGTTTAAAAAGACAGCCTTGAGTATATTTGCTGCCACTAGGGGGCGAGGCCTCAGTTTCCCCATGATGGTGTCTTGCGCGCATTCCCTAGCACATCTCAAGCCGGGGTGAGAGCCTCAGCCAGCAAGCAGGTGTCCATTCTCCAGGAGCAGCAGCACGGATCCTTCCAGAATGTGGGATAGAGAGCTGGGCCTCATTTACCTGCAATAAAATTCACCCATTTTAAGATTTGGTACATTTTGATAAACGTGGAACCACCTCCAGTGTTTCAGTCAGCTTTTTCACTACTGCGACTAAAAGACCCAACCAGCGCAACTGCAGAGGAGGAGGAGTTCATTTAGGGGCTCGCAGTTTCAGGGGTCTCAGTCCACAGAGAGCAGGCTCCATTCTTCAGGGCTGAGGAGAGGCAGAACATCATGGCGGAAGAGTATAGAGGAGGGAAGCAGCTCACATGGCGATCAGAAAGCAGGGAGGCAGAGAGAGACTCCATTGGCCAGATACAAAATATACATCCAAAGCCATGCCCCAATGCCCACCTCCTCCAGCCACACCCCATCTGCCTTCAGTTGCCACTCAGTTAATCCATATCAGGGAATTAAATCTCTGATTGGATTAAGACTCCCACAACCCAATCATTTCTCCTCCGAACCTTCTGGCATTGTCTCACATGTGAGCTTTTGGGGGACATCACATTCAAACCATAACATTCCACCACTGGTCCCAAAAAGCTTACAACCACCTCACAATGCAAAATACATTTTGTCCATTTCAGAGTCTCAGTAGTCTCAACAGTTCAAGTCCAAAGTCTCCTCTAAGACCTAGGGCAAGCTCGCATCATGAGTTCCTATAAAAATTAAAAGTGATTTACAAGTATCTAATACATAGAGATACAGAATAAACATTTCCATTTACAAAAATAGGGGCATAGAAAGAAGGGATAGGACCAAGCAAGACTGAAATCCAGCTGGGCAGACGATGGACTTCCTATAGTGCCACGTTGGACATCTCTGACACAAGGCATGTGATGCTCTGTCCACAGGGCTGTGTAGCTCCGCCACTGTGGACCTGTTGGTTGCAGCCCAAGTGGCCTTCTGTTGGCTTCTCTCTGTTCGATTCCTGTAGCTTTCCTCAGCCCACATTCCACAGTACTGGCATCTCTTAATCTCAGGGGTCTCCCTGCAGTTCACTATCCCACATGCCAATCATTCCTAGACACACACTCATTGACATGCCCAGAAGCCTCTTAATCTTCACCATCTCTTAATCCAATCTAGTTTGCAATTCAAACTAACCATTACATCCACAATCAAGAAAATTTCTGTCACTCCAGAAAGTTCTCTCGAGCCAGTTCCTTTGCAGTCCATGTCTGGCCCCTCCTCAGCCATTGGTAATCAGTGATCTAATTTCTGTTTCTGTTTTGTTTTTCTAGAATGTCCAAAGAATTAAGTCATTGGTCCACCTTCCCATACGCAGGACCATGCTTGGAGACTCGCTCACATGGTTGCATGTGCAGGTAGCTTGTCTCCTTCCACAGCTGAGTGTGCCGTCTGGATGCACTACACTCTGGTGCCGTCTGGATGCACTACACTCTGTTGTCCATTTGTTGGTTGGTGGACAATGTCTGGGTTGTTTCCTTTTGGAGTGATTTTGAATAGAATGCACTTGGGTCTTGTGTAGACATTTATTTTACCTCTGTTGGGTCCCTCTCAGACGTACGTTTTCATCTCATCTCTTTAGGAGGGGCATTACTGGGCCCTGGGTAAGCACATGCTGAACTTTAGAAGAAACTGCCCAGCTGTTTTCCAAAACGACTGGACCATTTCTCATTCCCACCAGCAATGTACAAAGCTCAGCTACAGATGGCTATAAATAATAAGTAAATAAAACCCCAGATCAGAAAATAACAGGTCTGGAAGGATGTGGGAAAAGTGGGGCCCTCACACTCTGCTGATGCGTGGCAGGGCCCCTGCAATGGTAAATATGGGAGAGCACACGACCAGCAACTCTGCTCCTTGGCACATACTAGAGTCAAAACAGGTGCTCAGGCAACATTGTGCACGGGGATGTTCAGAGCAGCATTATTCCCAACTGCAGGAATGTGGAAACTTCCAAATGCCCACAGATGGCTGAACGGATAAGCCAAGTGTGGTACAGCCATACAGCAGAATATCATTCTGCCCTGGAAGGGAATGAGACATGATGCTGCTACCAGGGGGCTAGGATTTGTGAACCTTGCGTTCAGTGAAAGAAGCCAGACACAGAAGACCACAAGACTGTACGATTCCATTTACAAGAAATGTCCAGAATAGGCAAATCCAAAGTGACAGAGAGCAGGTTAGCGGTTGCCGGGAGCTGGGAGGAGGGAGTGTATTAATCATGGCTTTTCTTTTCTGTATTGTACGATGCTTTGACGTCTTGGCTTGTTGCAGACCCAGGGAGGGACTGCCCCTCCCTGAGTTAGCTAATTCCTCAAGACAGCAAACAGCTTGCTGAGAGCACGCCTGATCTGTGACCGACCAAGACTCCCACCAGCTCGGCTTATCAGGCACTGAAGCAGGGCCCCTCTCCAGCCCAGCCTGCTGGGATCAGACAGACCGTCACAATCCTAGCTGCTCATTTGCATGCCGTGCTTTCCCTAGTCTTTCCCAGGAAAACCACAGTCAAGACTCATGCTTACTTTCCTCTGCCTCCCAGTCCTTCCTGGGGCCTCCCTGTGTGGCCCTGCCTGGCATCCACGCCTACTGGACCCAAGGAACTGTGACTGTAAAGCTTCCTTGTGACAGTCACTCCATGCCTGGTGTCTTATGGGCCTGACTAGGACAATCCCACGTGTGTTTTAAAAGGGGAATGGGAAGCCGCTGTGTGATGGGCGTGGGGCTTCCGTTTGGCTGGTAGGATGCTCTGGATCTAGACAGTGGGTGGTTGTGGCTGGGACCCTGTGAACGTGCTGAACGCCCCCAGTAGTAAATTGTATGTTATGTGCATTGAGCACAATAAAGAAACTTTAAAACTGTAGCTCGTGTCCCATGGTTAGCTCCACTATCATCAGTCTTGCCAGTGCTAGCCACTCTAGTAGGTGTGTAGTGCCTCACTGTAGTTTAAATTTGCATTTCCCCAATGACTAATCACACTAGCATTTTTCCACCAAATGTCACTTTTATTCTGAAATTATTTTAGAGTTTCATAAGTGTTGCAAAATTCGTTCAGAGTTCCTCGAATCTTACAAAGCCATAGTACAATGGAAATCCACACTGATAGGGCACAATGTCCTAACCTACAGACTTCATGAAATTTTTCCTTAGTTTCCTACTAACTTCTTTTTTCTGGTTCAGGACCTAGTACTAGAATGTCAAATTAACTGTCATATTTCCTCGCTTTCCTCAAATCTGCAGCAGTTTTTCAGTCTTTCTTTGTCTCTCATGCCTTGGATACCTTCAATGCTGCAGGTCAGTTATGTTTAAGAATGTCCTGATGTTTTCTAGACACTGAGGTTGTGCATTTTGCATGAGAGTGGTTCCAAGGTAAACCGTCTCCACTGGATGCCTACAGCCGACCTGACCTGTCACCGAGGATGCCTCTCTGGTGCCAGGCATCCTCGGTAAGGGCTGCACACTAACTGCTTCCATTACTGAGGAAATTATTGTGCCTGCATTAGTCACCAGCTGTGTACCTGCAGACCAGGCAGGCCCATTGCCATCCTACTTCCGCTTGGTGCTTTCTGCACCGCTCCAGGTTTGCTCAAGCTGCTGTTACTATGGCACTTGCCAGGGCTGATTCTCCTCTTTCCATTATCTCTTCTACATTTATTCAGTGAGCGTCCTACTCTAAGGAAGAGGCATTTCCTGTCTCCAGTTCATTCATTTGACTCTCTATTCACAGCAGTGTAACTGAGGGACTTTCGCTTTACATGAGGGGTTATATTCCAAATGATCATCATTACTACTCTTCCTGCCTCTGCTTTCGTCACTGAGGGCGATGCCACACGGGTGTCTGTGTCCCTGGACATGACCCTGCGGTGTCCAGAGCATTGCCTTCCCTTTGGCCTTAAACTAGGTGTACCCTTGTGAAACATCGTTTTATGCACTTATTTGCTGTTTTATATCCTCCTTGATGAAATGTCTGCTCAAGTAGTTGCCTATTTTTAATTGGATACTTTGCTCCTCATTATTGAATTTTAAGCATTCTTTACAAATTTTATATAAAAGTTCTTTATTCAGTACTCTACTCAGCTCTTTATTCAGTATGGATCTTACATTCTCTTTCAGTTTTCAGCTTGTCGCTTCATTATTTTAGCAGTGAATTTAAAAGAACTAAGGTTTTTGATTTTGATAAAGTCAAATTTATCATTTATTCTTTTACGACTTGTACTTTCATATCATATCTAGGCAGACTGTCTAACCCTCAGAAAGATCTCCTACATCTTCTACAGCTTTCATTGCTTCAGATCTGATTTTTAATTGTGTGGTTCATGTCTAGCTCATTTTTTGCACATAGAGCGAGTCATAACTGGGGTTCATCACTCTTCAGATTGTTGTTCAGTAGATTAGAATATTCTTTGCCAATTGGATTTCTTTGCCAATTTGCCAAAGGCAATTGACTGTGTATGTTGGTATTAATTCTGGACTGTCTACTCTGTTCTCTTAAGGTATACATCTACGATTACAGCAATAAAACTCAGTCAAGTTTTCTGTAGCTTTGTATAGGTCTTAGAATAAGAGAGTAGGAGTCTTCCAATTTAGCTCTTGCTTTTCAAAATCATTTTGGGTCCCCTAGGTTCTTGGCATTTCCATGTACATTTTAGAATCTGATTTTCTATGAAAAAAATGTGTCTGCTGGTGTTTCACTATGGATTACATTGCTTCTATAGAGCAGTTTGGTGAAAGCTGAGATCTGAGAAATAGAGAGTCTTTGAATCTACGCTCTTAGTGTCTGCAGTTTCTAGGTTGTATTTGATTTTTTCACCACTGTTTTACGGTTCTAAGCATATGGATCCTGAATATGTCTTGTTAGACTTAGGCATAAGCATTTGCTTTTGTCTGTTTTTGATGCTACTGCAGATAGTACTTTTTAGTTTCTTTATTTCTGACTCTTTGTTGAAAGTATGCAAATATTAAACCAATTCTGCATACCAGCCTTGTACCCTATGATCACATGACCTCACTTACTTGTTCTAGGAACTTTTATGAAAATTCTCTGTGATTTTCCTCATTCTAATTTATTTGTGTAGATACAAATATGCTCCTTTTGTCACTGGTCTCTTACTATTTGCCTGATGCTTTCCTTCAGTGTGTTTTGCAGTGACGGTGTACATACGACCTAGAATGACACAATCAGCCTCGGTCCGTCTTAGGAAGCCTCTTTCTTGCTCTGCTTTGAAAAGCACTTTGAAGGCTGTGGATTCTGGGCGCAGCATGGAGGCCCCAGGGTTCCCTGTCCACATGGGCTCTAGCTCTCGCCTTTGTTCTTCACAAGCCTCGTGCACTTTTCTTCCTTTCCTTCAAGGTCTCGTCCTTTCCTTTGGTTTCTGACATTTGGCTGTGTGGCGCCTTCGGGTCTCTCTTCTTTTGTCCTATCCTGCCATGGCATCTGCGTGCTGTCTGCTCGTGGTTTGACTTTGGTGTTGTCAGTTGCCGAGTCGGGAATGTCTCTCTGCCCTCCTCCTCGGGCTCTCTCTCCTCCTCTCGGAACTACGATCACAGGCATCCGCCTTGGAGGGCTCTTGGAGAAGTTCTGTCTTGACCTTTTCTGCTCTTTTTTCTTTCAGTCTCTGCCTGGGTTATTTTAATGGACCTAACTTCAAGTTCAGTGCCATTTTTTTTCCTCTGCTGTATGGAAACTTCTGATAAGTTTGTTGAAGGAATTCTCCAACTCTGATTTTTAGAAGAATACTTCTAGCATTTCTACTTGAGTCTCTTTGATATACTCTTTATTTTTCTGCTAGAATTTCTCTGGGCTTCCACCTTTTGTTCATTTTGTCCTCTGTCTTCTATTATGTTGATCACAGTTATGTTAAATCCTGAAGTTCTAACACCCAGATCATCTCTGGGTCTGATTTTGCTGATTGCTTTATCTCTTGACAGTGGTCATCTGTCACACAGTCTGTGGACTCCATGGTGTATTTATTGAGTGTGAGCTTCTGTATATAAGATGACCATGGGGACTGGTTATAAGTAGTAGTTATGGAGGAAATGGACATGTGTCTTCTGATGGGCTGGGGGCTGTAAAGTCTTGCTGCTAGAATCACCTCAGTGACCCTGGACTTCAAGTCTCTTCCTTGAAAGGGGCCAGTTCCTAGGGCTTACTCTGGTTCTGCAACGCTGCAGGGGTTCCTTCCTGGCTTCTGCCACACCCCCAGCTCTCAGTGTCCCTGTACACCTGCTCCAGAGTACGGGGCCTTCTTCATATCCTCGACCCTCACCAGCAGGGTCTACTACTGCCAACTATTTGGTGCATGTCTTATGGTAAGGTCAGGAAAGGTTTCTCAGTTCTCTTACTCCAGCCTCAGTCTTAGGGGTGCCTCTGGGCCTTAAGGATGGGGCTTCCCAGAATTCCTGCCTTTCTTCCAAGAGGCTGTATTCTGCTTCATTGGCAGATAGAAGTCTAGGCAGCAGAGTTTCCTGACCATCCGCCAGCAGTAAGTAGCAGCTTCTGCTTTGCATCAGTGTAGGATGCTATGCTTGAGCTGGGTTCCAGCCCCTCCTGCAGGACAGACATCCCCAAGAGGCAGAGCATCCTCCCCTGGGCCCTAGGGCTGGTCCTCCCCAGCAAGGCTTTTGCTCCACAGGGGACAAGGGGCAAGATGCAGCGGGTTTTGTGTCTGTGCACTACTTAGCGGACTTTCTCGGGTCTTTTCTGTCTTCGATCTTTCTTGAACATGCTCGGTAGAAGCCGTGGAAAGCAGTTGTTCAGTGAGTGCAGACAGTCCTTGTGTCCAGAATTGCCAGGATGCCCCTGGCCACACCAGCACCTTGTGCAGATAGCGAGGCTGCTGTTTCTTATTCTGCAGGGCAGGGAGCTGGAAGCAAGGGTCAGGAGGCCACATGAACCCCAAAGGCTCCGGGTGAGTCCGTTCCTGGCCTCTCCTGGCTCCTGGAGGGTGCTGGCCTCCTTAGTGAGTGGCCCTCACTCTGATCTCCGCCTGCCTTCAAGTCACCTTTCTTCCGTGCATGTCTTCTGCTCCGTGTCTCTTACAGGGATATTTCCCACCAGATGTAGGACCCACATGAATAATGTCACATATCTCATTCGAGATCTTCGGTCTAATTATTTCTGCAGAGACCCTTTTTCCAAATAAAGAACTTAGGAATTAGGACATGAACATGCCTTTTGAGGGCCACCGTTCACCCCAAGCAATCCTTCCATTTCAGTTGTTGATTCTCTGCCTGCATTTGCGGTCACTGCTCCTTCCCTTATTTGCCAAATGTGGATAATCCGTGGGTCTCTGTGCTTCTCAGGGGCTTTGTCATCCTTTCAAGTTCAGAGCACCTGCTGGTCTTGTGACCTCAACTCTCTACAGGACTCAAGAAAAATTATGACTTTGCGGATCATCTGGCTCCTCGTGGTCAGGGGTGCAGTGCTCCTTGCAGCCTGACCAGGAGGAGAAACCCTCCGCGGCTGGGGAAGTCCTCCTCCCGCCGGCTCTGACCCAGAGGAGCGCTGCTCTGGGCATGCAGATGCGGAGGGAGGTCGCCTCCCCAGCTGAGGACCACTGTGACCAGCAGAAGCATCTCAGTTGTCCCTCAGGTCTCCCATGATTCTAAGATCACTTGAACTTGCAGTCGGTGTCTCAGTCAGTTATTTCCTTCATCTTCCAGGTCGGGTTGCGGGTGGGGAACCGCTGTGTACTTTCTCAAAGGTGAGACTTCTGGGTTTCTAGGTGTGAACCTTCCCCTGTACAATCTAGAACCATCAGGTGCTCCCCATCAGTGGGCCACCCACCCTGGAGGACCCTGGGACAGAGCAGTACTGTCCCTGCCCGTGAGGTGGCGAGACGCGGGGTTTGGGCACAGTGCACACGCACAGCACCTCCGTGGGCTAGCCAGGAGGTCCTGTGAACTGCACGTTCTGGGTGGGTTATAGCTCCTCTTTGCATATTTATTGGGCATTTTCTTGGATGAAGCGTTAGGCAGACACCCTATGCCTAGCTCTGGTGCCAGCAGCCAGGGCCTCTTGGTGCTGTGGTCACCTCGCCTCCTGCCTCCTCAGTAGCTCTTGTGTCCTTTCCCTGACCTCTTTCCTGTCCCTCCCTGGCTCCTGAGTCATGGCTGCTCAGGTCTTTGAGCAGCGACCTTCCCCCCTCTTCAGCTGCTCTGCTCTCAGAAGCAATCCTGGGGAAGCCTCTTCCCCACCCGCTCGGAGCCTCCCCTGGTCCAGACCTGGGCGCGGGCAGGCCTGGCCGAAAACTTGACCCAAACCCAGAAAGGCAGCACTCTCCCTTTCGTGGAGTCTGCTGGAATGGGACAGCTTGCTGCACTTGTGCACCCGCCGGAGCCCTGCAGGCTGCATGCTGACCCCGCAGCCGTGGGCATGTCCTCTTCCTTCCAGGTGGAGGGGTGTGGAGGCGGGTGCCGTGTCGGTCCTTGATTCTGGCCTTTGCCCGCTCTGCCTTGTCTTTTGGGTCAATATTTCACAGTGAGTCCATCCTGGCTTTTCCTGCTTTAGTGCAGTGGAGCCCCGTCCCTGCTCTCGCTCTCTGTAGGGAGGGGAGCTGCAGCCCCAGCCTCTGGGGACCTGCAGGACACGCTGCCACACGGGAGCACACGCACACTCCCGGCCCACACGCAGCCTGGAGCATGCTGCCCGTGCTCCCTCAGGGCTCACACCAGGAGAGGCCCTGCAGGGGCCGAGCCGGCCTCAGCTGAGAGGGGCGGCAGGAGCCCCTGGCATCAGGAAGCCTGGGGTAGAGACCTTGCATCCCAGGCAAGGCGCCTCCTTCCAGCACCTGGGCGCACACCCCCACCCGCTGGGGAGGACTCTCCTGCTGGAGGGTGTGGGTGGCAAGTGTGCCCACAGAAGGGCCCTCCCTCGATGACGAACCCTTTGTCTCACCATGAAAGGGAAAGACGAAAGGCAGCAGGTGGCCCACGTCTGTGTCTGCACTCGGACCCCAACTTGGGTAGTAACTCGACGACGGCTGCGCCGCCCGAGCTGACCCGACGCCCAGGGGTGCCCGGGATGAGACTGTGGGCATGAGGTGCCCTTCCCGTTTCCGCTCTTGCGCTTCCTGCTCTGTGGAGGCAGACAGTGGCTCCCGAGATGTCCACGTCCTTGTCCCAGAACCTGTGAGCAGGTGGCCCTATGTGGCCCAAGTGACCCTGCAGATGTGAGCAAATCAAAGGTCTTGAGATGGGGACGTCATGTGGATCACCTGGCTGGGCCCCAAGTCATGAAAGGACGGGACAAAAGAAGCAGAGGCCAGGTGATGTGTAGTGGCCCTGATCTGGAGAACACAGAAGACCAGGGGACCCTGGAGAAGGTCAGGAAATGGGCGCCACAGAGGGAACGACCCGTGGACGCTCTGAGCCCCAGGTCAGAAGGAACACCCCCGTGGACGTTCCAACTTTAGCTTCTAGGCCCGTCTCAGACGCCAACCTCTGGGCTCCACAGTGGTAGATTTGTGCTGTCCTCCATGGCCAAGCCTGCCGTGAGGTCACAGCACTCCAACAGGAGGCTGACCCAGGCTGCCCAGTCGGTGGGAGGGTGAGTGCAGGGCACCATGCCAGGTGCCACGTTCAGGATTTGCGGCCCTTCACTGCGCTCGCTGGTCCTGTTGGGGTCTGGTCTGGGGACCCTCCGCCTGCAGTCGGCTGGATCTGCTTAATTGCTTGTTTTGCTTAATCGTTGTCCTTGCTTAATTCCCCCTGAGCCTCCCCAGTCAGGGCCCTGTGTGAGGTTTCTGACCAAATGTGACAAGAGCCCTGATGGATGTGTGGGGAGCCTCAGGGAGGCCAAGAATCATTCCCTCACCCACAAAACCCACCCCAGAAAGACTCAGCAGGCCTGCGCGTGGTGCCCCGAGCTGCCTTGTCCCACGAGGGCTGCAGAGAGCTGGGTGTGGGATTCTTTAATGCTGTCAGCACATCATTATGGACCACTTCCTAATTCACCAGCCCCCAGGGCTGTCTGTGTAATAATGTAGGAGCATTAGTGGGCTTCGTAGGACCCGGGTAAAGGAAGCTGTGGCATTTCTCACCACAGAGAAATCCAACTGGTTTATTGTTCTCTTAACAGTCACTTTGAGTGTGACAGCCAGAGTTTCTGTCTGATGTGAAAGTAGGGAGCAGGAGGAGACAAGCCAGCTCACTGCAGAAGCCAGGGACTCAGTCTGGTTCCAGAGAGGTGGTCTGGGAGTCCCGTGGGGTCCCCGCCTGCCCATGAACTGCAAGCTGCACAGGCCTTCGGGAAGCTGAAAGCACCCTGACCAGTGTCCCTATTGCTGCCTGGCAGACAGGACTGGAGTGAGGTCTTACAGAAGGGACTCGGATGCAGAGCTGGGCCGTTGCTGGGCAGCCCCTCCTTAAGGAGCTAGCGTCCAGGTGATAAGGCCAGGCTGGGAGGGGCACGGGGAGTCCCTTCCCCATCTCCAGGCTCAGAAGATGTTTAAGGTCTTTTCTGTCACTGGCCAAATCAGGAGCGGCCCCTTCCATAGATGCTGACCAACAGGGTGACTGCCACTCACTGGTAAGTCTTTGGAGTGTGTCTCCAGTGAAACCTGGAACAGAGGCGCCCAGGAGTGCTAGCTCTTGACCTTGTGAAGATGGTCACTGCTGTGGGTCACCTGACGCAGGCGTCCTCTCCACAGGACCGGCCTCCCCCTGGAAGGGGACTTCTCGCACACTCGCATCCTGGGCTCCACCTGTGTGCTTTCAGACGAAAGACCCAACAGGCACCACGTGCCCGTGCTCCTTGCACACAGCCCTGGGAGGGAGTCAGGTGCGTGTTCTCTGAGAGACATGTGCGTGGAGTGCCGGGACGTGTCTGGGTGGGTCTGGGTGACAGAGGCCCGGCCAGCGTCCCCTTGCCAGGAGCGAGCGTGTATGTGTTTAACGGCTTTGTTACCAAGGAGCTAGTTTATCCTTCCCACAAAAGGAGAGTGAAATCACAGCTCTGCTCTAGTGAGATCACTCTTTCCACTTTGGGCAAATAAAGACGTTCAAGAAACCTTCTCTTCAAAGTCAGCGCGTGAGGAGGATGGCGGGCGGGTGGAATCAGAAGTGAACGTGGCGACTGGCCTTCCTTCCAGTCCCATGAGCCTCCTTTGTGCGGAAGGCCAGGTCGCTGATGTGACACTGTGGTCACTAAGAGACTGGGCTCCGGGAGTACAGGACCAGGGCGACAGGGTGGGCAGCTGCCCGTCTCCCCCAGTCAAGGCTCAGGGCCTGAGCGGGTCTCCATGCCTTCTCTGAAAGGGCCAGGAAGGTCCAGCCACCCGCCTAGCCTCACTGGGCCAGTCAGGGCTGGAATCAGCTTGAGGGGAGGTCTCCCACCCACCCTGCTCGTCCACAGGGCGGCGTGTGCTCTCTAGGCTGCGTCCCTGATCCGCCGCTCCAGCTTTATAAGACAGGACGTTGGGTGCTGGGCTTGCAGACACCCTCCTCCTTGTGCCGCTGCAGAGTGGCTGTCCTCTGCTCTCCGCGGCCACAGCGTCTCCCGGAGGCCGTGTCCCCCAGATTTCTCAGGCTGCGAGAAGAAGGGCCTGCTGCGGCACAAGCACAGGGAGCCTGGGCCCACACGGCGCTTCCGGGCTCTGTGGAGCCTGCTTGGCCCTGGGGACCTGCAGGTCCAAGAGAGGTTCAGGATGAATGGGGAGCTGGGACATGGGTACACTTCCGTGGTGGTTCCACCATGAAACTGGTTAAGATGGACAGTCAAATGCATGGTGATCCACCCCAGCAGCTGTTTAAGGCCCAGCCACCGTGACCCAATGCAGGTTACCACCAAAGCTTAGGTCAGCCAGAGACCTTAGTCCCTCCTAATTCCATGTTTTAAATTTGTTCTTTTCAGTTATACATGACAGCAGAGTGTGTTTTGACAGTCATGCGAATGTGGAGTGTCACTTCCCGTTCTTGTGGCTGTACAGGCGCGGAGCTTTGCTGGCCATGTATCATAGTGAGCGTAGGAAAGAGACGTCCAACTCAGTCCCCTGTCTTCCCCATTCCCGTCTCCTCCTGGTTCTGTTTCCCCACCCTTTAGTCGCCCATAATCCAAAAATATTAAATGAGAAATTCTGGAAAGAAACAATTCATAAGTTTAAAAACTATGAATTATACATAATATTGGAGTTCATTTTGACAGAATTATACAAGCATGTAATTTAAACTTTCTCCAATTCAGTCCCTCCCCTCCTCCCTCCCCCATTCCCTTTCCTCTACTCTACCAATCTTTCTTCTACTTATTTAGTTTTTTTAAATTAGTGCAGTGTGTGTGTGTGTGTGTGTGTGTGTGTGTGTGTGCGAAGCTAGATCTTTTCCTTGTCCCTCCTCCCTCCCTCTCCATCCCTTTCCTCCACTGATCTCTCTTTGTTTTCATGGAATTCCACACCTCCTTTTTCTCCCTATTTTGATCTAGCTTCATATGTTTTAAATAACATCTATTATATAACACTCTAATAATTATTCTATTTTATTATCGTTGTTGTTAATCTCTTACAGTACCTAATTTATGAACTTTCCCTTTTATTGTATACATATATTTTGTCCTTTCTGTGGTTTCAGGCTCTTGAGAAATGTTTTAGAATGCATTCCCTATAGATAAAGGGGGCTTTACTGTGGAAATCAATCAATTAACTAAGACATAGATCAGTTAAAAAAAAAAAAAAAGTAGGTACAGTTACATAAGGAATACAAAATAATTAAGCCCCAGATTTTAAATGTAGACTTATTGCCTGAAAGATCAAGGCATGGTAGAGAAAGAAAAGTCAAGAATTCTGAGTTGAGCATGAACTCTTAAGCATGCTCTTGAGGAGGAATGGAGAGAATTTAGGGAAATGAGACTATTCCAACAGATAGCCTCCTCTTTGCAACAAGAACAAGATGATACAGAAAAGGAACAGAGAAAGTGAGCCCTTAGACACTGACTTGACAACACATGACTGCTGAAATTAAACTTTTCAACAGAACACTTGGAAGAGAAAACATTTTGAAATTTTTGAGAAAATAGGATAATAAAGGAAACAAGTAAATGAGCAAATGAAGCTTTAAGATTCATCGTAAGGGTCCTGGACTAGGTCCTCCTAAACAAGCACCTGCTCTGGGCAGCCCTGGTCTGAGTGGGTGTGCACGCCTCAGGCCTCACCCCTGTTCCCTGGCAGATAAGGGACATGTTTTGTCAGTTAAACCGGAACATGGTCAACTCAGCCTTCTGCACTCTGCTTGGCTCAATTTGCCAATGAGCTTCAGCGGAAGCCTAAGTCGTCTTGCTCCAGTGCCAAGATGGACTCCGCTGGAATGTGTTCTTGCTCACTCCACCCCATGCACACGCTTCCAACTGCATCCCAACTCCATGTCATCAGATTCCTGATGGAGCTTGGTGCCAGAGGCACGCTCTTTCTCTCTCTCGCTCTCTCTCTGGTTCACCTTTTTTCTGGGAAGTCAGCATCTTGCTGGAGACCCTGGTGGTTCAGACAGGGAGTGGGCAGGAGCTGGGGGACAGAGCAGAGGTGAAGGGCTTAATCCACCACTGGGTCAGCGGCCTTTAGCCTTGTCAAGGACACAGCATGTGGCTCTGGGGCACCTGGGCTCATGAGGGGGTGCACGTGACTGGCTTTGTGTGGTCCCAGGCAGGGAGGGCACCGTCCATGGCTGCCAGATGCCTCCACAGGGAGGGGCTGGTTCTGGTTTCCACCGGGACAGAGGACACATCATCAGAGCCCGTGGAGAAGGAAACGCGGCTGACTTGGCCTGCGGCTGGTTCAGAACGCCTGCCAAGGACGTGCTGTGACCTCCTCGAGATTCTCCACTCTGAGAGGAGGAGGGATGGTGGGGCCCCTGGGCTCGTCCACCCCTGGAGCTGTGCTCCTTGTGCACCGACCCCCTGACCCCCAGCACCCCTGGGGAGGGCTGACATCCCTCTGGGTCACAGACAAAAACAACTTTCCCAGGAACCAGGTGGAGAGAAGAGGCAGAGCCGACTCTGGAGCAGGCTGTCTGCCCAGGGGTCTAGCAGCTTCGGTGAAGCAGGCTGACCAGGCTTCCCGCCCCAGTAGAGGGAGGGAGAGGGATGGAGCTCCCCATCACCCTGGGCCCCATCCCTCCTGCTCAGAGGCCCCAGAGAGTACGGAAGGCTCTAGAAGCACAGCTTAGAATTTGGGATGATCATGAAGAGAGATCACGAAGGAGCAGCCAGTGTGTCCCTTCACCTCCAGGCATGTCCTCTGAACCGAGCTGCTGAGGATCCTGACGGTGAAGGATGAGAAAAGGGTTTCATCACCTGGAAAGGCTGAGAGAGGGCTGTGGGGAGGCCGGGCTGTGGGGAGGCCGGGGCGGCAGGTGGGGCCCTGAGCTCCGCCAGAGCCCCGCTACCGGGGAGAGAAACACTGCCTGGGACGCCTCCAGCGCCCTGAGAGTCTGTGAGCAGCCCGCACACAGGGTCCCTGTGCCTGGGGACACGCCTCTGGGTGTGGGCAGGCCTGGGCCCTGGACGGGGCCGGGTGAGCAGGAGCGTGGTGCTGGGGGCCTTGAAGGCAGGCAGGCTGGGGCTCCTGGCAGCCGGGCATGGCAGCCGTGCGGCGGGCGGGCCAGGGCGACGGTGAGGACGGTCTCCTTGGTGTGGAGAGAGGCCGGGGCAACCAGGACGGGGAGCAGGCGGGGCTGGAGTGGGGGCGGCCAGGGACTTCAAGCCCCACTGCCTGAGAATTTCCAGGAGGGGCTGCTTTTGCCTGGAGGGTGGGGGCCAGCCTGCGACGCCAGCAGGTGAGAGCCAGGAGGTGCCGAGCGAGGCAGGTCGGTCAGAGGGCGGAGGGACAGGAAGGATGGGCACGGGAGGAAGGAGGCAGGAAGGCCAGCCTGGGCAGCAGCCCCAGCTGCTTCCTGGTGCAGGTACCTGGCTGCCGTGAAGGGGTCCTCCGGTCTTCAGAGCCCGGGCGCCACACTCCTCCCACCACGCACGGGGCAGTGCAGGAAGGGGCAGCAGTGATCTCTGTGTCGGGACTCAGCAGCCTCAGAGGGACCTGGGGACAAATTGCCCATGAGACTGGAAGAGGAGGGAGTCCAAGATGGACACACAGCATCAGCCTCGCCCCAGGGTCGGGCAGGGACAAGGTCCTCGGCAGGCTGAGGACAAGGGAGGCCTGGCTTCCTGCTGTGCCTTGCCTGGAAGGAGGGGTGGGCACACAGCTTCTCACCCGCAGCCCCCCTGCTGAGTCCCCCAGCCTGGTCTACCCATCCCAAGCCTTCAGGGCTCCTCTGGAGTCGTGCCTTGGAGGCTCCTCATCCAGAGTCTCAAATTCAAACAAACACCGTAGTTCAGAGCAGAAACCCCATGCAGGGCGGCCAGCTCAGGGTCCCTGGCCTCAGGAAGGAAACTCACAAGATGTGGAAGAAGAAGTCTCTGGAACTGAGACGCTGTGGTCCCTCTTGTGTCCGCAACCTGAGTGGAGACACGGAGTCAGCCAGGGCCCTGGATCAGTGGTGCCAAGGGGCCCCAGAGAGAAGCGTCTCCCCTGGAATCACAAACTACCTTGTTTTAATTCAGGATGTTGGAGAACGGTATTGCAGAGCCCCCTTAAGTATTTAGATTTGAGCTCCTCGTAACATCACATGAATCGTGCATCCATTTACTGCTTTTGGTTTTGAATGTAATCAGCATTTCTGAGTTGCCAACTGGAGTTGAGGATGCATAGAGGGACCAGGCATATTTAAAAATGGACGGCGACCAGGATAAGGCAGGCTCAGTTTGTCATCAAGGAGGAAGAGTGAACAAAAGGTCTGACTCTGCACTTGACGTTGGAGGGCCGAGTCGTAATTGAGAGCAGAAATAGAAACACATTTGTGCATTCGGCTCTGACAGGCTGCCGGTCAGCACGCCGCCGGTCTCCTCAGTGACCACGTCATGCTCTTGGTGTCTCATGTTTTCCCTCCACCCCAAGCTCAGAAATATTTGAGAAGATTCAACAGATGTGGTTCTATCTCTGTTTCTCTTTGTTATTTAAATTAGGGAGGAAAGCAAAATTTTAGGGAAATGGTTTTAATTAGCAAATAAAATAACATCTTATATTTGCAGACCGGTAGGTCTGAAATTGATTTGCAAATAGGAATTTGTTAATCCTCTCAATGTTTCCTAAGATATGGTTGTGGAAAATGTTATTCTGCTTTTAAATGGCAAAGTGCTCTGTGAGAAGCAGGCGGCCGCCTGTTAAAGAAGACTCTGAGGCAGCCACTCCATCCCCTTGTAAACATCACTTGAATGAGGACGGGAAAGAGGCTGCGTCTTCACAAATCACTCACACCCAGATGTGGCAAAGTTCACTGAGAACCTTCTCGTTCTGACTTCCAGATGACTTGAAAAACAACAGCAGCTTCATTGCTTCATTAGTGCGCCGTCTCGATCTTGGGTGGGCCAGAACCCTGCCTCGCGGGCCATTGCCCACATCTGGGTCTTCAGGACGAGAGTGGAACAAGCCAAACCATCAACCTGCAAGTCCAGCAATGAGGGGGCAAATCCAGAGGAGCCAGGGGAGAGTGGCATGTTGGTTCCCAAGGTGATCCTGGAGCAGGTCCTGCCCTCTGAACAATCAAGCCCATTGAATAGCGGATCCCAAAAGATAGTCCACATCTTAACACCCAGAACCTGTGAGTGTGACCTTGCAGGTGTGATTAAGTTAGTCAGCTCAAGATGAGATTATTCAAGTGGACGCTAAATCCCATGACAAATGTCCTTTTAAACAGAAGAGGAGAGATCAGAGAGAAGAGAAGCCCGTGTGAACACAGAGCAGAGATCCGTGCCTAGCAGACCAAGGAGTGTCTGGAGCCAAGAACCTGGGAGAGGCCAGGGAGCACTCTCTCCCAGGGCTTTAGGGGGACCCAGCCCTGTGGACACCTTGGCTTTGGGCTTCTGGCCTCTGGAACTGTGATGGAATAAACATCTCTTATTTGAAGCCACCAAGTTTGTGGTACTTAGCACAGAGAGTAACGGCTCTAATGAGAACACAGATGAACAAGACAAAGAAAGCTTTGTGTCACCCTTCTGTCCCTTAAGAGCCACTGGGGGAGGACGGATGGGTCAGCAGCCTCTTTTCTCAGCAGGCAGCGTCCAGGACTTCCCAGCAGCAGAGAGGTTGGGAGGACCACCCTGACCACCTACTCCACTGAACAGGACAAAGAAGACGAACACATCCATTAACTTGCTAATTTAGGGTCCCAGAAGTTGGGATCTGGACGTGTAGCCAGACAGACTGGGCCTTTTGGACTGTTCCTGGACACAAATGGCCCACAGGCCCTCTACAAATACACAGTTGAAGTTATATCCCACTCTTGCATGATGATCCCACATCTTATAGATGTAGGCATGAGAACCTTAGCTCAAGCTCCTGCATTACAGCCATTTTATCTTTAAGGCCCACAGGCTTCAACTAGCTTGGGAGGTCTGACAGCTAAGGAAATTTGTCACAACACACTACTTGTTTGGGGCAGGCACCCAGATCCAGGGGGATTTTCCCAGAACTCCAGGTAGCATTTTTAGGATCTTTAAACTAGGACCAACCCTAGCAATAGAGAGGAAGACCTCATGGCTGATCCAAGCAGCAGGCATCTGAGCAGGAAGCCTCCAGCCTGCAGCACAACTCCTGCCACGGGAAGTCACAAGGCGGGAGCTCTTTGGGTCCTTGGCCCTCTTCCATGCAGAGCAGAACCTACCATTCTGAATGACATGAGTTCTGAGTGACATGAGTTCTAAAGTTTGTACCTTTAGAATTGCACAACGATCCCTGAAAGGTGTTTCTGGATCAGGTGCCTTTTGTAACACAGGCTGGAAGGACACAGTAAGAAATATAACCAGAGAAAAGGTAAACAGTCTACTTAAAATAAGAACATTCAATTGATGCTTGAAAATTACAACTGAAAAGCTAACATAAAAACCTCAGTGGGTTAGCTCAGTGGAGAGGATGGCAAAAGAAACAGAGAGCTCGAGGAGAAAAGAGAAAAAACCAACCAGTCTGAAGAACACGAAGAAAAATACTGACAAACAAGCAGAGCCCGTGAAACTACTGCCAAAGACCTAATGTCTGAGAAAGAGGGAGATTCTTAAAGTCTTCCAAGGAATAATGGCTGAAAATTCCCTCACTTGGCAAAAAACATGGACCTACAGATTCAAGAAGCTGAGTACTGTGGTTTAGATATGAGGAAGTGTCCCCCAAAAGCTTGTGTGTGAGACAATATGAGAAGGTTGAGAGGTGGAGTGGCTGGGTGGTGAGAGCCTTCACCTAGCCAGTGGGTTACTCCTCTGATGGGGATTGACTGGGTGGTGACGTGGGCAGGTGGGTGTGGCTGGAGGAGGTGGGTCCCTGGGGGTGCGCCTTTGGGTTTATATTTTGTCCTTGGTGAGCAGAACTTTCTCTCTGCTTCTCGGTGTGATGTCCTGAGCTGCTTCCCTCCATCACACCCTCCACCATGATGCTCTGCCTCACCTTGCGCCTCGAGGAATGGAGCAGACCGTCTATGGACTGAGACCTCTAAAACCATGCATGCTAAATAAACTTTTCTCACCTAAAATTGTTCTTGTCAGGTCTTTTGGTAGCAGCAGTGAAAAAGCTGACTGCAACAGTAAGTAAACGCCACACAAGATAAACTCAAAGAACCCGAAGCTAGATACACCAAAGCCACACGCAGGCGACCAGGGCGAAGCAGGGCCTAGAAATCAGGGGCGGCAAGCAGACAGCCTTGCTCAAGGAAGAGCAATCTGAGAGGCAGCCGGTATCTCGACTGGAACCACAGAGGCCAGCAGGAAGTAGAACAGCATTTTCTGAGTGCTACAAAAAAGGTGGCAGTCCTGAATTCTGTATCTTGAAGGATAAAAAACGATCCTTTAAGAATTAAAGGAGAATAAAAATGTGCTCAGAGGAAGGAAAATCAAGAGCATGTGTTGCCAGCAAGTCTTCCCCAAATGAAAGTGGAAGGAAGGGAAAGACTCAGAGCACCAGAAAGGCCGAGTGGTGGGAAGAGCAAAACATGGAGCATGCTACTTTGGAGCCACGAGTCTCCACGCAAGAATGTAAGCAGCCTGGAACTGGCTTGCTGGAGAGGCCACACAGCAGCATGTCCACTGGTGTACACACAAGGTTGTGCCCAGGGCCCACACTGCACAATCCCCTCCTGAGGATTGTGGGTTCGTGGGAGATAATCAGGCCAGCCCTGCACAGGTGGTCCAGAGGCCAGAGACCCTCTTCTGCTGACCTCAAAGAAGTGAACAGCCTCCTGTGGGCTGCCAGGCGGGGTGGCCGCTAAGAGCTGAGGGCTCCATCCCTCACTGCAAGGATTACTCTGCCAACAACTTGAGTGGGTTCAGAAGGTGACTCTAAACTCCAGGTGAGCATGCAGACTGGCCAAGGGGGACCAGCAAACCATGTCCAGACTCTTGACCCATAGTCTGTAAGATAACAAATGTATATGCTTCCTCTCTCTCTCTCTCTCTCTCTCTCTCTCACACACACACACACACACACAAGATAAACTCAAAGAACCCGAAGCTAGATACACCAAAGCCACACGCAGGCACACACACACACACACACACACAGGACATTTACAGTCTATTAAAAATAAAGCTGTGGTCCAATGGTTTTAGGAACCAGTCATCATTTTGCATCAATGATGCAGCCCCTCAGTGACGTCAGAGCAAGGAAGCGTTTCAGTTAGCAGTTCCTAAACAGGGAATTGGATTTTGCAATGTCTATTCATTTGTCTTTTCAATGGCAAACGTTCTGTTTAATGTGGACATCCTTAGTAGTAGTTCCAAATGCTCAATGCCCGTCAACGTATTAACGATGGTGTACGTGACCTTTGACACTCCTGGGAAGGATCAGGGTCCCCCTACAGGTGACAAATCTGCAAACTCAATGTTAAGTGAACACAGCCAGATGCAAATGCAGACATGCTGCTCTATTTCATTTACATAAAGTACAAAAACACATCTCTAGCAACAGGTGCATCTGTGACTTTAACTGTTAAGACCATGACTAACTTTGGAGAGGGACAAAGAATGGGAGGTGCCCTGTGGGAAGACTCCTGGGTGTTGCTAGTCTGTTTCCTGGGTGTATTTAATTTGTGTACAAATAAGTGCACTCAGTATAAAAATAGGCAGTTTTAATTTGCTAGGGGATCTCGCTGCTCTGCCTGGGCTGGAGACTCGCCTTTTGAGAAGCTCATCGTGACTTTTAACTACACCGTCCACATGGGATTTGCAGTCTAGCGAGAAGGAAGCTCGCACTGCCACAAGGTGGGATCAGGGCTGCCAGGTCACCTGGGCTGCAGGCCTGCACTCGGGCAAGCCCTGGGCTCCCCTGCGGGCAGACCGCCTTCTCCTCTGAGGTGCATGTGCCCACCTCTAAAGAGGAGCTGGAGCCGTTGAGGGTAGCTCCACCAGGTGCCTGGAGAAGCGCCGTACTGTCGGATGGCTCCGAGGCACCGTGAGCACAGAGAGGGTGCCGAAAGGGAAGATCCAGAGGAGGAAGGTGGAGTGGGCCGGTCGCTGTCCTTGGCTCTGAGCATGGTCCCCGCCTGGCCTCCCCCTGCTGAGCAGCACGAGGAGCCTCCCTGTCCACCTCCTCAGTGGCTGGGGTTTGGAGGGAGAGAAGGGAAGTGCCAGAAGTGTCCCCCTCTCCATGCGGCTCCTCCCACCCAGGTCTGGGGTGGGTGACCCCTGGAGCACACAGGCATGCCTTACGGTGGAGGGGATGAGCCCACCTCTCTCACTGACCCGCTGCACCGTTGATCAGCTGCACTGCTGACCTCCTGACTCCTGATACGGGATCACCTTTGTGGCTTGGCTGTGAGATTTGTGCGATGCTGCGGCCCCTGCCGGCACCAGCTCGTGCCTGACCCCTGGGCACTCCTCCTATCAGTAATCTTGGTGTGTTGGACTTGGAGTGGTTTTGGAAATTTCTGTTGGAGCGTGGGAGTGGGAGGGGGTTTCACGTGTGCCAAGGAAACGGTAATTCCAAACAGGTGCCAGGTGTGCCTGTTGAGGCTGGTGTCTCCCAGGGTTCAGAAACCCAGCTCGGGGCTCCAGCTGCCTGCAGCCCCGCTCAGGTTTACATGTCAGGCCTCCCCAGTGCCACCCCCTGCTAGCGGATCGCCAGGGCCTCTGGGGGGCAGGTTCAAGGGCTGGACACAGCTCTGCAGGGCAGTGGGAGTCCACGTCCCCAGGGCGGCCACAGGCAGGCGGAGCCTCACCTGCACCTCCAGGCCTGGCGGCAGGTGCCCACAGGTGGACCCTCCTCCTTGAGGACTGCAGGACACTCCTGACCATCACGTCCTGCAGCTGTTGCTCCTGGTTCCTTCACACTTTCTGGGTAAGTGCTGTCCTGTCACCAGGACAGGCGCTGCAGGACGGTCACAAACGCTGAGACGTGGCTCCTACAGAAAGCCCTGGAAGGAGAGCAGAAGCTGAAGGCCCTCCTGGCTTGGGGCAAAGACACACCCACGCAAGACCAGGCTGTCCTTGAGTTGCCGACCCATTGACGTGTCTGGACGTTGAAACTGGAAGTCCCCATTGCCCATCCTTGTTCGTTTCTAGCTTCTCGGTTCCGCGTCGGTTTCCAGCCGCAGGACTGCCAGGAGTCGGAAGCCCCTCCCGTGTCGTTTCACCAGGGAACACAGCTAACGCAGACTGGCTCTAAGGTGGGTAGGAGCGCCGTGTTTACTTCTCAAGCTATTGAGTCTGATCTGACGCCCTGGGAGATGTAGCAGAGAGAGGCTTTTTTTGCTCCTGTGTGGGATATTTTTTCCCTCAATATTGTAAGTCCTCACTGCCAAGCTGATTAATACAGCACTTTGAATTAACTAATCACTTCACGTTTCTCTAAATACCTTTCAACTGAAAGGGTCAATACCACTGGTGTGAGGGGCCCTTCAGGAACTTCTAGAGGAAGCTTGTATATGATTGCTTTGAGTTGGAAAAACGCTTTTCTAAATTCTTCAAATAGCAGAGTTAAGTTTAAATCTGTAAACAGATAATTCCTTTCTTGCTCTGGTGTTTTATTTTATTTTATTTCATTTTATTTTATTTTATTATTTTGGATACTGGGATTTGAACCCAGGGGTGCCCTACATGGAGCTACATCCTCAGCCTTTTCTGATTTTTTATTTTGAGACAGAGTCTTGCTAAGTTGCTCTGGCTGGCCTCAAACTTGGGATCCTCCTGCCTCAGCCTCCTGGGTCACTGGGACTACAATTAGCCCCCGCCACCAGCTCTGGTCCTTCAATTTCAGGTTTCTGAGGCAGCAGTTACTTCCAAGGAGGACAAACAGACCATCCTATTTTTGATCAGGTCAAAAATACCTTAACTTTGCAATCTCTGGCTTCACCTAGTACCTCTCCCCTGTGAGTACGAGGTTTAGTTCTTTTTGTCTAATACTAACACTGGCAGGTTCAAAGGCAGGGGAGCAAGTGTTGTGAGAAGAAATCAAGATGAATCCTCGACCCTCAGTGTGGCCTGGAGCCCTGCCTGAGCAGGGTGTGCGGGGGAAGCCTGGGACCTGCCGAGGACGCCGTGCTCGCTGGTGAGAGGACCAGCACAGCCACAGGGCCTTCTGCTGGGCGCTCCTCACCTGCGAAGGTCTGGGAGGAAAGCCCTGGGGAGCCAGGCCCCGAGGGGCTGCTGGCTGCAGAGGGGCTCGGGACAGGCAGGGCACATGCCGAGGACCCCGGCCTCTGCTGGGAGGGTGGAAGGCCGCCTTGCTCTCCGTAGCTGGTGGAAATCCTGTAAATGCCCCTCCACAGATGGCGCAGGAAGACGCGCGGGGGAGTGGAATTCCTCCGCCCTACCTCTGACCGTTCCCGCGGGAATGCTGGGCTTTAAAGCGGTCCCCTGGTCCCCTGGTGGGGCTCCCAAGGCCTCTGTCCAGTGCCAAGCGATTATCTCTGCTTTTTATCTACCGACGGAAATAGGAGCAGTACTCACAAATTAGCTCCATAAATAAATGCTGAGGTCTAATTGCCCTGCCGGCCTGGGCCCAGGAGCTGGCGGGACGCACTCCGGCCTCTTTCATCTCCCGTGGCGCTGGCCCAGGGTGCAGGAAAACGTGTGCTTTCTGCCATCCGAGAAGCGTTCTGGAGGCCTCTGTCCATTTTCCTGGTGGAAAAATACTTACTTTGTGCTAACTGGTCCTCTCGGCCACCTCAGGGTTGGCGTGGTGCTCTGAGCTGGGGCTGAGACTCTGGGGAAAGCAGAGAAAGTGGCAGTGGCCGGGCTCCCGGGCACAGAGCTGAGGCCCAGGGCATGTGCTCCTCTGCAACCTCTCTCGGAGCAGCAGTCCCAGGCCGATGACTCTCCTCAAAGTCACTTGCCGGCAGCTGCTTCCCCTGGGCTCCCCTCTCCTCAGATGCCATTCCTGACAACAGGGACGCAGGGTCCACAACTTCACCTACTGCGGCCCTTTACCAGGCAGCCGGCCCCCAGGTCCAGGGCTCTCTTTCTACTGGTTTTTTAGGTGTTTTCGGCAACACCCCTGATTTTGTGCTTAGGAAGCAGTCACACGTACCGCAGAAAACTCGGAAGAGCCGGGAGAAACGTGCAGGGCACAGTGAAGGCCTTCCAGCCCGAGGCGCCCCCGCCGACGTCCCGCACAGTGACATGACCTCCCCTCTCATCGTCCCCTTTCTACTCTTACTAAAACGCTGGGCAAATGGTTTACACGGACGGTATAAGGTTTCATCACCCGGTTCCTGGTATTTATTTGAAGACATGTCTCTGGTGATGGACGTTGTGGTTACTTTCAGATCTCGTAGTTATAAATGAGGTGGGATGAATTCTCTGTGCATAAATCATTGTCTCCGTTCTTCATTATTTCCTGGAAGTATCTGAGTCAGATGGCATGCCTGGCCAAAGGCAGGGGCACTTAATCATTTTCAAAATATGCTTCCAGTCACTTTCCAAAGGTCTTCTGTCAGTCTGTACCCAACTCTTGCCAATCACCGCTGACAATGCAGGTCACCCTCCACCTGACCCCCAGCGTGGGCATCCATGTCTAAAAGAACCTCTGCTTATGAGAGCCTACCACTCCGGTTGTCAGTATCGTTAGATTTTACATTTTAATTACTTATGCTACATTTCGTACTACTGTTACTTTAAGACTCGTTAATATTACTGATGAGTGGACAGCGGTCTTTCTAGTTAATAATACCACCATGGTTCCTTGAGTAAGGCTCCCAGTCTTCACTGCCTTGTGATATCTGTGGAATGTTCATTTCTCCCTCTTCCTGGGCTTTCTGTTCAGTTATTCCCATCTGTCTGTCCTCAGATCAGGATCCGCCAATGTCCTGATGGGGTCGCGTCCACCGTACCCTGACACCTGGCCGGCCTGTGGGGTGGCCTCACCGCCCCATAGCTACACCTTCCTCTCCCATCCTTCTTTATCATCCCGAGGCTGCTAAGATTTCCTCCTCCTCCTTGGTATTGTGCCATTTTCTCTGTTTCTTCTTCCTGTGAATTTGCTTTAGGCGTCCTGTCTCGGGGATGCCCGCCTGAGGATGCCCGTCAGAGGCTCATGCCCTGCTCCCACCCTGGAACATCTCAGGCCTGACCTCCCTCCCCAGCTCACCCCTCTCCATGGCTCTCACTCTGGACCTCCTGCTGCACACATGAACGTGGCCTTCATCTCCCGTCTCTTAACCTCTTCTGTATTTCCACTCCTCTCTCTCTCTGGGTTTCATGTGATGGTTCTCAGATTTCCTTCCAGTGGACTATTTCTTCAGCTACATCCATCCACCATTGAAAAGTTTTGAATAAACTTAGTAACTTTTCATGTTTGCTTATTCTTGTTTCACAGCAGCTTGTTCTAAGGGTTTCTGTGGTTTGAATGATGCATCCCTCCAGAACTCGTGCTGAAACTTAACCAGCAGGGTGATGACCAGGCCCCAAGGCCGCTGGGACAGAGGTTTGGGAGCACCACCTCCTGCCTCCCCTTCCAACATGTGAGAACCAGCCGTGCCTCCCTTCTGCCACATGAGGACACAGGTTCTTACCCCCAGAGGGCAGAGTAGCAAGGGCGTCTCAGAAGCAGCAAGCAGCTCTCACCAGACTGCAGATCTGCGGGCACCTTGATCTTGGGCCTCCAGCCTCCAGAACAGTGAGGAGCAAATGGACCAAGAAAGGCTCTTTTCCTCCCTCGGCTCTTTGTATATTTAAAGTACTTCCTTTTCTGTGGGGAGGGGGATCCAGGAATGGAACCCCAAGGCCACTTAACCACTGAGCCACATCCCCAGTCCTTTTATTTTTAATTTTGAGACAGGGTCTTGCTAAGTTGCTGAGGCTGGCCTTCAACTTGTGATCCTCCCTCCCCCCCTCCCCCTCCTCCCTCCCCTCTCCCTCCCCCTCCCTTCTCATTAGCATGTGACCAGCCCTGGGTAAGGAAGTGATGGATCCTCCGGGTCTCAAACGCCCAGGTATTTTCAAACAGCTCAGGTAAGATTTCTTCTCATATCACTTGATTTGCTTCTCTTTTTTCAGACCTTACTGTTTCATCGTCTCTCTCCCATGATTCCTCATTCTTTTTATCTGCACTTGGAGATAATGTTTCAAAGCTTGATTTCTTCACTACGAGTTCAATTTTCTGTGCAGAGAACTCGTCTCTGCTGCCTCCAGTGCTGCCCAAGGCACTCCAAGCCCCCAGGTGACCCCTTCTCACTGAAGCCCCCGGGGGTGGTCTTAGCCCCAGGCCCTGCTTCCTGAGGCTCCAGACCCAGAGCTGGGCAGGTGGAGGGACTCCTCCCTCACGTGCTCACACCCCCTCTCTTCCAAGGGACAACATGTCTGGCACCTCTGTGTGACACAGGGCTGCCAGGGGCTCTTCCTTCCTTCCCTTTGCCTCCTCCACCCCCAGAATGCCCCCGTGGTGTCCAGAGGGCTGCAGAGCAACCCAACACCCAGGGAGAACCACCTCCCCGTGAGGCCTCCCTGGAGCGCCTGCCGTCCGTCAGGGGGTGGGGTTGCTCCCTGGTTAAGGGTCTTGTGGTTCCTGGAATTGCTGGGGCTGCAGGAACTGTCCCTGGGTGCCTCCTGCCTGTGTGGCTGCTCCCCTGCCCGTGGACACCTCCCTCCCTCCCTGGACTCAAAGCTTCGTTCTCGCTCCTGCTAGGAAGCAGGTAAAGCCCATGCGACGCCCGTCGAGGTCGGACGCTCGTTCTCTGGATTCCATCAAGTTAGGGGTGTTCCCGTCATCTGGAGGAATGTGAGAGGGCGAGAGCACCCACTGTGACCTGTGACCCCAGGCGCTCTGGGGCTGGTGTCAAAGGGGACGCTCTGGAGCCTCGGAGCACTGGGGACTTCCAGGGACTCAGACCTGGGGACGTCCTGTCTCCTGCAGCCCCGGATGTCTGCTACCGCCTGCTGCCAGCACCGGCCAGCTGCACGTAGCCCTGCTTCCCCTGGGCTGGGCGGGAGAAGAGAGGAGAAGGACCCAGCATCTCGTGCCCCGGGCTCTGGAAGGACCTCGGGAGTGGCCGCACGTTACTTGCAGGCGGGCTGTCTTGGGCCACAGGCCACTATGCCACCAGGTGCTGGGAGAGGCCACCCTGGCCTCCAGAGGTGCTGGTGGCGTCACTTGCTCCAGAGTGGAGTTGGGGCAGCATGCATGTAGCTGAAGCTCTCCAGTGATCAACGGTCCAGCCTTGGATCTTCCAGGTGCACCAACCACCTGCACCTTGCTCGCCTTCCCTTCCAGAAACGGCAAAGCAAGTAGACAGGGAAGGCACCATGGATCTCCTCGGGACCTTCAGCAAGCTGCCGTGAAGTCCTTTAACTGAGTGCAGAAGGAACCAACCTAGGTGCCCATCAAGACGAGTGGATAAAGAAAGTGTGGTATGTATACACAGTGGAACACTACTCAGCCATGAAAAGTGAGATTCTGGCATGTGCCAATAAGTGGATGGAACTGGAGATCATCCTGCTACGTGAAATAAGGCTGACCCAGAAAGTCAAAGGTCAGATGTTTTCTCTGATGTGCAGAAGCTAGTCCAAAATAACAAGAAACAGAGAGAGAGAGAGAGAGAGAGAGAGAGAGAGAGAGAGAGAGTGAGAGAGAAGGGAGGAAGGGAGAGAGGAAGGAAGGGTAGGTATTCCATAAAAGTAGAAGAAAGCTCAGAGAGTAGAGGAAAGGGTTTGAGGGGGCGGGGACGGGACGGGGAGCGCATGCAGAGAACCTCACGTTCCTATGTACATGTATGAACACACCCCGGTGAATCTCATCATCATGGACAACCACAAGGCACTAATCAAAAAATAAAATAAAATAAAAACGAAAGTGAATAGCAGAGAGGTCAGTATACTAGAGGGAAGGGGACAGGGCGGGGCAGGGGAGACGTGCTGGGGGCTGAATTAGACTCGATCACACTCCGCGCTTCTGCCATCACATCAAAATGAAAGCCGCGCTGTGCATAACGGAGCAGAAGCAATGGAGAGCATCTCCTGAGCACTTCTGTGTGCCGGGCACTGTGCCTCGCCTGCAGGACAGCCGGAGACTGGTCCTCTGCCAGGCTCCGCTCATTCCAGGACCCCAGAGGCCGAGATCCACGGTGCCCAAGTCTCCACGTAAAAGCCTTTGGGCTCGACCTGATACGTGGCAAAGCCTTAAGGTTCCCTGGACAACAACAAGAGCTGTTCCAACCAGTGAACCTGAAGACAAAAGTGACGCGCGTCAGGCAGCTTCCACGCAGCGTCAAGGAAACGATCCACATCGCAACAACAGGGAAAGGGGTCCGTACTCAGCAGCACGCTTCGGCATGGGGGTAGAAGTCTGAGCACTGAGGACACCCACGTGGCCTGTGGCTCGCGTGGAGGCCGTGAAGAGGGGCCCGGCCTCTCAGCAGCCACCCGGCCGCCCCAGCCCACACACACACCTGCCTTCCCCAGCCATCCGGGGCCTTCTCTCCTTGATTGGCACAAAGGCAAAGGACCCTGCCAGGCCCCCATCCAGGCAGCACCCCGACCTGAGGGGCAGCACTTTCCTCCTGTTCCTAGCGTCCATCTGCCCAAGTCCCAGCAGGAGCCAGCCTGGACTTGACAGCCTCCCAGCCCACGGCCAGTCCGCTGCCCTGCCTCACTGGCCTGGGTTTTCTCCCCAGACAGTGGGACGTGTATCTCTTCATTTGCCTCTTGTGGTGCAGGGGACCAAACCCAGACCTGGGCCCTAGGCCAGCGCTCCACCTGGGGCCACAGCGAGGGCTCTAGAAACGGGGATGGTGGGTTGGACTCAGGAAGGTCTGGCTCCATCCATCGTATGATGACATTGTATTAATTGTAGAGCTGCCAGATCCCTTTGATATAAAAGTGATATGGGTTTATTATAAAAAGGAAGAGAGAGAGAGAGAGGGAGGGAGAGGGAGGGAGGGAGGGAGGGCAGACCATTCATCCTGGAAGAAGGGTCCTTCCGAGGCCCACTTCCCGGGCACCCCTCCCACACCTGGGTGCCCGTGGCCCCTGCCCCTCACGTGGCAGACAGACCCGGCATCTGCACAGTCACACACTCATGGAGAGGCCCCATGGACACTGGGACCTCCTGCAGGCACAGGCCTCCACGAAGTGAGATCAGGGATTAAAGACCACGGCCAGGCGAGACCTGCCGCGACCCATGCACTGTGACAGGCCCCTCGCGCCCCCTCCTCAGAACAGCTCAGGGGGCAGCACCGGCCCTCTACCCGTGGTCCAGCGGGGGAGGCTGAACCGTGGGAGCGTTGCCACGGACGGCCAGGGACTCCCGTGTGACCCTGGCAGTTCCACGCTGGAGTCTGCACACATTCACACGTGGCTCCTCAGGAAGCTCAGTCAGGTGGTGATGAAGTGTGGGCTCCACCTCCAAGTCACAGGGCCCGTTAAAGAACCCACGTGCTCTCCAAGCAGGGGGACCCAGCATCACCCAGGATGGCGTGGGCTCCTGGAGGGCCAGGGGTTCCCACAGGGCGGCTGAGCACCCAGGGCAGGCCCTGCGGGGCCGTGTCTGCTTTGAACCTGAGCTGAGGCAGCCAAGGCTGGGCCCGGGAGGAGAGGCAGCAGGACCGGCCTGTCTCTTGTCTCTTCCTCCTCGGGTGTCCACTCCATTTCCTCTGTCCTTCACAACGTCTTTCACGAGATGGGGCCTCGGCCAGCTCCTGGTGGGGATCTGAGGGGTCCTGCAGGCCCCGTGCTGCCCCGCACACCAAGGTGGCCAGCGGACACCGGCTCCTAGAGGGAGGGGGACTGGAAGCAGAGCCCAGACCCCGTCCAAGGGTTGGTGAGTCAACTCAGGAGGAAGACCTGGAGGCGGGCGGTCGCGGCACGAGGCTGAAGTGCTCAGTCCCCAGCTCTCCGTGTGGAAACCCACTGCCTGCCCTTTCCTCTTGGATCACGCAGCCGGTTCGTCTTCCTTAGTCGCAACGAATGTACACGGTCGTGCAGCCGCCAGCCTGGCCACAAAGTAGCAAGTCTGCCAACTTCCACAACAGACTTGCTGGGCTGTCCCTCTGCTCCCATCGGGGGACACAGGCAGAGGCCATGGAAAATGAGATCTCCTGTTTTAAAACCTGTGTGGAAAGGGGTTCTCACGGTCACCTTCCGGCCACTAACAGACTCTGCTCCGAATGTGGGAACGCAGGAGGAATGCGCGTGTCCGGTGCCAGCAACGCTAATTCAGCAAAATTGCCTCAGAAGCCACCCAAGTGTTCTGCCTGCTGCCAACGCGCATTTCACAGGCCCCCGTCCTCGCTGTGCCCACCCAGGTTGAGCCAAAGTCCCTTTCCAGAGAGGCAGAGTCACCGTCAGAGGGAGAGCTCAGGGGAGCCGGCTTAGTGAGGAGCCCCCGCAGAAGGGCTCCACCGGCCACGCTGGCCCAGGGCAGCCAGCAGCCCCGCCAGGACGCAGGGGACCCGCGGGGGGTGGCGCTGTCCGCGGAGACAAGCCCTCAGCCCACAGCATGCCGCACGGGGCGGGCGGGTCCCACCGCGGCATCTCCAGGCGGCGGGCAGCAGCCACGCTCCGCCTGGCCTGGTGGCCTCTCTCCTCTGACGTGTGTGTGGTGCTCTCGTCTCTTCTCGGCTCGCCAAGGGCAGGTGTGCAGCAGCGTCTTCGTCTGAACTGCGCCGGATTCCAAGGACACGTTCCTGTCGTCAAGAAGGGCCACCCTGGGAAGCTGGTGACCGTGGGCAGCGGACGCAGCTGGGCCGGGCAGTGCTGTGCTGAGGCTCACTGGACCCAGGCAGACCCAGCGGCCGGCCTGAGGGGGCTCCGGGGCTTCCTCAGAGCTGATGGGCGCTGAGGCTTTGAAGTCCCCAAGTGAGGGCCTCGACCGCCTCATGATGTCGCCACCAAGTGAGCCGCACCATAAACACCGGAAATGCCTGAGACTAAGATAACAGCACCTGCACACCGGGGATGTCGCAGCCCCCGATCTTATTCGGGTGCGGTTTGCACTCAGGGGACTTTGCCGTCCTGGCTTCGCACAGACGTTGCCGTTGTGAAGCCCCCACTGGACCTCTCGGCGTGACTACAGGTGAGGAATAGGGGTCAGGTCCATCCTGCTGTGCCCTGGCAGCCGAGTGACTGCAGATGGTGACGCGGCCTTTCTAAGGCTTTGGTTTCCCAGCGGCCCCTGGAGAGGGCGATGTCGCCCGCCGGCAAGGAGCCGAGTGAGGACAAGGTGAGCGGGCGGGGCAGCACCAGGACCGCACCTGGGCGCACAGGAGGCCACGGGTGCCACCAGTCACTCACGCAGGAGTCACAGGACCTCAGCTGTCTGCGTATCCACAAGCCACCTCCCCCCAGAGATCCTGCACGTCCTTGGAGTAGAGCCAGGTGGCCTGGCAGGAGGGTGACGGCAGGGACAGGAACGAGGCTGGTGTGTCACAGTGCCCTGGGTTCCAGCAGGGTCTGAGGGCCTCCCATCTGCTCACCGGTCCAACCCGCACGGCGCACGCCAGGGCAGCTCTGCCCTAGCCTCCACACGTGTGGGAGCTGAGGTCCAGAGTCACAGCCAGGCGCCTGGTGGCCAGGTCCACCTTCCAACCATATCACGGCCCTGTTCAGGAGGAGGGCATGGTGGGGACGCAGAAAACCAGACTGGAGACAAGGAACGGCGGGTGCTCGTTTGTCCACAGGGAAAGACGGTGCCCATACGCAAGGCAAGCAGGACCCTCACCATGGTCAGCAGCACCAACCGAGCAGCCTCACTTAAAAGTGGACGAAGGACCTGAACCGGTGGCTTTCCAATGACACCCAGATGTCCAGCGGTCAGTGGATGAACGCTCAGCACCACTGATCCTCAGGGAAATGCAGATCAAAGCCACAGCAAGACGCTGCCAGCGTGGGCCACTGCAGAGGTGGGAAGGCACCTCGGCGAAGCCACTGGAAAGCAGCATGGTGGTTCAGCATCACCAGCAGCCCCACTCCTGGGTAAATGCCCCAAAGAACTGGGCAGAGACCAGAGCAGACTCATGTATGCTCGCATTCAGGCTGCAGTATCCACAAGGCCCCAGGGGAAGACAGCCCACTGCAAATGAACAGATAATGTGGTCACACATGCAGTGGAATACTATTCAGCCTTCAAAAGGAAAGGCAGTGTGACTCATGCCCAACTCAGAGGGACATTAAGGACAGGCTGCCGAGGGAAATAAGCCCATTGTGAAAAGACAGACACCATGGGTCCTCCTCAAGTGAGGTCGCTAGAGGAGTCAGATTCACAGAGACAGAGTAGAAGGGTGGGTACCAGGCTGGGGCGCCAGGGGAGACGGTGTGTAGTGGGGCCGGGTCCCGTCTTAGAGGAGGAAGAAGAAGGGACGTGGCGACCCCGCACACCAGGTGAGCACACTTGTGCCACTGAGGCGCACACAGGCCAGCTGCGCGGGCACACTCACCTTTATCACAACACGGACACTGTGTGCTGAGTCCGGGTGCGGGGGCGGGGCTGCCTGTCGGATGCTCTCTGGGTCGCCGAGGCAGCCGGGATGCCAGAACTCCTCCTTTGTTTCTGTTTCTCCTTCAGCACCGCATGGCGGCCCGAGGAGGTCGTTCGTGGAACCCCTTTCCTCCCTCGCCCTACCACCCTTCCCTCCCCACGCATGCCCTTGCAGGTGGAGATCTTCTGAGGCTCATTTTGTGGGAAAGAAAGCAGAGACTGGGAGGTCACAGCTGGCTCTGGGTGCTGTGGGAGCCACGCCCGGCCCTGGGCTCACCAGAGGAGCTGCCCTGCCTGGCCTTCCCTAGGAGGCTGGGGTCTCGGGGCCTCAATCTGGAGCCTTCTATCTCCTGACAGCACCAGTGTTTGAAGCAGCAGGTGCCTTGCCGTCCCTCACTGGGGAGCCAGCAGTGTGGCTGCGTCTGGGCGTGTCCGTGGGCAGGCCACCCTAACCTCGCTGCTAGGACCCAGAATAGCAGCTGCTTTCTGACTGGCCTTGCTGAGAAGTGGGCCTTGCCCTTCCCGCGCACGAAGGTTGACAGCCAGAGAGGAGGGGCTGCGGCAGTGCCCCACACGCTGCTGCTGTCCTTTCCAGGGGAATATTTGTGTCACTGATGTCCACTTCTACGCTGTCCCTCTGAGCCCCACAGAGGCTCCAGGTCACCTCCAGCTCCTGTGGGGACACCAGGCACGAGAGGCAGCTTGCGTGGACCCGGGGCCCCTCCCCACTTCCAGCCTCTTTTTTTAGATCCCATCACTGGTCCCCTTCCCAGACTCCTCTGGACAGTCTGCAGCCAGTGTCTCCCTCCTCCCTGGAGAAGGCCAGGACCTGCAGCATTTGGAGCTGATTCTGTCCTTGGGCTCCAGGCACTGGGCTCGGAGCTGTGTATTTGGGTCTTTTTGGAGAACCCTAGCAGGACCGTTTCTGTAGACGTAGTTGGCAGAGTGGTGGAGACTTCCTCCTCATCTTTTTAAAGTTGCAAATGCTTAAAATTCTGCTGGCCTTTGAGCTCCCAAGGGGAGCCCCCCATCTCCAGCCCCATGTGCCGTTGCCGTGGCGACCTCCCTTCCCTTTAAAGTCTGGAACACCACATTCCATAAGATGTGCACAGCAAGCCTCCTGATCAGACGCGAAGGCCTGTCTGTCAGCTCCAACATTCTGTATCAATAAACACGCGCAGACCCTCTCTCGGCCCGGCTGTGGGAGACCCGGCGTTGGCACGCCTCTCGGAGATGCTGGGGAATTGCAGGCCCGGAAGAGCCCCGGCCCAGGGAACAGGGACTGCCCGGCTCCTCCCTGGCACGGCAGCACTTGAACTGTCATCAAGGAGCACCACCATGCGTCGCGGGGCCTGGCGAAGTGGCAGGGTGACAAGCAGCTCCTGGCTGCAGACGGGCAGCTCCACACAGACCTAAGGGCACCGGGAACGTCCAGGGCAGGGGAGTCCTCGGAGAGACGAGTCACTTAATTACGCAAAGAGCTAGATTTCAAGAAAATTATGGTTATTTGCTGCAGGAAAATAGCCTCTAAGTCTTGTTTATGACTTAATGCTTAGTCATTGTGGAGGGAATATTCCCTTTTTAAAATCTATATGTGTAGCCATTTTCTAAAACAAGAGCAGGACCGATTGCTTTTGGGTAAAAGCGTCTGTGTATTTTGCCTCAGATCAGATGGATGAAAATAAACAAGAGATACAATGTTTCCTTGTACAGAGGAATTGCTTTGTCCAAGAAAAAAGAAATTCCCACAACCAGAATCAGACACAGGGAGAAGGACCAAAACCCATGTTTTGTTACAATAACACAGAATTCCTCTGTATTGAATAATGATGGATTTTATGTTTGTTACTAAGCAGAGATTTTTTTTTCTGTAATTATTTCAAGAGCACGTCCTTCATTTGGGAGTGTGCTAGCCTTGACGTTCAACAGCCAGGAGGTGTTAGCAGCTGATTAAAGGAGAGAAGGGAGACCCTGCTAATTACGTGAGACCTTTGGCACAGGCGTCTGTGCTGGGGCTGGATGACCAGCCACACACCTGTGGGCTTTGTGAGTCGAGCAGCGCCTGGCCCTGCTCCGCTGGCCCACGGGTAACGAGCTTGGAGGACGGACACAGACTCGGGCTCCCCTGAAGACAGAGAAGACGGGCAGCGTTTTCAGACATGCTTGGGGAGGGGGCAGCCAGGTGTGTCACTGCTGTAAATCTGTGGGGAGCATTCAAGAAGGGATCAGCTGTGCCGCCTGCCCCGGTAACGCAGCCCAGGAAACCGCGGGGTGGAGTCAGGCCTGTGTTCTGAGCAGCGGGCGCTGGCTGGCCAGGGCCTGGACGAGGGCACCGGTTCTCCCTCGAGCAAGCAGGCCACATACCTGCAATGGCTAGGCTGAGCGTGGTTGAGTGCGCTCATTTTTATCTCCTAACAGTGAATGTCAATGGAATATTGTGTCAAATTAGCTTCTTTAAACATTCCACTGGTGTGTTGCTTTCTAATTACACAAGCACTTCCCCTCACAAAGCTTAGTAGAAGAACCGAGAATCCCAAGCCCAAGTCTTTTAGAAAGTCTTTTATTATATAACAAGTTTTAATGGGCCAAACACATTTATTGCTTAAATGCTGTGGGCATGTATTTTAGAAAAACATTTCACTCTGCAATGCTGTGTTTGTGTGTCTGAGAGTAAATGTGGTTATAGATGTTGTGTAAAAGTATACCTGCTTCATAAATAGAGAAAAGGAATGCATCTCCATTCTGGAGACGTCTGGAGACAGAGAATACTATTTCTGTTGCTAATTTAATGCAGACTTATCAAAATGTTTTATAGTTTAAGAAAATTACAGATGAAAAAGATTTTTGTCCTTCTCCTTTATCTAGACAAATTCAGACAGACCTGGAAGCCAGAGATAAACATTTCATCAAAAATATCACCAGGATGTGTTGAGAACGCTGCCGAGAAATGCGAAGAAGGGAGAATTTAAAACTACCTCCTTTCGCGTCCTAGGAAATCTTTTCAAGAAAATACACACAGAATTACTGCGTTTCTACCAGAATACGTGCAGTAAAGAGAGCTTTCAATAACGCCAGAGGTTTGGGAATTTTTTTCAAAAGGCAAGATAGTGAAAATGAAATTATACCTAGCCTGACATCAGATTTGCTGATTTCCTCAGAGGTTTTATTTAGTTTGATCATTGCATATAAGAGTTTAGAACACCCAGACACCACAGAGAGAAGACAGTGGTTTAAATAGTATCTTTCCCTGTATAATTTTAAAATTAGTTTTATTTTGAATTAAATTGAAATCGCTTGGTGAGTCTTCGGTGCCTTCCTAGCTGCTATTAAAAAGGAGTCTCTTTCAGCTTCAACTTAGCAATGTGCAGGTTTCTAAGAGCTCAAATAGTGGAATTAAAAAGTAATGAAAGGGGCTTACCTTGGAAGCACAAGGCCCTGGGTTCAATCCCCAGCACCGCAAAAAAAAAAAAAAAAAAGCCATGAAAGAATTCCACCAACTACAAAAAAAAGTCTGTATTGTTTATTAGAAATCACAAAGGAACTGCTACCAGAACACATTTTCAGTTTTAAAAATTGGTTCTAAAAGGCTTAGGCAGAATACCATCTAGGCAGAAAAACTGGAATTCTGTTGAAAAAAATCCTGCCCTAACTGAGCACAGCTAGAGTCTAAAACACCGTCCAGCTTCAGACCGCGGATTCCCTGTGGCCACCTCCACATGGGCGTCCCTGCTTCCAGGGACATGTTTCTTTTCTGCACTTTCATTTTCGGAAGCAATTTGCTGGAGTTTGTAAAAGGAATAACGGCTTTGCTCCATCCCTGGGACTTGAACTTGGCCTTACGGTACTTTTCCCCCTTTCTCTTTGCTGCTTGAGGAGCTGGGCTGCACTTTAGCTAACCCTCTGGGGTTCTGCATGTTGGGTTTTGCACATTTGCGGCTCACAGCTGGAGGGTGAGGACTGAGCTCCTGTCGAGGCCTGGCGGCTGGGCTCCCTGCTTGCACACAGCTGCGCGGGCACAGGGGAGTCCCGCCTTTGTGGGGAAGGAAAGGAGGTGTTTACCTGCTGCTCTGTGCACTGGATGACCTGGAAGGGAGCAGCCAAGCCCAGCTGAGTGGGAAACGCAGGTTCTGCTGCAGGACTCAGGGCGGGTGGCTGGGAGCCGGGTAGGGAGCACAAGGCCTCAGCTGCTGAGCCTGGAAGCACGTTCCCGTCCTGACGGGAAGCAGCCTGGCTGGAGCGAACGTGGACACCAGGGCTGCAGCCACCCGCAGGAGGTGAGCCACGGGCCCACCTGACTCTGGAAGTCCTTCCTTTTTAGATTTTAACTAGTAATTATTTTCAAATTCTCGCCTCTGGCATGGCTGGCCAGTCTGGGACGGGAGGTGACAGACTGGGGTATTTGGAGATGACTGCAGAATGAGCAGTGTTACAGCAGGTTTTATATTTTTTACGGAGCTCTGAGCCTGGAGAGCCAGGGTGGCACAGGACACACCAAGGGGATCCACAGTCACATGGTGCCTCCTAGCCTGCCTCCTGCCAGACCCAACCGGATAACCTCAGGTAGCACCACAGCGTCACACACCCCTCTGAGGATATTTCTGCCTGATGCATTGGTGACTTTTCATTTGAGAACAGCCTTTTTAGTAAACCAGAACATTTTCTGTGTTGTCAGATCAACTGAATAGATCAATTCGACTTTCAGGTTCCTAATCCTTCTGAACGCAATTCCAAATTTCAAATGGCATCTGGCCCAGGGCTGCAGCCTGAGCTGGGCCCCAGGTCCAGAGAGCCCCATTGCAGGGAGGAAGGGCTCCAGGATGTGCCCAATGCTAGTGACCCTGGTGATGGTCACTGGCTATCGTGCCAACTGGAAGCCGTGTTCCCCAAGCAGGGGACACAGCCTGCTTGGGCAGCAGGAATCTAGCTCCATTCCCTACGTCCCACGGGCTGCACTACCTCCAGAGGAACAGTACTCACTGCTAGGACTCCGTGGAACTACGGGAGCCATGAGACCCCCCAGCGCCCAAAGCCGTTGGACAGGTCAGCACAGCGAGCTGTCTGTACCATGAAATGCTACTTGGCCATAAGAGAGCAGTTCTGACCAGTGCTACAAGGTGGGGAAGACGCTGTGCTCGGATTCCTGCGACCCACAGTGACGGGAGCAGGAGGGTGCTGCCAGGGCTGGGGAGGGTGTTTGTGCCCGCAGGGCAGAGGTGTGGGAAGATGCCAGGGTTGTGGGGCGTGCCGTGTGCTAGGACTGGGGATGCTAAGGTTCACGGGCCACGTGTTTGACCATGATAAAAAATGAACACATGAGGACATCTCATGAAGTGAGGTCACAGGGAAGTCCCTTCTGGCCCCTCTGATGAGGAGAGTGGCCAGAGTTGCTGAGGGCACTGGATCTGGAGAGTCTGGGGCCCTGCTCCTGCTGGGGCCTGGCCGGAGACTTGCTTGTCTTCCTCCAAGGGCCCGACGCTGGGCTTGTGAAGAGACCGTCCCTGTCAGGAAGAGGGGGGACAGAGACAGCAACAGTGACACTCTGTCCAGGGGCCCACTTAGGGCTCGGCCTCTTCCCACCCCAGCATGTCCTTGGGTCTCCTGAGATGTCCAGGGACGGGCTGGAGCTGTCGGACAGCCTGACCACACCTGCGTGCGGAGCCACCAGCAATTGCTGCTTTCTCTCAGGCATGTCAGTCCTCCTCTCTGGGCTCCAGCAGACTTTTACAAAAAAGTGATTTGAATCCGATCGTCTGAGAGATTCTTCCCAGCTTGGACATCTTGTGATTTTCGAATCCCGATCTACAATTCAGAGATTTAAAAGTAGTGATAATCCAATGTCCCGTTACTCCCTCACGACAGAGGAGCACCCAGAGTGGCACCTCACTTTTCACTGTCGTGGGTGGGAACGCGGTCCTGTGCAGTTGTGGGTCGGCAAGCTTGCCTTGGAAGCCTTCTGTCTGCTGCATGGCCACCAGAGGGCAGCGGCGCCGTGGGTCGTGCTGGCCAGCGGGGGCAGAGGCCGAAATCTTCACATCAGCGTTTGTTCTTCCTCGGGGTCTTGCAGGGTCTGTCTCAGGGGGCTCAGACTCCAAGCCAGAACACTCGTGATCACCAAATGGCTAGAGTCCACTGAGCAGCAAAACTGACCTTGAAATATTTTCCAGCCAAGTATTGATTATAGGGCAAAGGCAACTGGGCCGGAAGCTCTCCGAGTTTAAAATCAAAGCACACACTGCAGGTCCTCAGCCTCTGCCTTGGAAAGCAGGCTCCGGACTGAGGAGTGTCCAGACCTCGAAGGAGGGAGGCTCCAGGCCTCGGCGAGGAATGCCACCAGGAGCTCAGTGTCACCAGAAGTGACCTCCCGACTACAGAATTGCTCTGTGGGTGCATTGATCCTGTTGCCAGATGGAAAATGGGCAAACTCACTGTGAAAGGGGAGAAGAGCTCAACGGCTCCTGTCATGGTTTGGACGTGGACTGTCCCCCATGCTCATGTGTTGGAGGCTGGTCCCAGTGCAGCAGTGCTCAGAGGCGGGTCACAAGTGATGGGTCATGAGGTCACTGGGTTAATCCACTGAGTGAGTCATAACTGCATGGACTATTGTCAGTGGTGGGAACTGGCTGGGGGAGTAGGTCCTTGGGGGCATTGCTTGGGGGACGCTGTCTTGCCTCCATCTCTCTCTCTCTCCCTCTCTCCCCTTCCTGGCTGGCATGACCAGGGCAGCTCTCCTGTGCTACACCTTTGCTGCCATGGTGTTCTTTCTCCCCTTAGGTCCAAGCAATGGAGCCAGCCAGCCATGAACACAAACCTCGGAAACCATGAAACAAAATAAATCTTTCCTCCTTTCAGATGTTTTTCTCAGGAATTTTGTCACAGTGTGAAGAGCTGACTATCACAGCTCCTTTCCCAAGCATTCTCTTCCTCTGCCTTGGTCCTTCTGCCTTGGTCCAGTCTAAGTGGTTACTTGTGTCCTGTGTCCCAGCCTACCGTCCCTGTGCTCAACAGTACAGCCACTCCTCAGGTGGGGAACACGCTCCTGTGTCCTGGAGCAGGTGTGATCCTCTCCTTCAAGGCTGGCGTCTGCTTTCATGGCTTCCCTGACAGCTGCTCTGAGGCCCCTGCTATCAGCCTGGCCCTGGGTCCTCAGGCTGCCTGGGTCCCACAGTAAGCTGTCTGTGGGGACTGAGAGCTTCCTCAAAGTGCCATGCCCATGGCACCCAGCCAGCTGCTCTGGGGGACTATGGGCAAGCAGGAGCATTGTGGGCACTGGCTGAGGCTGGCGACTAGGAATGGGCAATCCTGTTTTCCAACACTTACTTTGGAACTTCATCTGTGATTGATTTTTGGGGACCTCTCACATTCCTGCGCTAACTTTCTGCCCCTCCCTCGCCCTCTCCCGAAATGATCTGAAAACCTTGAAAGGACTTGGACATTCCAGAGGAAGGCCGTTGCTGCCGTGCTGAGACTTCAGGATCGGTGACCGCCCAGTGCTGTCAGTGGTCAGTGGCACAGTAGTTCAGAGTGGTCTCTGAACCCAGAATGAGGGCCTCGAGCTGCTGGGCCACACAGATCTGTGGGGTTCATATTTCACCCCGAGTTTGTTCCACCCACGGGTGCGTGCCTAAATTTGAATATTCATTAAGCAACATTTATTAGAAGCCTAGGGTATACGGGCAAAGTCATTCGGCCGTGGGGTGTTATAGGAATGGACTGAGCGGGTTCCGGTCCTCGTGATCATCATCCATGAGAAGCAAGACTCACGCACAAACACAGACGGCTGCAGTTACGCCTGTGAGCTCTGAAGATCCCTCTGCACCTCGGCTCCTCCCAGCTAAACCTGTACCCGCTCCTTCACGTGGCCTACGCGCACATAGCACCTGCCAAGTGCCAGGCACCATCTCGGGAGCTGAGATGAAGAAGACAGGTCTCACGGGGTGGAGAGCCCAAACATAGGGAAAGACCTGGCGTCACCTCCCTCAGGCAGAGATGGAGTAAGAGGGACCAAACTCGCCCTTCCTCCTGAAACAGCAATAAACAAAATCCAGACCCAGAGTGTGAAACGACAGCTTTCAGAGCTGGAATCAGTCACTGAGGACAATGACCCCTGTGGGATGGTAAAGAAACCAGGTGGCCCCTTGGTAGCCCCGTTACAGTCTTGAGTTTTCAGGATGCAGCCCTGGGGGGTCCAGGCTGAGCCAGTCTACTCCTCCCATGGAGCAGACGGAGTTGAGAGTCTGCAGAACCTAAGGCAAGTGCATTTTGCAGGGCAAATCCCAGAGGGCACAAGGCTCCCCCAAGTGGGTACATGGGAGGAAGCTGCCCCCGTCACACTGAAGGGTGAGGAAGGGTGCCTGGCTCTCGCACAGGCCTTGAACGGTTCCTTCCTATCACCACCAGCCAGACCAGAAGCCTGCGGGAGTCCGGGAGAGCCTCAGTGCTTGCCTCAGCAATGGAGAAAACCACTCCTAGATTAAAGGAGGCTCTGGTCCTACCTAACAAATCGTAAAAGCAAGGCTCAAGAGGATGGAGAAACCCAATTCATCCCAGAGCAAATCTCCAGAATATTTGCAGGAATATAAAAACACCCAGCACCCAACAAGATGAAATTCACACTATCTGGCAACCAATCAAAGACTAGCAAGCAAAAAAACAGAAAAATAGGACCTTTAATGAGGAGAAAAACCAATCAATCAAAACAGCCAGAACTGATGCAGATGTTAGAATTAGCAGACAAAGAAATTAAAAGTTGCCATAATTGTACTCCATATGTTCCAAAAGTTTAGTAAAGATGTGGAAAATATTAAAAGGACAAATTGAACTTCTAGAGATGAAAACTATAATGTCTGAAATTAAAAACACCCGGGATGGATTAATAGCAGATTACATGTTGCAGAAGAAAATGTTAGTGAACTTGAATGCATAGCAACGGAAACTATGTAAAATGAAACAGAGAAAAAGGAATTTTTAGAGACGTGAAAAGAGCAGCAGTCAGGGCTGAGTGACATGGGGCGGGCTGACGTGTGCAGCAGGGTCCATGGAGGGAACGGTTGGAAGGAGCATGAGACGGCACACATTCAAGGACAAAATGGTCATTTCCTTCCAGATTTGATGGAAACTACAAGCTCACACACCCAAGAAGCTCAGTCGGCTTTAATCATGAGAAAGCCACATGCAGGGAACCTTACCAAGGCACAGGATCATCAAATTGCTCAAAACCAGTGATGGCAGAACACTCCTCCGATGACACTTTGTGTACAGAGGAAGGGTGATGTCACATTGGAAATAATAAGGCAGGAAGATGGGGAAGAAGGCACTCTGACTACCAAGGCAAAAGCTAGCAGCCTAAGATTTTATACCTGACTATAATATCACTGCAAAATGAAGTAGAACAAAACTTTTACTTTTATCTTTCAACAAAAGCTGAAAGAATTTATACCAGCAGAGTCACACAAGTATGACTGCTGGCAGGAAAGTGCCCCCAAAGGGAAGGTGGACCCTCACGAAGGATGGAGGAGCACCAGAGGGGGCTACCACGCCAGTAAGGCCATCGTGCCCTCCTGTTACATACCTCACCCTTTAAAACAAAATCAATTGCTTGAACAAAATAACACACAGTGTGAGATCTACACATCACTGAGCCATTACAGCTCATAGGCCATGTAAGGGAATAAGATAGATTCAAAACAACTATTCTATCCAAAAGTGAGCCAGTGGAGGACAGAGGACGGATGGCAGAGTAGAGAACAAACAGCAGGATGACGGACAGGCTGAACTATGTTGATGATCACATTAAATATGAATCGTCCAAATTCTTCAATTAGAAGAATAGAATCAGATTCAAATTCTTCAGTCAGAAGGCAGGTAGAATCAGATTGGGTAAAAGTAAGTCTGTGCTGCTTTTAAGAAACCCAATTTATATATAAAGACACAACTAGATTAAAAGTAGAAGGACAGAAATAGATACACCATGCCAACACTGATCAGCATAGATCTGGAATGGCGAGTGAATGTCAGAGAAAGCAGATTTCAAAACAGAGTTCCACCAGGGAGGGAGAACAGCCTTTTACAATGGGAGGTGTGTTCGTCACGAGGACATGGCAGCTCTAAATGTCTACGCTTTGTATTGTGTTTCAAAACACATGAAGAAGAAGCCTTAGACCTGCAGGGAGAAACAGATAGACCCATGTGGCAGTGATTTCAATACCCTTCTGTCCATAACAGATGGGACATTTGAACAGAGAATCCACAATGATATTAACAATTAATGACTTAACAATGTCAATCAACCTGACAGTTGCTAAAGAATTCTCCACACAACAAAAGGATCCACATATTTTGAAGCACACTTGGAACATCTACCACTGTGAGTCCTAACGCCAGCCTCAATTCACAGTGAAGTTACGAAGAGAACACAGGCATTCTGAACAGTATGCCAATAATTTCAGTATCTGAGATGAAATATAAGGAACCCTTTAAAGAAACAGAGACTATCAAAGCTCACTCAAAATTCCTTTTCCAGCCAAAGTGCCTCCAGAATCAAAGAAAGGCGATTGCCGTCTCCAGAGGCTGGAGCAGGCTGGCACCTGTGGGCACCACCGAGAGGTTACAGCTTCTCATTTACTATTTCTGGAATAAGAACCCTAGACAATGGGAGCTCGCATCAGGATTAGCCAGTCAAGGAAAGACCCAAGCCACAGAAACGAGAAGTCTGCCCTCAACCCAGGCATGGTGAGGTCGAGGCCTGCTGGACACCTGTGTCTTCAGAAGAGACTGCTACGCACACCCACAGCTTCAGACCAGGATGACTGGCGGAGGGAACTGCAGGCCTTCTCAGACACGGAGGCTCAGGAAAGACTGGCCAGCAGAACAGGGGAGAGAGGATCGCTCGGGACGCGAAGGAGAGCCGGGGTTTGGAAAGCGTTCCCGTGGGACCTCTAAATCAAGTGTCTTCTGCAGTTGCAACAAGGGCAGTGCCGTCTGTGACTTGCAGGGTGCGTAGTGAGCAGCAGCCCAACCCTCCTGCCTGCGGCACTCGAGGAGGTGGGCCCTTCAGTCCAGGCCAGCTCTTCATCTGGCTCCGTCCTCTGACCTTGAGCTCCGACCTTGACTGTGTCTTCTCCAGCTGCAGGTTATTCTGCAAGGTCTGCCCAGACGCTGGGACCAGCTCTTCCTGGCTGGGCTCTGACCCGCTGGTCCACTGCTCTACACAACAGGCCCATGTCCTCCTCTTTGCTCTTGCACAAGACTCTCCCTCTGCCCACTGAAGCCTCCTGAGTGGACTCCAGATTCTCAAAGACCCAGGGCACCCTGCTGGAGTCTCACCAGTCTACCCTCACCACTGTCCTGGGAGCAGTCTGCTCTTCATTTTGTGAAGTGTGGCCGAGGCCGGGGAGCTGGCTCAAGCCACACGAGTGTGTGGGCTGCGTCCGAGCGCAGGGCCATCTGCCTGTGCTGGAGCCACACACACGTCCCTAGACCCAGTGTCCCTGTTGTCATGGATGCTAGCCATGCAGTTCCACAGGAGGTGGCAGGACTGACCCCAGCCCACAGCTGTGAGGTCCCTGCACTGACACCATCTGGGAGGACATACCACGTGGCCTCCCAGCCTGCCTGACCTCTGGCCTCTGGTGGCCCCAAGCAGGTGCTGAGTCGGCGTTTAGAGCGAGTTTGGCCTCTGTGCTGGATCTCACACTGAGTGAGCTCAGACCCTCCCACCAGAGGTTGTGTGGGGCGCCCTACAAACCTCTTTCTGTCACCCTGTTTGAATGTCCGAACTGGAGCACGCAGGGTCACTGACCTGTGCGGAGCCCCTTCTGCTCTCCGTGGCAGTGTGGGAGTGTGGGTGCAGCCACAAATCTGGGCCCTGTCAAAGGCACACGAAGGTTTCTCAGCGTGCATGACAGTGACAGGGCCAAGCCCACTCAGTGAGGAAGAAGAGTCCCATGGTCCCACTCTGTGGGTTTGTGCCAACTCCAAACCCTCTCTTCTCTTGGATGCTTCAGAGGAGCGCTCAAAGACCTGGTACCCAAAGCGGGAGCTCCCTGGATCCCCCATCCACTTGGCAAATCATCTGATCCCTGCTGGAACAGAACCCGCTGGCCTGGTCCATGGGCTGTGGAGGAGTGGTCTTCCCGTGATTCCGGCAGGCCAGGGATGGCTCAGGAGCTCCCTTGCCTTCTCACCTGCTCCTCTGCAGAGGGCTGCAGGTGAAACACGTTTCCTAAGAGGAAGCAGCCTGCTGTCATGACTGCAGAAAGAGAAAACAGTTCACGCAGGCGAGAGCTGGAGAAGGAGCACAGGATCAGGGTGCCGACATCCGGAACGCTCCACACCACTCCAGGGAAGGCTCAGCCGGAATGGTCCTGGCTGCCCCCTAGCCAAGGGTTGCCAGCTGCAGGCGGTTGGCGAGGGGCAAGCCTGGCAGATGCAGCTTCAGCCCACCAGCAGACCTGGTCCAGGAGGGAGACTGGGCATCTGCCATGGGGATGGGGCCAAAGATGGGCCCGGACCTGCCATGGAGCTGCAGCGGGAAGGCAGGCCTCACGTTCGGGATCCACTGCAGGCAAGCCCGCACAGCTCTGGGAGCTTTAGGTGCTTTCTTGTGCAGTTATTCTCTGACGGACATTCTTCCTGTCTGGTTAGATTTTCCCTCTGGGCTCTGTACTATCCAAGGAGCCAGAAACAAAACTGCAAACAGATCCCGGCTCCCAGGCAGGAGGAGCAGGATCAGGGTGGCTCTCTGGTGGCCAGTGTCCTGTAGATTCACAGCAGGGCTTCTGCCAGCTTTGCCCGTCACCTGGTCCCACCAAGCCACCCACCCTCTCCACTGCACCCATTGACCCTCCGAGCACTCCACAGCGGACCCCTCCACTCGCAGACCTCAGTGCAACTCACAGAGGGGAACCACAGCCCTGGTCCACATGCCCTCCACCAGTCTGGCGTCTTCGCTCAGTTGAGTCAAGCACATCTCAAACTGCACAGACCACAATTCCATCGCGAGGCCCTTGGGCCTCTGTGTCACTTCTCTGGAGATCCTCCCTGCCTCCAACTCAGGATCTCGCACCTCATTGCTATTGAACGGCCTCAAGACTTATCACTACTGCTCCTGATAAGCTTCCTCCTGTGTCCGATCCCACAAGGCCAGGTCGTTCTGGTTTCTCTGTCCCCAGCACAGCACTCTGCCCTGCCTGTCCTACGACAGACGGAGATTGCCCGATCCGGTGAGTGAGTCCCTGAAGCAGTCTGCACACGTCCAGATCTGCAGTTTGGCTCGCGTTTATTCAAATCTGTTCCCCATTGGAGTTATCAAAGATCGCCTCCTCTGGGAGGTCTTCCCGGTGCTCCCTGGCCGTCCTCTGCCCCCTCATGTCACTGTGCCTGCTCTTCTGTCGGCGTCAGCTGTGGGAACCCACAGCGTTTCTAGTTCCCCGGGACTCAGCACCCTGAGGTGATGCCCTCCAGACCCGAACTGTGGCCCGTCCTGTGGTTGGCTGTCAAACTGTCCCAAGGATGCAGAGCCGTCACAGGGCGCACCCAACACAATCCACACTGCGGACAGCACGTGTCCAGGGGCTGGGCCAGGCTCTGAAGTGCTGGAGACACAGGGCAGGACCCTGGCAGGCGGGGCGGAGGCAGGTGGGGTGGAGGCAGGCGGGGCGGAGGCAGCGGGGCAAGTGGCTGCCACAGTCCCTGTGGAAGCCTTTGACCCGAGGGCTCTGCACACGGCCTCTCAGTTGGCTGTGAGTTCTTCTGAAGACATTAGGGTCTTTGAAGTATTCATGATTGTAAGGAGGCTGGGGCGAGGGTCTCGCCTTTGGCGGTGGTGAGCAGTTTCCGTGGCTGAAATTAGATTTTGGCAGCATAGTCGTGGTGGGCAGAGCTGGAGGTCAGAGGTGAAACTCCGCTTGCTGGTAATGAACCTTAATGAAGTGATCAGGGGCCTTGTCGCAGCAGAAGCCAGCGGGCTTGGCGGGGCGGGGGCTCGCAAGGTGAATGACGGCATTATGTGTGCGCGGCGGCCGCAGCTCTGGGCTGCCCCCTGGAGAAAGGTGCGAGGCCATCCCTCATGCTGTCTTCGTTTTCCTGAGAGAAGGAAGTGGCTGTGGAGGCCAAAGGTCACAAAGCAAAAGGTTCTGCTTTTAGAAGGCGTGAAAATCCTCTGCTCCATGACCTTTCTTTGCAGGGACGCAGTGCTGGAGGAGCTCTTGGGAAGAACGAAGCAGCTCTCTCAGACGGAGACCAGTGTGGACGCAGGCTCAGCAGCAGGGGAGGGAGGACAGCAGGGTCCTTGGGCCCTTCCCGTCTACCCCTGCCAGGGACCTGCAGCCTTTGTCCCCAGCCTGAGAGGCGGACAGGGCAGCTCAGGATGAGGGAAGGCTGGAAGAAGTTTCCTTGGCAGGAGGACCAGAAAGACCAAAAGGCCGGAAGCCACCTGGCTAGGGCCGCATGGTGCAGACCCATGTGCTGAGGCCTAACCCGTCTCCAGTAGGGTCTTCGCAGATGTCACCAGCCTGGAGTGGCACCCTGAATCCAGCACGGCTGCTGTCCTTATGAGAAGACGCCACGCGCAGACAGATGCGGTGTGTGAGCACAAAAGCCAAGGTGGCCACAGTTCATTCAGGGGCCCAGGAAGGCTGGCACTCAGAGGCCCACAGCAGGCCTCCCACCCAGCGCTGTGGGACCAGCACGGTCACACCTTGCCAGCCTCCAGAGCCAGGAGAGGCCCCTTGGCACCTCACTGCAGCTGCCCTGGGTGTGACCCACCACCTGAAAGCTCTGTCCAAGAGCACTGCGCTCCTGGGTCTCTTGAACCGATGGGAGCTGGGGCCGGGTCCAGGGCTGCCCAGCCAGGTGAGCCAGGGCCTGGAGAAGTGGCGGCCGCACACCCACTGGAGGTTCAGAGGACACTGCAGGGCTAACTCAGGCCAGGGAGGCTGGGCCTGCGGAGGGTCCAGCCCCACCTGCAGCCCCTGCCCTGCAGCCTGCAGTCCCACCCAGAGGCACCTGCCGGGGAGGGCACATGGCACACGCCCCCAGCCCACAGAGCCAGTGCCAGCACCCAGTCAGGAGCCTCCTGGAGAGGAGTGTGTAGCTCCAGGGCTCAGAAGAGCTTCCCCGGCAAGGCTGCAGCCAGGAAAGCGCGTCATCCTTCAAAAGCCCAACACCCGAGTCCCAGCCGAGGGCTGCCCTGTCTCCTCACCCCCCCGGTGTCCAGGACTGGGCCTCTGCCAACAGTCCACCTCAGTCCCAGTGTGGAACTCCCCTTCTGCCCCGAAGCTGCGCAGGACATCGGAGCACCTGGCCTTCCTGCTCCTCTTCCTCCTCCCACTAACCCGGGCCCTTAAGGGCAGCAGGGGTCCAGTCAGCTTTGCATCGTCCACAGTCTCTGTTTGTGGCCAGCTGTGTAGAATGGAGAGGGTGCTGGACCATGACTCATGCCCAGGAAGGAGCCCGCTCATGTCCCAGTGGGTGCTCCGGCCTCCTCCCTTGAAGTATGCGGAGGATGGGGAGGAACACCTCCTGGAGGGCCGTCCAGGGTGAGAGTCCCCTCCTCATCTGGGAAGACCCCAGCCCCGTATTCCGTTTTAAAAGTCTGCTCCACGTTTACAGGGATAGCAGCACCCCCCCCCCCCACTCAGTTTCCCCACTGGCTCTGCTCTGCTTCCCAGGGACACCCCCTCCAGAGCGGACAGCGGCCCTGGCACATGCTCTGTGTGGGTGGCCGGGACTGTTGCCCTCCTGTCCTCTGGGCCTCCCGCCAGCTGCTGGTGCTCTGAGCTTCTCTTGGCAGAGCCTCCTCCGCAGAGTCAGGAGGCAGCAGGAGCCCGCATCGGCGGACGGGGGCCCTGCCCTCCCGGAGGTCAGCCTTGCTCCTGGCCTATTGCTCTTCAAAAAGTTTCTCCCGTAAGCACAGAGCACAGCATTTCCTGGGGAAGAGCTGAGGCCTCAGCTTTCCTGCCACGGAGCCTCCTGGGACAGACCCTCTGTCTGCAGGGACTGCACCCACAGGGACCAGCGTCAGGTCGAGGGGCGTCCACTCTCACCTCCCTCCCAGTTTCGCTGCCCTCACTTCCTGAAGAACAGAGCACTGTTGTCCCTCCCCTGCAGAGGAGGACGGTGGGCACCCACATGCTGGCTGCCGAAAAGGGGCGCCTGGCCTCAGGACTCAGGATGGAAGACCAGGTTCTGGATTCATTTTAACCGGCTTTCTCTTTATTTTAGATTGTGGTGCAACATACGCAGCAAACGTCGCCCTCTGAACATGGCTAGGGTGCAGCTGGAGGTGGCACTCAGCGGACAGCAGACGCCCCACCCTCCCGCTCCAGAACCTTCACCCAGGGCTCAAAGTCCCTCCCATCCGGCGTCCGTGATTCTCCTGGGTGTGTGCTGGGGTGGAGTCCTAGGTCCCAGGCGATTCCCTGGAACCTTTGAGAAACCACAGTTTCCCAGGTGCTGTCCCACTGCCGGGACTCTGGATTCCCCCTCAGTCAGAGCACCTTCTGTCAGAATCCTACTATTAGGCAAGTCGCAGGAACATTCTTAAGATAGGGTGGCTTTACATTAGCCATTGTGGTTTAATTAATTTTTTATACAAATTGACGTCCAGCAGAAAACAATTACTTATAAACATGGAGCACACATTGGTTTGTAACTTATTTTTCCTGACCAGTTTCAACTTGACATTAAAAAAATTGTGTTCTAAATCTTCTTTACCCCCACATAAATTTTAAAGCTATGTTTTTATATGTTAAAGTTTATTATAAAAATTTTGATTTATTTGGATCACAATAAACACCCTAAATGTCTATGCTGTTACTACTTTCTCACCCAGATTCAAGTTATAATTGTGATATGCCTCTTCTCAGGGCTTTCTTTGAATCATTTTATACCTTTAGAACCGTAAGATATTTTTATAGCAAATAACAAAAGATCAAATTCATAGAAATTAAAATAGCAGGTCAGATTTCTTCTTCCAGCCAAGATGGAGTAAGAGGGACTAGACTTTCTCTGCTTGAGACGACTAGAACGTCAGACAAAACCTATGAAGAAAAGGCTTCCCAGAGCTTCAGTCTCAGGCGTCAGTGGCAGTGCCTCTGAGGACAGCAGCCCCACAGTGGCCAGTCACGGCTTGGAGGGAAGTTGTAGACGGGGCAGGCGAGGGGCCAGGAGGGGCTCAGGGCCCTCTGAGTTGAGGAGGTGGAGCTGGGATCAGGGAGTCCAAGATGGGTGGGGCAGGCAGGGAGCAAGGTGAACAGGCACCGTAAGTAACACTGGGACCTGCAGCGGGTACCCCTCGAGTCTTCGACTGGGTGCTGACCAGGGTATGCACGTGAGGAAGCTACTGGAGAAACAAGAAGAGAATCACCTGGAAGGTCTGGAAGAAGCAACGCATGCAACGCACTCAGGACCAGACACGGAACCTATTACCACCAGCCGGCTGGAGAACAGTGGCGTTCCCGTGGAATCAGGCCACGTCCCCAGTAGGGCTCGCCTGCACATCTGTGCAGAACCAGCCTCCAACTGCACAGTGGCCAGGCCCTGCCCCACAAGCTCCAGAGCAGACCCGGGGGCATGAGCTGCTTCCACAGTCCCTGACTGTGTGCAGGACGAAGCTCCGTCACATCTACAGGAACACACGAGGCGACACGCCACGCGTGCCAGCCGGAGAACCACAGATGCAGAGGACTGGGGAGCCTGCCCACAGTCGGGAGAAAAGCCGGCGACTTAGACGTGGCTCAGAGCACGCAGTGACCAGACAAGGAGAGGAGGAGTTATACCTGTGGCCCACACGTTCCAGACGCAGGGAAAGATGGAGCGTGTTGATTAGAGAACAAGCTGAACTTCTAGATGAAAACCAACGCTCTCAGAGATGAAGAATGCGAGCGACGGGACGAAGAGCGGTTCACCATTGCAGAAGGAACTGCCAGTAAGACATGACAGCGACGAGCCGTGTGCTGAGGAACCAGAGGGGGAAGTCTGCGACCAGCGAGCACGGAAAGCCGTGCCAGCTGCAGGCACCCGACACGTGACAGGAGACCCAGCAGAACCCGAGAAAGGGGATGGATAAGTACGTGGGAAATAGTGACCAAGTCTACCCCAAATTCAGTCAACCGCAAACCCAGGCTGCAAGAAACTCAACGAACTGCAAGCACAAAGAAAACGGCGAATGGCTTAAAACCAGCAAAAGGAAAACCATCTTAAACTCAGCCAGAGAAGGAAGGCACGTGACCAATGGCCAATTCCCCCAGAAAGGTTGTGAGGCAGCGCACCATCAACAAAGCACACCAAAGCAAGAGAAGCTACAGAGTCCCCGCGGCAGGGGAGAGCTCCCTCACGACAAGGCGAGGGGTTCCCTGGACAGGCAGAACTGAAGACTCTCACACAGGATCCCCACTCCAGAACACGGGGTGCAGCAGCCTTCAGGCGGAAAGCAGGCCAGACGGCAATGCGTGCGCGGGAGAAGAGGAGCGCCCCCCAAGACTGCGGGGAGCCCAGGACGCTCCTCTTGTCCCGACATCTGTAAGGTGGCCACACTGTCATGCCGGTTCAGAACATAACAACCCAGAGTGCAGGCGAGCACCCTGCAAGTCCGGAGGGGAGAGTGGAAACCCGAGGCGGGTCAGGGAGGCTGGGGTCCTGGCTGGGGCTCCAGAGCCCGTCCCTCACTCCTGCCAAGGCATGTGGGGGCTGAGGAACGCGAGTTTTGTGGAGGACCCCTGAGCTTCTGGGTGCTGTCCAGCCTCCGCTGGTGGAACAGGGCTGGGCAGAGCTGCACACAGTCTTCTGCAGAGTGGAGTCTGGTCCAGGGAGCTCGAGGTGGACAGGAGGAAGTGGCCCTCAGCCCCCGTCTGTCTGAGTGGACATAGCGAGGCAGAGAGCGTCCACTCCTGTGTTTGGCTCCAGGCACGTGTGACTGTGACTGGACCAGGTGGGGCAGTGGTCTGAAGGCTGAGGGAGGCAGGGGTCATAGTGACTCTGTGAAGTCAGGCTGGGGAGGGCAGGGGGTGGGCACCTGAGGGGGCACAAAACGGGGAGGATCACAGTCGGAGCCAGGCTGAGTTGAGCCCGGAGCAAGCCGGTGTTTGTGCCCGCTGCCAGCTGGGCTGCTGTCATTGTCAGGATGACCAGGTCACCGATGACCCCCGGGGACCTGGGGGGAGGACAGCCTTAAAGAAAGTTCTTGAAAATTCAAGAACTAAGGGCAGAAGGGTGCAGGGCCGAGTGAGAGGGAGCTGCAAACCAGGATGGCGAGGCAGGGAAGGACGCAAGGAGGACGGATCTGGAACAGCAGGAAGCAGGTGAACCCGCCCTGAGAGAGCCGTAGGCCCATTCTCGTGAGGCAGTGTGGGAAGGGAAGGTCCTGCGGAGCAGAGCCTGGAAGGCCACCAGGGAGAGCCAGGGTTTCTGATGCCGGGGGAGGGGCCGCACACCCTCCTCAGGGAGCCATGTCCCTGCTGGAGGCGCGAGGCCTGGGGCACAGGGCCGCACTGGGGGTGGCACTTACCATCGTCCCCACCCAGAGGGGACCGGTAGCACTGAGTGTGCAGGCTGCAGACCTGAGCGCCTGTGCCCTGGACCCGAGTAGCTTCCACCCCGGGGCTAAGAGGCAGGCAGCCTGCGCCACGCACCAGCACCAGGCTGGGTGCCTGGACATGGCCCCAGCCTGCAGCAATCCCACCACCGCCTGCCCAAGCTGCCAGCTGCTGCCTCCAGCCCTCCCCTGGCCGCAGCCCCTTGCTCTGGGCTGAGCGCTGAGTCGAGTTGCTCCTCTGACCCCACATCTGCTGTTTTTATCCACAGGGGAAGCAGGCCATCCACACGAGACGTGGAACCTGGGGAGGTGAGCCTCTGAGCGCGCGTGCCCGTAAGCCAACCTCATGCAAACTGGAGGCTCTTCGAAGTCCTCCACGACGCGGAGCAGGGTGGAACTCGAGTGGACGTGGCCTCCGGTGTCGATGAAGTCAGGTTGACTACCCGGCTGCAAGGGTCAAAAGCAACCGCGGCGTGACGTTTAATCTTCTTATATCTAATGCCCTTGATATCAAGGAACCGTGCAAGGTAAGATGACGTTCCACTGAGTTTCTGGACGCAAGGCCAAGACAGGGAGGCAGACCCCACGGTGGAGGCTGAGTGAAGGAGCTGTCCTTCCCTGAGTCTCCTGCCTGCAGCCAGGGACACAGCTCCCACCACAGAGCCCCGGAGCCTGCAGCCACCATTCCCCAGGTGCGGTTCCCTCAAACTTCCTTTAATCTAGCCCAACCGGGAGAGTTGCACAGAGAAGGGATCTGAGAAGTGGAGCAGGGTTCAGCTAAACAGAGCCCAGGCAAACGGCTTCAGTGAAACGCACTCCAATGGTGTCCACGTCCACTAAGGAGACCCTGGCGCGAAGACAGCCACACGAGCTGACCCCAGCAGTTATCAACCAGTGTCCCCCCGCAGAGAGTCAGCTCCCAGTTTATTTTAGAAAGGCATTTACTCCCTACATGAGCAGGGCAGGGCTGGGGGCCTGGAGGGTGGAGCGAGGGAGCCCACTGCCCTCCTGCTCCCCTGGGTCACTGTTCCGAGAGGCTGCCCACCGGGGCCCTAAGCCCGGACCTTCACCCTCTGTTTTCTCACTTTTCCATTTGATGGACTTATCTAATGGCTCTGCATTGCCCCACATAAGTGCTGGCTGAGCAATCTGGTAATCAGACTTGGATCTGCCGCACGGCTCAAGGTTCTGACGATACATTAACACACTTGGACAGACGAGTAGAAATCATATTAGAAGCTCTGGGCATCGTTAAGATGGTGAAAATACCAAGAAAACCCTCCAGAGCATCCGCGCTGAAATACACGCCGTTTATCTTGTGTTTGAATTGGAAAGCCTCTTTAAGTCTACATTTATGTCACTAAGAAGCAAAGGTGAACATTAGATACTTTTGACAGCCCTTGAATTAATGACTTAGAATTGTTTCCTTTTAAATACTGTTTTTAGTTGTAGATGGATGCAATATCTTTATTTTATTTATTTATTTTTATGTGGTGCTGAGGATCCAACCCAGTGACTCACACATGCTAGGCAAGTGCTCTACCCCTGAGTCACAACCCCAGCCCCCTCTAATTGTTTCTTGATAATTTATGAAATATATTGATTTGTACTTTCGTTTTATGCTATTTGTTGGCGTGCCCTCCATGGGATTTATTTTGAAATAGTTTTTAAGTGGCTCCCAATGTTAAGGTTCAAGGGTGAATTTCTGAAGAGCAGCCTGCGTGCAGCTGACTTTGGCTGACGTTCACGCAGCAGTGTCTGCAGAGTCTGCGGCTGCGTCCCGAAGGTACTGCACTCCCTGCTCACCTTGCCTGTGGCTCTCCTCTGACACTACAATCTGGTTTTCACGCGTTCTTCTCTGAATGATCCAGGACCAGAGCCTGAGATGAGGGGTCAGCAGCAAGACCACATGGGCAGGCATCCAAAGAGGCCGTCAGTTGTAGAGAGCTGCTTTTCCCTGGAGCGCCAGGATGTGGCGCTGAGCCCCAAGAAGGCAGGGGCCACGCTGGGCGCCTCTCCTGTGGGCGGCTGGTGGCCTCCACCCAGTTGACCTCCACCCAGAGCTGGAGAGCGGCACCGGTCTTCCCATGGCTGCCATCCTGCCCGGGCCTGCAGGGAGCTGTCCTCTTCAGCACTGCTCTCCAGCCACAAGGAAGGCATGGGCACCCCGTCTGCGGGTGCGACTTGCCCTGACAGGGCAGCTGGGCTTTTCCTTAGCCTACTCCCCGTGACCATGAGGTTGCTGCTGGAGGAACGGCACATGGGAGCCCATTCCAGGACCTGAGAAGGCCCCGCTGCCAACCGCGGCCCAAGGCTTGCTGTGGGACAGAGGGAGGAGCTCGTGGAAGGCCCTCGAGGGTAGATACCAGCCAGGTGGTGTGTCCCCCCTGCAACTGCGTCTTAATTTAAAAACCTCTCTAAGTGTATCGAATTTCCAGGATTGTCAGAACAGCCTCCCTTTAACTACACGGGTTACTGTTGCTCTGGACCCCATAAGGTTTCTATGCTTGAAAGTTGATAGTGGGTCTCTCAAGCTCTTCCCTGTCCATCTTCAGAACAGCCCTGGGGCCGTATGGACAGGAAGCCAAGGCTTCCTCTAGGTGGACGGCTCATGGCCTGCCCGGAGTCACACGGCAGGCACATGCACACACATGCACACATGCACATACACACATGTACACATGGACATAAGTACACACCACGCCCAAGTACACATGGGCACCCTGTCTGCGCACATGCACACGCACATATGCACACACACACACAGATGTACATGCACACGCACAGGCACACATGCACAAACGCAGGTGCCGTACAGTGTTGGTCCCATCAGCTTTAACAGAAAACCAGGGTGATTCCTTCAGAATTTGAGTCAGATTGTGTTAGTTCTCTGTTCAAAACCATCCTTTTGGTGGCTGGGGATATAGCTCAGTTGGTAGAGTGCTCACCTCACAAGCACAAAGCCCTGGGTTCGATTCCCAGCACAGGGGCGGGGGTGTATAGAAAAAAGGTCCTCTTTGAGAGTGACACCCAAGGCCATTGCATTGGCCTGCCCAGTCCCAGCTGCACTGGACCTGGGGACCCTTCTGACCCCATGCCTGCCACTCCACCTCCTCGCTGGTCCACAGTCACTCCAGCCGCACTCTAGCTTCAGGGCCCTTTGGCTCCTATTCTTTCTAGAAGGATCTTGCCCTTGGTTAGCACACAGCTTGGTCTCTCACCCCACTCATGTTCAAGGCTCACACGATCCTTCCCATCTCCTACCTGGCAGGCCCCCTGGAAGCTGCCTGCTGTGGCTGCCACATCTGTGGCCCTGCAGAATTCCTGTCGAAATTGATTCCCACGCCTCAGTACTGAGGTGGGGTCTTTGGAAGGTGAGGAGGCCGTGAGGACTCTGCTCTCACGAGGATCTGAGCCTTGTCGAAGGACTCCAGGGAGCGAGCTGGCCCCTCTGCCCCCCGCCCTTCCGCCTGGGCAGACGCAGCAGGAAGGCCTCACAGCCACCGAGTGCGGTGTTTCAGCTTGGCCTCCCCAGACTCTGTGACTGTTAGAAATGAACTTCTGCTCCTTATGAATGACCCGGTCCAAGGCGTTTTGTCATAGCGCAAGAACAGCCAAGGGCACTGCCCACACCACTTGTCTTTGTCTTGTTTTTAGACAGAGCATTAAAAAATATGAAACTTGTTCGTTTTGTTTTCTCTCTGCCTATCCTGTCTACACACAAACTCTGTGAGGACAGGGACACACACACATCTACCACCTTGAACAGTGACGCCTGGCAACTATTTCCTAGTTTCATCTAATGCCGTATCAGGAGATTCTCCCTATCGTTAAATGCCCTCCAAAAGCAAAGCTCCCGGTGTGTGCCACCTGTTGGGCCACAGGGATGCCCAGACATCACCCAGCTGTTCCCTGCTGGGGAACGTGCCTGCTTCACACCGTCAGGACCTGCGAAAGCAACGTCCACCCGCTTCACCGGGCACTTTCTGAGGGTTGACTGCATGCTCTGGGCTGGGCTTGGTTCTGGGATTCCCAGGGCGACGGGGGTCTCATTCTTCCTGTATGGCTCAGCGGCTGGCAGAAGAGGGGCAGGACTCAGATGTGAAGTGCGGAGAGGAACCCACTGCTGGACGGGGTGCGCAGCCACCCACGGGCGCTGGCCCTGCTGGGTGTTTCTCTTCACTGTTCAGGCCAAACGCCTCCTGGTTAGCCTCAAGTTCACCAAACAACTCCTGCTGCAGCTTCGTCCAGAGACGTGTTCGTTCCAGACGTTGTACTTTTAAGTTCTCCAAGTTCTGTGTTTTATGATTCCCTTGAAAAATCGGATGAAACCGGGCCCTGCTTCAGTAAAGCCCAGGAGCGGCTGGCGGGCCCGGGAGCAGTTGCCAGAGTTGGTGGCGACCTTTCCTCGAAAACCTCACAAGAGAGTGAAGAGCACTGGTGGACACTCTTCACAGCCCGCTGAGTAAGGACCAGGGCAGGACGTGGAACACCCTGTACCTTCTCTCCCGCGCCGGCTGGTCTGGAAGGCAGGCAGGCAGAAGGAAGCCCAGCGGACAGGGCTGCCAGAAGCCGGAAGTCAGAGTGCCCCCGGGGATTAGGGGAAGCCAGCAGCTGGTAGATCTCCATAGCTCAGCCAGGCCACAAGGCCCCTCGATAAACTTCAAGTGGGTGCAGGGGTCCCGGCCGGGAGCTACCCTGGGAGCAGGCCGATAATGCTGATGAGTCTTGTTATAACAGTGCTGAAAGAACCAATCGAAAGTGAGTTCCAACATTTTGCATGTTTACAGCAACACTATACCACTGTACCTAGGCAAAAGGGCAGGTTCGCTGAGGCTGGCTTAGCCTACATTCTAGACATTCAGGGTGAGTGTCTCTAAAACTACATGGAAATGCAAAACGTGCTTCAAAGATGTGAAATATAGAGAAGCTGTGTACTTAAAAGCAAGGAGTGCATTATTGCCAGTAAAATACTGACTTAAGAACGATTTTAAATCTTTCACTATTCTTTTCAGTCTTCCCTGAGCTTTCTACTCAAAACTAGTTTCCAAGTTCAAAAAGTTCCTGCTTACTCTCGTAACAATCACCCCGAGCTGAAGGCTTCACCCCTCACTCCAGACCCAGGGTGGCCTTGGTAAGAGCTCTTCACCCAGGAGTCAAGCAGGGTGAAGCTGCTTCCTGCCCACGTCACAACCCACGCCAGGCATCCTGAGCTCCTGGAGAGTGACGGGGGACAGTGAGAGCCAGGCCCAGCCAATCCAGGTCCAGTGGCGGCAGCACGCACCTCACAGGACCGGGGCCATGTTCCACCCACCCAGAACATTCTGTGCAGAACTGCGTGGACATTTTATCCAGTCCGCTTAGTCCCCAAGCTTTTAAACTGGCATCCGTGTCTTTCTTAGAATAAAACTGCATGGGTGTGGGGTGGCTTTCAATGCTGTTCCCAAGGGGCTGATGTTACTTGGCTCTCAAATCTTTCCCAAAGAACGAAAATGCCTTTGAGGATATGAATGGATTAGAATTCCCCAAGAAAGACAAGCTGGTGAGAGTGACATTCCCTTTTCTATTGTTTAAAGAACAGAATGTGTTTCTTTTTATCCTAATATAAGAGTGAATGCAGCAGTATAATAAAAAGCAGAGGCGGAATTTCTTCTGTCAGGGAATTTCAAAGGGATGTAATCTCCCTTTGAAAAGCTGGAATGACTTCTAAGCAGAGCGGGCTCCATGCACCAGCAGGCTGGCTTTAGACACACCAGCGCGAGCTGTTCACCTGACGGTGTGTGATTGGTCCCGATGCAGATGGATCTTAGAGGTTACTCTCGTCAGCATGAGAACTACGAGAAACATCCACCTTTGAGAGTTTCAGTTTTGCTCTTTGAGAAAGAGCTTGGCCAGTTCCGTCCCCCTTTTCTATTTTCAGGGCTACGTAAATTAATTCCAGTCTTCTTCGGAGGTGAAGGAAATTTCTCTGATAAAAAGTCATTGATGTTTTCCCGTTTTTCATCATTTTTTTAAAAACAGTACTGTAACATTTTATGAAGGCTAATTTAATGGAATGTCATGTTATTTATGTTACAGAGTGGATCTGAGGATAGAATAAAAAAGTCTGGCTTTTTTGATAATGAAAAGCAGAGTTTCAAACATTGAAAGAATAGGAGAAAGCAAAATGTTATGGTATATTAGCATTATGGCATATAGATGCAGTTATTTTTAAATAAAATGATCTGGGTTTCTCAGACCCGAAGAGTATATAGACACATTTAAGGAAAAACCACTTTCATCGACACCCAACATGGTCATATTATTTTTATCACAGTGCCACGTGAATATGCATAAAGATGTGCCTTTTGCAACACGCTTATACTATAAAAAGTGAGACGGGACCTGCAGAAGAGGAGCAGAAGGCCACGCAGGGCCACACTTGCAACACTCACTTGACACGATGGATGCGCTGTTCTTCCGAGAGTCCTCCAAAATCAGAGGGGCCGACAGCAGGGTGCTGGTGCCTGTGCACCCCGCCCCTGCCCGCATGCCCCGTGAACAGCTGCTTATCCCGAGTCACAGCCACTGCCCTCTGGCTCCCACCAGGTGCAAGTGCAGACTCTGCGGTCAGCCCTCATTCTCTGTGACCTTGGATGACTGCCCACCTCGACCTTGACTGGTGCCGGCGTTGTAATGAAGGCCCTGACTCTGAGGGCCACGGGCTGGCCTTTGAGTTGCTCCAGAACATGAAAGAAACCTAGAATTCTTGTGCAAAATGCTTCTGCGGTCCCTGGCTCCTTCAAGGTGGGGGCAATTGCTGTCCCGTCTAGGAAGAAACCCTGGACAAATTTTGGAGTGATTGGCAGGTTCGTTGACGGTTTCTCTTTTTGTTGTTTCATAACTCAATTACAATATGGTGAAATAATATAGTCTATGTAAGTCCAATTCCTTGAACATATTGAGTCTTTGTGTCTTTGTTTCTGCGGGGCTGGGATGGAGCCCCATGTATTCCCTAGGCCTCCTGCATCCTACCGGTGGGCACTCTGCCCCCAACCCCAGCCCCCGAGCCAATTTTTTGATGACCAAATTTTGGAACTAATCCATATGTTCTCGAAAGATGTATATTGGCCACCTTTGGGGTAATGTTCCGTACATGCCTGTTAGACCCAGAGTTTAATTATGTGCCTTAAATCTCGCATATTCTGAGTGCTGTCTCCTCGATCTATTGATCTAGGTGTGGCCTGTAAAAAGTCATCAGGTTGAGGAAGATCCAAGATGGCGGACTAGAGAGAGGCTGCGTTCCTTGTCGCTCCGTAACTCCAGTTTCAAGCAGAGGCTATCTGTTTCTTGGTGAGGCAGTTTTTGCTGCTTATCGATCCCCTGCTGTTTACCCCATTTGTCTGCTGTGATCACCTGAAGTCTGCCAGGATATTGACGCCTTTTTGAGTGCAGATTGCTCACTGTCAGGTGCCTATCATCCGCCATTTGCCTGCCTCTCGCCTGTCCATCGCCTGCCTTACTCCTATCCATCACCCAACGCACAAGGTTCACCTCCCGATTGTTGGACAACAGTCAGCAAATTGATCACCAACCGCCAGTGGAGTGCCAGCTGCCTGCTGTTGCCTGGAAGTTCTCTGTCACAGTACCTGCAGGTTTGAATACACATGGCTACTGCCATTTTGAGACAACAGCCAGGCCCCGTAGGACCCCTGGCCAGACTGACTGAGCCCCGTCTCCAGTATCCCTTAGCCCGACCGATCACTCCCTGCCTCTGGGGCCCTCACATCGACTGACTGCTCCCTGCCGCCAGAACCCCCAGACCAACTGACTGCGCCCTATCACCGGGACCCCAGACCGACTGATTGCACCCAGCCTCCAGGATCCCACAACCACACCAAACACACCCGACCTCCAGGACCCCTGCCTGACCAACCACACCCCGCCTCCAGGACCTCCAGCCGACCACAGCCACACCCTGAGCTGCAGCTCCCCATTTGCCAACACATTTCAAAGCCAGAGCAGCCATCTTGGATAATCCTGGAAGCCGTGGCTCCGATCTTTAGTTGGGGCAAATCCCATCCTGAGACGCCTGCTGGAGGCTTGAAGCTCATTGTCAGGTCCCTCTCATGCATCAGGCTACTGAACACTGGGAGGTTTCATTACTATATGACTGTTATACTGTAGATTTTCTTTTTTCTCCTTATTGAAAAAATTTAAGTTTTTATTTCTTTATTTTCTTGCTCTCTTTTCCTTTTGTTTACCTGTTCCCTCAGAGTCTCTTTCTCCCTTTTTTGCATGCTAACATCCAATTTCTTTTGATTACACTCTCACCCTTTCTATTATCTAGAACTTCTGTATATTCTTTTCTTATTCCATTAACAGCCACATCATACATCCCTCTGCATCCTCTTTGTCCTCCATTAGAAACTGTAGACCTTATTGCAAATCTGTTTGTTTTACTGAAGATAATATTTGAACTCATTCTGTTTATAATGACAATTGTGTTATTGTCCTCATAGGGGCTATTTGGTCTAGGATTGCATAGTGTCTGAATTGGGCACTGCTAATATTGATCTCCCCTTAAAGAAAGGGTTTTGGAAACCTATAGGACCACTATAAGCCTATAGGGGGAAATCTGCAACACCCCAGATCTGCACTATTAGAGGGGAAGATACATGAACAACATGAAAAAACAAGGGTGAAAATGATCCAAACAAATCTAGATTCTATATTAATAGAACCCAATGACAGTATGTTAGAAGAAATGTCAGAAAAGGACTTCAGATTATACATGATTAAGATGATTCACGAAGCAAAGGATGAGATAAGAGAGCAAATGCAGGCAATGAATGATAATACCAATAAGCTGAAAGAGCAACTGCAAGAAGCAAAAGATCATTTCAACAAAGAAATAGAGATTCTCATAAAAAAAAAAACAAATGGAAATCCTTGAAATGAAGGAAACAATAAACCAAATAAAATCTCAATGGAAAGCATCACCAAAAGACTAGACCACTTGGAAGACAGAACCTCAGACGATGAAGACAAAATATTTAATCTTGAAAATAAAGTTGCCCAAACAGAGAAGATGATAAGAAATCATGAACAGAATCTCCAAGAACTATGGGACATCATGAAAAGACCAAATTTAAGAATTATTGGGATTGAGGAAGGCACAGAGATACAAACCAAAGGAATGAACAACCTATTCAATGAAATAAATCAGAACATTTCCCAAACCTGAAGAATGAAATGGAAAATCAAATACAAGAGGCTAACAGAACACCAAATGCCCAAAATCACAACAGATCCACACCAAGGCACATTATAATGAAGATGACTAACATTCAAAATAAAGATAGGATTTTGAAGGCTACAAGAGAAGAGCATCAGATTACATATGAGGGAGACCAATTCGGATAGCAGCCGACTTCTCAACCCAGACTCTAAAAGCTAGAAGGGCCTGGAACAACATATTTCAAGCTCTGAAAGAACATGGATGCCAACCAATATCCTATACCCAGCAAAACTAATCTTCAGATTTGAAGACAAAATAAAATCCTTCCATGATAAACAAAAGTTAAGAGAATTTACAAATAGAAAGCCTGCACTACAGAATGTTCTCAACAAAATATTCCATGAGGAGGAAATGAAAAACAACAATGGAGGTCGGCAAGGGGAAGAACTACCTTAGAGAAAAACCACTCAAAGGAGAAACCAAGCCAACTTAAAAACCAAAAATAAGTCAAATGACTGGGAATACAAATCATATCTCAATAATAACCCTGAACGTTAATGGCCTAAAATTATCAATCAAAAGACATAGACTGGCAGAATGGATTAAAAAGAAAGACCCAACAATATGCTGCCTGCAAATCACTCATCTCATAGAAAAAGACATCCACAGACTAAAGGTGAAAGGTAGGAAAGAACATACCACACACATAAAAAAGCAGGGGTTTCCATCCTTATATCAGATAAAGTGGACTTCAAGCCAAAGTTAGTCAGAAGGGATAAAGAAGGACATTTCATACTGCTTAAGGGAACCATAAATCAGGAAGACATTACGATAGTAAATATTTATGCCCCAATGGTGCATCCCTGTACATCAAACAAATCCTTTTCAATTTCAGGAATCACATAGACCACAACACAATAATTCTGGGTGACTTTAATGCACCGCTGTCACCACTAGATAGATCTTCCAAACAAAAACCAACCAAAGAAACCATAGAACTCAATAACACAATCAATAACCTAGACTTAATAGACATATATAGAAAATTCCATCCATCAACGAGCGGATTCACTTTCTTCTCAGCAGCACATGGATCCTTCTCGAAAATAGACAAGTGTTATGCCACAAAGCAGCCCTTAGGAAATGCAAAAAAATAGAGATACTCCCTTGTGTTCTATCGGATCATAATGGACTGAGAGTAGAAATCAATGACAAAAAAAAAAAAAGAAATTACTCCAACACCTGGAGACTAAATAATATGCTATTGAATGAAACATGAATAACAGAAAACATCAGGGAGGAGATAAAAAAATTCTTAGAGGTCAATGAGAACGACGATACAACATATCAAAATCTCTGGGACACTATGAAAGCGGTACTAAGAGGAAAATTCATTGCATGGAGCACATTCCAGAAAAGAATGAAAAGTCAACAACTAAATGACCTAAAAAATCAGCTCAAAGCCCTAGAAAAAGAAGAACAGAATAACAGCAAAAGTAGCAGAAGACAGGAAATAATTAAAATCAGAGCTGAAATCAATGAAATTGAAACAAAAGAGACAATTCAAAAAATTGACAAAACAAAAAGTTGGTTCTTTGAGAAAGTAAACAAAATAGACAAACCCTTAGCCACACTAACAAAGAGAAGGAGAGAGAAAATTCAAATTACTAAAATTCGTGATGAAAAAGGCAATATCACGACAGACACCACTGAGATACAGAACATAATGAGAAGCTACTTTGAAAATCTGTATTCCAACAAAATAGAAACTACCGAAGACATTGACAAATTTCTAGAGACATATGCTCCTCCCAAACTGAACCAGGAGGACATACACAATTGAAACTGATCAATATCAAGCAATAAAATAGAAGAAGCCATTAAAACCTACCATCCAAGAAAAGCCCAGAACCAGACAGATTCTCAGCTGAGTTCTCCAAGACCTTCAAAGAACTCATTCCAATACTTCTCAAAGTATTCCAGGAAATAGAAAAGGAGGGTACCCTACCAAACTCATTCTATGAAGCTATTATCACCCTCATACCCAAACCAGGAAAAGACACATCAAGGAATGAAAATTTTAGACCAATATCCTTGATGAATATAGATGCAAAGATCCTTAACAAAATATTGGCAAACCGTATCCAAAAACATATTAAGAAAATCATGCACCACGATCAAGTGGGGTTCATCCCTGGAATGCAAGGATGGTTTAACATTTGTAAATCAATAAACGTAATCCATCATGTCAATAGACTTAAGGATAAGAATCATATGGTTATTTCAATTGACACAGAAAAAGCGTTCGACAAAATACAACACCCCTTCATGCTCAAAACACTAGAAAAAATAGGGATAGTAGGAACATACCTCAACATTGTAAAGGCTATTTATGCTAAGCCCACAGCCAACATCATTCTTTTTTTTTTTTTTTTTTTTTTTTTTTTTGCGGTGCTGGGGATTGAACTCAGGGCCTTAGTGCTTGTGAGGCGAGCACCAACATCATTCTTAATGGAGAAAAACTGAAACCATTCCCTTTAAAAACGGGAACAAGATAGGGATGTCCTCTTTCACCACTTCTATTCAACATTGTCCTCGAAACTCTAGCCAGAGCAATTAGGCAGACTAAAGAAATTAAAGGGATACGAATAGGAAAAGAGGAACTTAAGCTGTCACTATTGCGGATGATATGATTTTGTATTTAGAGGATCCAAAACCTCCTCCAGAAAACTTCTACACCTCATCAATGAATTCAGCAAAATAGCAGGCTATAAAATCATCACGCATAAATCTAAAGCATTTTTATACGCAAGTGATGAAACAGCTGAAAGGGAAATGAGGAAAACAACTCCATTTGCAATAACCTCAAAAAAAAAATACTTGGGAATCAGTCTAACCAAAGAGATAAAAGATCTCTACAATGAAAACTTCAAAACATTGAAGAAAGAAATTGAGGAAGATCTTAGAAGATGGAAAGATCTCCCAAGTTCTTGGATAGGCAGAATTAATATTGTCAAAATGGCCATACTACCAAAAGTGCTGTACAGATTCAATGCAATTGCAATTAAAATCCCAATGACATACCTTACAGAAATAGAGCAAGCAATCATGAAATTCATCTGGAAGAATAAGAAACCCAGAATAGCTAAAGCAATCCTTAGCAGGAAGAATGAAACAGGGGGTATCGCAATACCAGAACTTCAACTATACTACAAAGCAATAGTAACAAAAACGTCATGGTATTGGCACCAAAATAGACAGGTAGATCAATGGTACAGAATAGAGGACACGGACAAAAACCCAAACAAATACAATTTTCTCATACTAGATAAAGGTGCCAAAAATATGCAATGGAGAAAAGTTAGCCTCTTCAACAAATGGTACTGGGAAAACTGGAAATCCATATGCAACAGAATGAAACTAAACCCCTATCTCTCACCCTGCACAAAAATCAATTCACAATGGATCAAGGACCTTGAAATCAGACCAGAGACCCTGCATCTTAAAGAAGAAAAAGTAGGTCCAAATTGTCAACTTGTTGACTTAGGATCAAACTTCCTTAACAGGACTCCCATAGCACAAGAAATAAAAGCAAGAATCAATAACTGGGATAGATTCAAACTAAATAGCTTTCTCTCAGCAAAGGAAACTATCAGCAATGCGCAGAGAGAGCCTACAGAGTGGGAGAATATCTTTGCCACTCATACTTCAGATAGAGCACTAATTTCCAGAATATATAAAGAACTCAAAAAACCTCTACACCAAGAATACAAATAACCCAATCAACAAATGGGCTGATATGAACAGACACTTCACAGAAGAAGATCTACAAGCAATCAACAAACATGAAAAAATGTTCACCATCTTTAGTAATAAGAGAAATGCAAATCAAAACTACACTAAGATTTCATCTCACCCCAATTAGAATGGCGATTATCAAGAATACAAGCAACAATAGGTGTTGGAGAGGATGTGGGGAAAAAGGTACACTCATACATTGCTGGTGGGGCTGCAAATTAGTGCAGCCACTCTGGAAAGCAGTGTGGAGATTCCTTAGAAAACTTGGAATGGACCCACCATTTGACCCAGCTATCCTACTCCTCGGTCTATACCCAAAGGACTTAAAATCAGCATACTGCAGAGATACAGCCACATCAATGTTCATAGCTGCTCAATTCACAATAACCAGACTGTGGAACCAACCTAGATGTCCTTCAATTGATGAATGGATAAAGAAACTGTGGTATATATATACAATGGAATATTACTCAGCTATAATTAATAATAAAATTATGGCATTTGCAGGCAAATGGATGAAATTGGAGAATATCATGCTAAGTGAGATAAGCCAATCTCAAAAAACCAAAGGACGAATTATCTCACTGATAAGCGGATGATGACACATAATAGGGGGTGGGAGGGAGACAAGAAAGGAGGAAGGAGGGACTGTATAGAGGGAAAAGAGGGGTGGCAGGGGTGGCGGGGATGTAAAAAATAACAGAATGAATCAAACATCATTACCCTATGTAGATGTATGATTACGCAAATGGTAATGTGTTACTCCATATATGCCGCTTGCTGCCGACCAGCGGGACAAACGACACGTACTCTTCTGAAGTTCATGAAGCAGCTTCCCTTTATTCGGACAACACCCTCAATATGTCAGCAGTCTCCTGCATAAGCAATTGTAACCAGATATGTCCTTCCAATCCTATTAAAGGTCAAGCGATCACGAGCTCAAGCACACATGTAAGATACATCTGTCCACGTGCTAGGCTGCTGAACCAATTATCATACAGCCGATGGTAAACGCGTCCTGTTTTTCTCAAGGCGCATTCAGCACGTCCTTTGACTCCCTGCCAGTCGCCATCTTGGATGCATGTGGTGTAACCCTGGGCCCCGGGTCTCGCCTGCCACACATGTACAAACAGAAACAACATGTATCCCATTTGTTTACAATAAAAATAAATTAAAATTTAAAAAAAAAGTCATCAGGTTGATAATTTTGTCAAGTTTTCTTATTGATTTTTAAAATTTATTGTAATTTAATAACAAAATTATCTTAGTGATTGACATTATTATTGATTCTGTGAACTTCATCTTATATATCTTGAAGCAATATTATTAGGTTACACAGGTCTAAAAAGGCCACATTTTCCCTGAAAGTTGAACATGTTTTCAAAGTGGGGTGGCCTTCTCTGCTTCCAGTAAGTCCCATCTGATGTCAACATGGCCATCACACCTTTCCTCTGGACCTTTGCTCTTGTCTATTCCTTTATTTCCAAACTCTCTAACCTAAGAATCTCAAGATGGCTTTGCTTCGTCTCTAAAACCGAGAGGACTGTGGAACTCTTGCTCATGAGCCCTCCTGCCCATGCCCCGTGTCTGCCGCTTCCTTCGCCCTGTGGATGCGCACTGCCCTTAGTGAGTCTTCATTTTCTGTTTGGATGCCCCCGTGCTTGTTAGCTTTGTGGTCACCTTGGCTTTAGCTGAGTTTTCTCGTCTCCTCTGTCTGAGACTCATTTCCTCCTGGTGGGGGAGGAGGGAGACCCAGGGCATGGGAGGGATTCTGGGTTGGGAAGCGCTTCTTGCGCCTGCTGCCTTCCTTCTGCTTCCTGTGCTGTGGAAGGCCAGGTGTCCGGCTGCTCACCTTCAGGCCACCCATTCCTCTTCTCTCTGCCTGTAAGGTTGCTGAGTTCACCCTGATCTGTCAGGGACCAAGAAGAAGTTCTCATTCTGAGGACGTTCTGACCTTTATGATAAGCAGCAGCCCAGGGAGCATTTTGCGGTTGCCTCCCCTGCACAAACACCCTGCAGCTGACTCAGGCACCCTGCAGCTGAAGGCTGACGGATTCCCGGAACGCGCCCCCTCCCCACTCCCGGCTGATAGTCCTGCCTATGGCCCGCCGGCGTGAACTTGCACCTTATCAGGAGCCCAAAAGAAAAACACAGCCAACCAGCCTGTGTCTCATCATGTCCCTCATTCCCTCAGCATAAATATCCTTGAGAACAATAAAAATTTGCAGCTTGATCAGAATTCCTGTCTGGCTGTCACTCCCTGTGTCTCTTGTCCCTTCATTCCTTCTCTCTTAGGTTTGCCGTCCTGCGTTGATGTCCCGCGGGCCGGGACAGTTGGCGCCCAACGTGGTTGATTGGAACCTTTGCCAGAGAAGCGAACGCTGCCCTCCGGGGAAGACTTGGCCAAGCGGGATTCGGGATCGCCTCGGTAAACGCGACCGGGAGTCAGATCCAGGAGGAGAGTGAGGCCGGCGCAAGGTGAGTGACACACCATGGGACAAGCAGTTTCGTCACATGATTTGTTTCTGTCGGGTCTCAAGGAGGCCCTCAAGACTCGGGGAGCGCGTGTTAAGAAAAAGGACTTAAAATTATTCTTTTCATACATAGAGGATTTGTGTCCTTGGTTTCCCCTTGAGGGGTCAATTGATGGTAAAAGGTGGCTCAGAGTAGGAGACTGCCTCAAAGATTATTATGAGACTTTTGGTCCTCAAAAGGTGCCTGTCACTGCCTTTTCTTATTGGAATTTAATTAATGAGATTCTTAAAAGTTCACCCTTTGACAGTGGTACTTTAAAACTTGTAAAAATTGGGGAGCAGGCAATGCAATCCACCTCTCGCCCCCCCTCGGCATGCCCTTCGGTTAGTATTCAAATGCCCCCTACTCAGCCTTCTCAGGACCCTGGGACCCTCCCAGACCCTGGGACCCTCCCAGACCCCACCTTACCAAAAGAGTCCCCTAAAAATCCCCCTAAGATTTATCCGGTTTTAAATCCCTATGATGACGTGACCCCAGAGGAGGAGGCTACCCTGGAGGGGGCAGCGGCTCAACACCATTCTCCAGACCTGCCACCTCTTAAAAATCCACTTCCCACTTATACACCCCCTGCCTTTCGTGCTCCGGCCCTTCAGGGACCTACTGCCCCCCCAGACATTTTTTCCCCGCTTCCCTTGCCTAATCTAACCCCTTTACGTGAGTCTCTCCAACATAGGCAGGAACAAATCCAACTTTTAAAAGAACTAAAAGCCCTTGATGCTGAACTTCGCTCACTGGCCTTGGGCACGGAGTTAACGCAAACTGGCCCCAAACCCCTTAATACTCGTAAGGTGAAGCCACGTGGTCAGCCTGTTCTTGCCTTTCCAGTCACTCGCAGTCAAGCAGATCAGCTCGCACAGACTAAAGCAGAGGGTCTAGAAGGAGGTCAGGAAAAGGAATCAGGGGAGGAACAAGAGGTAGAACCAGAGGGAGAACAAGAGGAGGACCAGGAATCAGGGGATGAGGAGGAGCCCACCTCTGGACAGAGTGGAACCCTTGGTTCTTATAAAAGGCTGAGCCTCCGTTTTCTTGAAAGACTTAAAAAGGCTTGTACACAGTATGGCCCCACTGCACCTTATACACTGGCCTTGCTAGAGAACCATAGTACACAATGGCTCACCCCTAATGATTGGAAATTTTTGGCCCGAGCCACCCTCAGTGCAGGTGACTTCCTGTTGTGGAACGCAGACTTTAAGGAATACTGTCGGGAAACTGCCCAAAAAATTCAACCAAGGCTTCCTCTAAATCCTGGACCTATGTTAAACTAGTGGGTAATGCACCATTTGATACTAACCCTAAACAGGCGCGCTTTCCTACTGGGCTCCTAGCACAGGTTCAAACTGCTGGTTTGCACGCTTGGAGACGGCTCCCTCAAAAGGGCTCGGCCACCACCTCCCTAGCAAAAATTCGTCAGGGTCCTGACGAGCCTTACAGTGACTTTGTTGCCCGGCTTAATCTAGCTGCGGAGCGCTTACTTGGACCAAGTGAAAGCGAGAGTTCCTTTGTAAAATATCTTGCCTTTGAAAATGCCAACCCAATATGTCAAGATGTTCTTCGGCCCCATAAAGATAAAGGGGACCTTTCTGACTTCATTAGGCTGTGTGCTGGGGTAGGAACGGCCCATGCTATGGGTCTCGCTATTGGCGCCGCCTTCACCAAGGCCCTTCACCACCCTGGCCCACGTACTTGCTTTACTTGCAAACAACCTGGCCATTTTGCGAGAGAGTGCCCAACAGGGAGACTGGGTCAAGGACCCATATCTCCTCAAACAGGGGCTAAACCACCTCCGCTCACCCTTTGCCCTAAATGTGGTAAAGGTCGCCACTGGGCCAAGGAATGTAGATCCAAGACCAATGCCCTTGGACAGCCTATTCCCTCTAACTTCCCGGGAAACTCCTCTCGGGGCCAGCCCCTGGCCCCGACCGCCCCCAGAGCAAACCCAGGGGCAATAAGGTTTGTTCCCTCTCAGACTCCCAACCCAATCCAGGCCCCCTGTCCTTCTCCACAATCACCTCCCTCCAACGCGCTACCCCAGGCAGCACAGGATTGGACCTCTGTGCCTCCACCGATACAATATTAGACTCTATGCAAGGACCCCAAATAATACCCACTGGGGTTGTAGGCCCCCCTCCACCTCATATGTGTGCTCTTATTCTTGGGAGAACTTCTACCACTTTACAAGGTGTTCAGGTCTTCCCTGGCATCATTGATAATGATTATACTCTAGAAATTAAAATACTGGCCACAGCTATTAACGGAATAGCGGCCATCCCTGCAGGAACAAGAATTGCACAATTAATACTCCTTCCCCTCAATTCAGGAAACACTCCCGCTGCCCAAAATTCACCACGAAACACGGCCTCTTTAGGTTCCTCTGATGTGTATTGGGTCCAACCTATCTCCCACAAAAGACCCACTCTTACCCTATTTATTGAAGGAAAGAAATTCCAAGGGATCCTAGATACTGGTGTGGATGCCACAGTTATTTCTCAAAAATATTGGCCATCAGAATGGCCCCTCACCTCATCACTAACTGACCTTAAAGGAATAGGGCAGTCAAGAAACCCCTTAGTTAGCTCCAGGGTGCTCAATTGGACTGACACAAAAGATAACACAGGAAATAAAGGAACTGTTACCCCCTTCGTTGTTCCTGATCTCCCTGTCAACCTTTGGGGACGAGACATTCTAAGCCAAATGAAAGTTATTCTTGCTAGTCCCGACTCTTTAGTCACTCATCAAATGCTTCGTATGGGCTTTATCCCTGGTACAGTCCTTGGGAGGCTAGGACAAGGACAGGTTGAGCCTGTACAGCCCATACAAAAAACAGACAAATTTGGACTTGGGTATGTGGATTTTTAGTGTCGGTCCCTGACCCTCCTGTACCCCATGCAGACAAAATTATTTGGGAAACTCAAACTCCTGTGTGGGTGGATCAGAGGCCCCTTACCCGAGAAAAATTAGAGGCTGCCTCCATGTTAGTACAGGAACAGTTGACAGCCGGCCATGTGGAACCCTCAACCTCACCCTGGAACACTCCTATTTTTGTTATTAAGAAGAAATCAGGCAAATGGCGCCTTTTACAGGATTTGCACGCTATCAATAAGGTTATGCGCCCGATGGGGGCACTACAGCCAGGCATCCCTACACCGGTAGCTATTCCTAGGGACTATTATAAAATGGTCATTGACTTAAAAGATTGCTTTTTTACTATTCCTTTACATCCTGATGACAGACCCTATTTTGCTTTCAGCCTCCCCCGCATCAATTTTCAGGGCCCTATGCAGAGATTTCACTGGAAGGTCCTTCCCCAGGGTATGGCTAACAGCCCTAGTCTTTGCCAAAAATATGTTGCTCAAGCAGTAGACCCTGTGAGAGAGCGGTGGCCACAAGTTTATATATTACATTATATGGATGATTTGTTAATCGCTGCACCTAATACCTATGATCTTAACAATTGTTATTAGATCAAGAACAAGCAGCCCCAAGATGGTTACCAGAACGCCTGGTCAAACAGGTCAATGATTTACCACAACCCAGGGACGGAAACCTTCCCCCTAAGGATGAATCTTCCTCTCTTACAGATGCAGCCGACAATCTATGTGAAAAATCCCCTGAATGACCAACCCTGTGACTGCACACCATTGCTTCTCTGGATAATGGCTGCCTGTTCACTGCTCTCCCACAGCCATGCAGGACTTGAGGACCCTGCTAAGGTCCCCTCCTTTGCTTGCTGTTTATCATATCTATAGGTCCTTTGATATTCAACAAGATCATGGCTTTTCTTAGAGCTCATATTGAGGCTATACTGGCGAAACCTATTCAGGTTCATTACCATCGACTGGAGATGATGGATCATGATGGTGATCTTAAAAGACCATCACCCCTGTGAGCTGAACTGGACAGCCAATGACGGGTAAGATTCGTAAGAGCTCATACCAACCTAAGACAGGAAATGAGGGCTAGAGCCTCATTATCCAATGACGGGTAAGGATGTTGCTCTGTCACGGACAACCTAAGACAGGCGCAGTTCCCGAGGGATTGTCACTCCAGCGCTGTACCTGTTCGGGCAGGCCACGCCCCCGCCTCGCCACATAGCCTCTATCACCCCTTTAAAATATGGCTCTCAGAATATGGTCAATAATTTTATATAAGAAAGGGGGAAATGTCAGGGACCAAGAAGAAGTTCTCATTCTGAGGACGTTCTGACCTTTATGATAAGCAGCAGCCCAGGGAGCATTTTGCGGTTGCCTCCCCTGCACAAACACCCTGCAGCTGACTCAGGCACCCTGCAGCTGAAGGCTGACGGATTCCCGGAACGCGCCCCCTCCCCACTCCCGGCTGATAGTTCTGCCTATGGCCCGCCGGCGTGAACTTGCACCTTATCAGGAGCCCAAAAGAAAAACACAGCCAACCAGCCTGTGTCTCATCATGTCCCTCATTCCCTCAGCATAAATATCCTTGAGAACAATAAAAATTTGCAGCTTGATCAGAATTCCTGTCTGGCTGTCACTCCCTGTGTCTCTTGTCCCTTCATTCCTTCTCTCTTAGGTTTGCCGTCCTGCGTTGATGTCCCGCGGGCCGGGACACTGATCTTCCAGAGGGGTCTGTTTTATTTATCCTGCTTGGTGTTCACTCAGGTCTCCTAACTTAAATATCAGTGTTTCAGCCATTCTGCAAGATCTCCCTGGTCGCCTCTTAGATTCCTGCCTGCGCCCTGTTCCGTCCACCCTGTCTTTATGCTCTCCCCTCGTGGCCCATCATTTTACACTGATCCCACCCGCCTTGCTCGGATCTGCCTTCCCCCTCGCTTGGTCTCTTCAGTGCCAGTGACCCTCTGTCCTCTCATTGCCTGAGTTTCCTACTTAGTGCTTTGAGTGGCTCTATTTCACACCTGCTTGTTCATTTGTTTGAGCATTTGTTACCGTCAAACCTCCAAAATCTCCTTTTACTTCTTGAAAAATAAAATATGTTCTAGCAGGTGTGAGGCACTGACAAGCACGCGCCCTCCGTCTTTGGGGTTGGCAGCCCACACCCAGCAGTGACTGGGGCCTCTGTCTTCACATTTGCATCTTCCAGGTATCTGGGAACTGCGCCCATATGAAGCATTTTAAATGAAATTTTGAGCTCTTTTTCCCGCACAAGTGGCGGGAATTCCAGTGGCAAACTCTGGTGTGTATGACCTTTGAGTTGGGATCCTTGGGAGCGCTATGGTTTGGGTATGGTTTGTCCTGCAACGGCGCGTGTGCTGGGAGCTTGGCCACCAGTGCAGTGAGGTTGAGGAGCAGAGCCAGCTTTAAGGGGCCCCTGTGGAAGTCCATCAGGGCACGGGGAGCTGCCCTCGGAAGGAGCTGATGGAGTTCTCCGGGGATCCCACTTAGTTCTTGCGGGAAAGCAGGCCGTCCCCTGTGCTCGGCACCTCCACATGGCTGACTCCCTCTGGGCTTCTCTGCCATGGTACGATCAGCCACGCAGCCCCCATCAGAGGCTGAACATCTGTCTCAGACAGTCACCCTCCAAAACTGTGAACTAAATGAACTTCTTTTCTTTCCCAGTATCCAGGTCCAGTTACTTTGCTATAGCAACAGAAAGTAGATAAATGCAGATGCTTTTCCTTTTTTTCAGGTCCACCCAGAGAAAAACCATCTCTTTCAGCAGGCCAAGTGTCTCCCCAAGTTTAACCCAGTGAGCTTCTCTCATTGACCTTACATCTGCCCTAGGCCCCAGGTTTGTGCATTGGTCCTAAACAACTGTCCTGTTAAATCCAGGCAGTAGGCCAGGAGGGACAGGCAGATGTCTTCTTCAATAGCTGGGCCCCTCTCGAGCTCCATGCTTCCTTGTTGCAGGCTCAAACTGTGTTCTGTGCACTGTTAACGCAGCACGTGGAGGAGACGATATTTTCACTGCCCGCAGCGGTTTAGTGTGTCACAGTGGGTCAGGGCTAGTGAGGAGAAGGACCCTTCTTCCGGCTCAGTGTCTTTAGCACTCTCCTCCCTTGATCTCTGTGACAGTATTTCCCCCATCCCCTTCCTCCAAGGAAGATTCCAGAGAGCGTGCTCCGGGCTCCCGCAGTCCTTCTCCTCGGTGCTCGGCGTCTCTGGGGGTCTGCATCCCCTCCCTCATGGCCCCGGGGCTGCAGCGCTCCCCGCTGCCTGCGAGCCGCCCCTCCCCGTGTCTTCAGAGGAATCATTTGCCGCACCCCTTCCTCTGGCCGGCGCCTGCACCTTGCCCGCGTGTCTGTCAGAGACAGCTGCAGCCGGCCGCCATGGCAAGACCCTGGCCCTCCGGTTGGCCTCTGGAGTGCTGGGCACCAGGGAGGACTTCTGAGGCTCTGGGCTGCACGGGCAGCAAGGGCCAGGCCGTGGCCCCACGTCACACATGGGTTCGCCTCTACCTAATTCCATGATTAGGCATCCCCTGTTTAATCATGAAATGGAGAAAATTCAGTTCATTCATTCCCGCCTCCTCATCGGCCTTTTAACAAACTTTGGCGGGGGCGTCAGTGTGCAGCTGTGGGAAGGGCCTCGCTTCCCACAGTCCCCTGATGGGGACTTCCTAGGTGCCACGCTCGAGGCTTGGAAATCTGCAGACCAAGAATTGGCTGCAGCTCGTCAAGCCAAACGTGGCCAGGAGAGGGATGTGGAAGAGATGCGCTCCCTCACCATGATGTGTGTCCTCGTTCAGCGCCGATTTGGGTTTGAGGGCAGGTATCCACGTTCTGCTGTCAGTCTTTCCCGCACATGTGACCCAGAGGGACGCATGAGACCAAGCAGACATGCCTGGTGTGGCTCCCAGCCTGCCACTGCCCATGCATGTGGATTTGGGCATTGATGAGTCTTCCCTGGAAAATACAGACGCCAGCGTCTCTTTGAAGAGTAGCTGAGTAGTACGTGGGACAGCACGCGTGAGCGTGGGCCTGGCACTCAGTAGGTGTGCAACTTCTGTTGCTTCTCAGGTTCCTCTGCCTTCCTGTTATGAACAGTAACTAATAGATTTTTTTCTAAACACAAATATTCAATTCAAGTAACTAAAGCAAAATTCTAACATGGAGATGACCACGTACTGTGGGCATGTCATCTCTGCACAGGCAAAGTCTGGATTTTCACTTAATTTATTTCAAAATTTTAATATTCTGTTCTTCCTCTGGGCAGCCACAGCTGAGGGAGTCAATTCTGAAAGGAATTGCATTCAAGGCTCCTGCAGATCCAGCGAGGCTTGAGATCCTCAGTGTGGGTGTGTGTGCACGTGTGTGTGTAAGTGTACGGACATGTGTACACACATACATATGCAAGTCCTTTGTGTGTGCATGCATAAGTGTGTGTGTGTATAAGCACGTACGTGTGAGTGTGAATATGCCTTGTCTCTGCGTGTGTGAGATGCGTGTGTGTGTTTATGAATCTGTGTGTGTGTGAGTATGTGAATGTGTGTGTGTGCATATGTATGTGGCTGTGTGTGCACATGCGTGTGCGTGGTGCCCACTCTGGTGCTTGTTTTCTCGTCCCACCCCCACCCTGCCTGCACGGCCTCCTGGCCCCATTAATCACAGAGGTGGCACCTCATAAAGCTGCTGGCCCCTCCGACTCACCGAGTCATCCTGCAGATTTACAGAGTGACATCTGGGTGACTGGCAGCTGCTGCTTTACGGGGTGGGCAGATGTTCACCAGAAGCGCGGCCTGGTGACGCGTGTGGAAGGCGGGGGCTGGAGAGAGCCGGGGCCCTGCAGGCCACCTCCTTGTCCTCGTGGCCCTTTCTACCCCATTCTTGGCCCTTCTGCAGGGCTTGCCCACAGGCCGCCCTGGACAGCGCTGTCCTCTGCAGCGCCCGTCCAGTACTGCTGTGTCTTTGCACACATCAGGCAGGGTGGGGACAGAACCCCGGCCTCACAGGTGCCGGCAAGCCTCTACAGAGTCACCTCCACAGCACTGTCCACTTTCAAGAGGTGAAGTGCTCAATGGCCACGAAAAGGACCAGGACACTGTCACAGGCTGTCACTACAAGAACCCAGGCCACACCCTCCAGGGATAGTGCTCACACCTGTTCCTGGCTGCACTGCCCTAGGCCCAGGGCCCCACCTGGAGAGTTCACAAGACCCTGCTCCACTGGCATCCGTGTCTCCATGAGGGACTGGGCCTGAGAGGACCACTCCATCTGGGGTGCCAGCTCCCCAGGGGAGACAAAGCTTTGGGCAAAAAAGGGTGGGCCATCTTGAGATGGCATCTCATCCTTGGCTGGTGCCTGGGCAGCCCTGGCACTTCTGCTCTGGGCTCTGGACACCACTGAGCATGACCAGCTTCACATGCTGATTCAGTGTCTCAGAGCAAAACAGGACGTGGCCATGCCCCACCTGGCCTCTGGAAGCTGGCCTCGGAGGAGCTCTGGGCTCGAGGTGGCACGGCAGAGGCCATGAGCCCCAGGGGGCATGCGATTCCCCTGTGTCTGCCCTCCTGCAGCCCCAGGCCAGAAAGGTCCCCGCAGTTCCCAGCACGGCTGCTGTGTGGGGTGAACAAGCAAGGGCTGCTTCTCCGATGGCCTTCGCGGGGCAGGCAGGAGAGAAGAGGGCTCCCGGCATGAGGACCAGCGCCTGTCCCGGGGCGGGACTCAGCAGGGACAGAATCCTACACAGCAGGCTGCCCTGGGGCTCCCCACCTGGTGGGGACAGACAGCTGGGGCCAGCAGGGCTGGGTGCCAGGGGAGGGGTGCAGACCCCTACCCATCGCTGGGGGAGGAAGGTTCCGGAGGGGCGTTGCAGACAGGAGGGCTGCAGGTGAAGAGCTGCCAGAGGAGGAAGAGGTGAGCTCAGGGCAGCGCCACAGCTGGTGGGTCCCTCTGCAGAGACCCAGAGTGGGGACCAGCGCCTGCTGTGCCAGAGGAGCGGGAGGAGCCCGGAGTGCAGGCAGCGTGGTGTGGACAGGAGCCCGCAGAGGACGGGGAGAGGCAGGGGCGGGCAGAGTCGCCTGCCGCAGAGGGGCACAGCTTAGAGAGGAAGGGCGGACTGCAGCCAGTGAGGCGCTGTCTGACAGGACACAGCAGCTGTGGGGAATGCGGCAGACCCTGCAGCTCATGGTGGGAGCAGGGCGGGAGCAGAGGGCGCCCGTCTGGCCAGGGCCAAGGCTGCCACGGCAGAGCCCAGACCCTGATTCCACTCACGGTGCTCCACGCCACCCAACGCTGGAGCCACGCCACAGAGGCGGCCCTGAGTGCCAGCTGTGTGACTGGCATAGGCCACTGCCCCCATCTCTTTGACAAGGACGGCAGAGTGCAGGGAGGACGCTCCGCTGCTGAGTGCGTCTGGCCCTGGGGTTGCTCCACCAGCTGTCTGGGGCTGCTGGGTGACGCAAGCAGAGCAAGCCCTCTTTCCTGCAGGCCACTGAGGTCAGGGGCGGGCTCGCCCTCCACAGACCCCTGGTCTGGCCAGTCCCCTTGACTCTGTCTCACTCCTGGTTCCTACCCCAGGGCCACCATCCGGGAGTTCTCACTTGTGACCCACCCCCTGCCTCGAAGCCCAGGGTCTGGCAGAGGCTTGGGCCGGAGGGATGTCTGGGGGATTCAGAAGGAGCTGGGTCAGCAGACAGAACAGGACCCCAGGGCCGTGCCCAAGCACCTGAGGCAGGGGAGTTGGGGTGGGCTGGGGTCTGTCCTCTGTGCAGGGAGGGTGATGTGGAGCTGGAGGGTGGACATGCCAGACAGCAGGACCCGGGGGCCAGGCAGCGTGGGGAGCCACCGAGAGCCTTCGAGCAGAGGATGGGGCAGGGCCCTGCTTGGGACAGCGGTGCAAGTGGGAAGCCAGGAGGGGTCATTTGTTTGCAAGATGACGGGAGACCAGATGCTGAAGTAGAAGGGCGGCCGAAGGGAAAGGGGGACAGGCTTGCCAGCAGCAGCCATGTTGCAGAGGCCTTGGCCACCAAGTAGGCTGAGTGGTGGAGGCTGGAGGCCAGGACCTGGGGCGCACATGAATCAGTGAACGCCCCGCAGGAGAGGAGGAGGCTCCCGCCTTCTCAGCTCCACGGTGGGGAACCTCCAGGAAAGGCCCGTGTGTGGGGCTCCTCCTCCCGCGCCCAGGGCTGTGCTGCCCTGAGATCTCACACCACTGCTGCTGGGCGGCTCCTTCTCACTGCCTGGCAACAGTTCAGTCTTTTCCATTTCGAGTTCCTCAGTCTGTGAGCTTCGGGACCTCTGGGCCTGTGTCCTTCCGCGCCTGGCCACGATCGCCTCCTGGGAGGCCCGGCGAGTCCTGGGTGCTTGCTAACATCTCTGGCGAATTAACAGTGGGTGGTTTCCTTGCACTGGAATTGAGGAGGGGACTTTCTAGGTGCAGGACTTCCCTGCAGGCGCCTTATGTCTTGTGTCCTTTGTTGCCTTAGTGGCCGACCCTCCGGCAGCCACCTGCACATTTCATTAGCTGTCCCTCTCCTCCAGCCCATTAATCAAGCTGTTAAATGCGGACTTAACACCACGCCGGCCATTCATCTGCCGGGGCCTGCGCTCCGTTCCCCTCGTTCCCCCTGCGGCAGGCGAGGAAATCGTTAACACCTCGCAGCCGCGGCCGGCTCCATCTTCTGCTTTGCGCATTAGCGGGAAGTGCTGGGCCCCACCTTTGCCCCCTCACCCTCCCCTTTTCTGCAGCAGAGTGGAGGGCGCCCACTCTCCACCCCCAGGTCATTAGCGACAGTTCTGTGGCGTGATCTGCGGCCTTCTTCAGCTACCAGTCACACGGGCGGCTTGGGAAATGCCCCTGGTCAAGTGTCCAAGGAGCTGGTGACTACAGCCCTGACTCAGATGGAGCTCGTGCCCAGAGGTCTCCACGGGGTGCCAGCCCATCTCCCGTGAGGCTCTGAGGCCTGGAGAGTGGTCGGGCAAGCCCTGAGCTGCCTCTGCACCTTAACCCAGCCTTCCCCAGGACCACGATGCCTACCAGCCCGCCGGAGACTTGGGCATGGCTTGTCCTCTCCCGGGAAGTTGGCAGAGCTTCAAAGGTCTCTGCCACAAGGGTTGCCTCCTTTGCCATGGCCAGGGTGGCAGACAGGGTTTTTCCAAAGATGACCCTAACACTGTCCTCTAAATATAGGCTCTTTGGGAGTTGACCTCTCCCGCCAAGAGGTGAGATGCGTTTCCTCCCTCCTGGGACCTGGCTGACCCTGGGTCTGCCTTAGCCAGTGGAGCACTAGGGATGCTGTGCCCGTCACTGCATGGCCCTTGGCTGGCCCAGGGACTTCCGTCTTTCTGTTCTAAGAACACTTGCTGCTGGCAGCACTTATTCTCAGCATGGCCACCGCTGAGAGGTGGAGCCACGTGGGAGGCCAGATAGGGGCCCCAGCTGGATTCCTAGATGACAGCCAGCTTCGACTGCCTGCCATGGAGGCACCACACTGAAAGCCCACCCACCCAGGAGAGCCTGGCTCCCTGTGCCTGCGACTGCAGAGAGACAAGGAGAGCCACCCACTGAGCCCCATCGACATCTAGAGCCATGAATGATACTGACAAAATGTCATCTTACGTGCTAGGTTCTGGAGTGGCTCTGTATGTGGGCGTGGACACCACAGTGACCTGTTGGCTGTGCTGGTGGTCAGCAGCCATGGCTGCAGCATGAGCATCAGGTGGTGCAGGCAAAGTCACGAGGAAAACAAGGTCACTGCTTCTGACCTGGCTCTGCCCCGGCCATCCGTGTGACCCTGAGACAGACATGGTGCTGGCTGGGTGTCCTCGTCTGGGGAGGGGATTCTCAGCCTGGCCAGGTAAGCAGCTGGACACACGAACCATGTGGCCCGAGTAGCCCAGGCAGGTGGACCAGAGTGAGTCTGCCGTTGAGGATGTCCACTGCTGGACATGTGCCCACTGGGGTTCCCCCGGACCCAGTCTGTAGACATCTCTGCACTTCTCCAAGCTCCCCAGATTCAAAGTCTGCTCTCCTGCTGCTCTGTGTGTGTCAGACACTGCGGTCATGCATCTCTGGGCTGCTCCCTCTGCACCTCGTGGCGTGTGGAGTCCAGGAGAGAAGGAGCTCAGCTGTGCCGGAAGCACTCGTGATGGCCAGGGGCTTGGCCTGAGTTTAGATGCACAGATTTTCCCAGACATGTGGGCCGTGGATAGGAGGCAGGGGGAGGACTTCGTCACAGCAGGTCACGCAGTTCTGCCTGAAGACAAAGGGGACGGGAGGACTGGGAGTGGCCGCTCTCCGTCCGGCACAGCCACTGTGGCGTAAGTGCACAGGCTGTTGAACTGCAGAACTTGCTGGGGGCTGGGGTCTGAGAGCAGGGCAGTGTCAGGCTGGAGGACAGACCTGCTGAGGTCGGGCCGCGGGACAGGCTGAGGCTCTGCTCCCAGGGCTGCTGGCCACTGAGGACAGGACCTAAGTTCCCAGAGGACAGTGGGCGCCTGGGCACATGCTCGGCAGCCTTGTGGGCCTCTGCCTTACCTTGGCAACCTGGGGCCGTGACTCCCTACAGACACACAGGGTGCCAGGAGGGACGCGGGGCTCCTGGAGGGTAGTGGGCAACCCTGAGTCGGCTCCCACGTGACAGCAGGTGAGAACACGCCTTGGGGTGAAAGGAGAAGCGTCCACGTCTCCTTGGCGAGGACAGCCGCTCTCTCCTGCCTGGCTCATCACAGGAGGCGATTTGGCCAGTCCTACGGGGCCTGGTGGAGCTGGGCCCGGATTCCAGGTCCCGCTCTGCAGCAGGGACCGTGGAGAGAGGTAGTGCCCATCCAGCTGCTCGCTGCCAGCTCAGGACAGGCCTTTGCCCAGTCATTGCATTTTCAAATTACGCAGAGCACCCATCAGAACTGGGGAGGCCCAGGTCCTACCCCAGTTCATGGGGAGCAGGGGAGGTCAGGGAGTACCAGAGGAGGGCGCCCATGGTACTCTATAAGCTCTAAGTTGTCACACGAAATCATTCATTTTATTATTTTGTGCCTTTTAAATGAAACTTTAATTAAAGACTAGCTCCTACACAGTGGCACATGCCTATAATTCCAGCAGCTTGGGAGGCTGAGGCAAGAGGATCTCAAGTTCAAGGCCAGCCTCAGGAACTTAGTGAGGTCCTAAGTAACATAGTAAGGCCCTGTCTCTAAATAAAAAGAAAAAAGGGCTGGGGATGTGGCTCTGTGCTAAGCACCCCTGGGTTCAATCCCCAGTACCAAAAAAAAAAAAAAAAAAAGAGCATATGGACCAATCAACGCTCATGAATTATATGGGAGCCATTAATGGATTTGAACCTGTTCATGTTACTAACACCAGATCAAAGAGAAGGGACTGAGCCAGTAGCACAGTCCCTGCTGCTCCCAGTACCCCTACAGGGCACCACCGTGCTGGCTTCTAAGGTCGCAAGTGACTTTGCATGCATAGGTAACATTTTTAATCAGCACACAGTGAATTTACTCTCTGTGGTGTTGTGACAACTGCGTGGTCCCCAGTCCACCACCCCAGCCACAACAACCTTCCTATTGCCTAGCAAAGCTCCCACCTCTGCCCTGCAGTTCTTCCATTTCCAGAACATTCTACCAGGGGAGTCCCTAGCACGTGGCCTTGGCCTGGCTGCTCTCAGCTGCTCTTGGTCCTGTCTGGCCCAGTACTACTCCACTGATGTGCCCATCAGTTAAGCCACTCTGGAGGTGAGGGACATTCAGCCTTGTCCATTCTCAGCTGTTAGGAGAGTAGCTGCTGAATGGGTGACACAAGATCCCTACAGTCAGTCCTCCTTCCCCTAAAGCGCATTGGCTGGTCCCTGCTGGGTGGCAGGCACACCTGGATGGAGGGTGCAGCTGGGTGGAGGGTGCAGGTGGGTGGAGGGTGCAGCTGGGTGGAGGGTGCAGCTCTGTGGAGGGTGCAGGTGGGTGGAGGGTGCAGGTGGGTGGAGGGTGCAGCTGGGTGGAGGGTGCAGCTCTGTGGAGGGTGCAGCTGGGTGGAGGGTGCAGCTGGGTGGCGGGTGCAGCTGGGTGGCGGGTGCAGCTCTGTGGAGGGTGCAACTGGCTGGTGGGTGCGTGGTGGGCTCCACGCCTGCACCCCCTGCATTTGAGACTCTGCACCCTTTGCACCCTTGACAACATGGCTTGTGCTTGGTCCCTGTGATTCTTGCCGTGGGTGGGAGTGGACAGGGTTGAGGGCAGAAGTGTGTGGCAGACTGGCCACCTGCTCCTACAGGCCCTCGGGAGTCAGACAGGCTGGGGCAGAAGAGGTAAGGCCAGACCTGGCCTCCAGGTCATTAGGGAGGCACCTCCGTGGAGGCCAGCGAGAGGTGAGAGGCCCGGAGGTGTCTTGGTAGGTTACAGCCAGACTCTCTAAGCTGTGGTGGGAGCTTCCATCTGAGCTTGCCTCAGGCCCTGGCATGCATGGTAGGAGCACCTGTTGACTCCAAGGAAAGGTCCATGCAGCCTTGGTTGATTTGGGGACAGGGGTCGGGAGAGGAGGGAGCACGGGGGCAGTGCTGCTCTTGCCCTGCCCACTCTGACAGGCGGCAGAGCCCTCACCCCACCCACCCTGAAAGCACCCATTTAGTGTGTGTAATAGCCGTCTTGAATTTTGACTGAGCCACACATCACACCCGACCCTGGGAGGCCCACTCTCCGGTGTCACTTCCACGCTGGCAACCTCGCTTTCTGCTTCCTGCTGGAGGAGTCCCAGCAGAGGAACAGAGCTGTGCTGTCCTGCACCCTCCCTAGGCGAGTCACATGAGGAAAACAGAGTTCATGAAGTGGGACTCAGCTCTGGAGTGGGTGCTCCAGATTGCTGCTCTGGGTCCAGCAGCACCAGAGGGGGAGCAGAAAGGCAAGCCCCCCAGGGCTTCCAGGCCCTCCCCCGGGATGGCTGAGGACCTCCCCACCTGCTCATGGCCACAGCTCACCTCGCCTGGCTGGCTTTGGAAGTCCCCTTGGGTGGTCCAGGTAGCCTCATAGATTTGCCAGGCAGGTCTGCCGGAGGCGCATGCAGGGGGACATGACCCGACGGCAGGGAACAGTGCTTCCTTTCAGCTTCTGGAGCTGTCCTCCCGCTCACCCCGCCATCACCGCAGAGCTGACACCTTGGTCCATCGCCAACAGAAACAGCAGGGATTTCCAAGCAAGGGGTCTGATTCTCAGGTGCCCCTGACTGCCAGGGGACCCTTGAGCAGGTCTGGCTCGCAGGGGACAGGGAGTGAGTCCCACCGTGCTGTCTCTGAGTCGTATGCTGCAGTGAGATCGTGCTGTTGGACACTGACCCTGGCAGGACCTTCCACCAGAGAGGTCCAGCCGGGACAGAGGGACACATGAAAACAGCCGCAGGCATGGGGGAGGCGCCCAGCGCACTCCCTGCTTCCTGTTCATCACCCGCTCTTGAACGCCCTGCAGGCCCGGTGCTCCCCACAGCCTGACCTGGGCTTCGTCCACGTAGTCAGTTCCCCAGGGATGAGGAAGCGCAGCCAGCAAGGCACCTGGGAGCAGAGGAGGACCAGGCAGAGGGGCCGAGGACCGGGGCACGGCCAGCACAGCCCACCCCAGCCACTGGTGCAGCCCCACAGTGCCACAGGGGGAGGACTAGCTGCCAAGCCCTGACACCAGGCGGTGGGTCGGGGCCCGGTCTGCCTGCCCTGCCCCACCTTGGGGAGCTGTCCTCTCTACATGTCCCAGGAATCCAGCTCTGGAAGGAGCTTCAGCTCCTGCCTTAAGTCACTGGAAAAGGAGAGCCAGCTCGCCTCACCCACTGCCAGCCGGAGGGATCCTGACGGGCCACCCTGGAAGGCAGCCCGCCCCTCTTTGAGGGGCTACAGGGCCACCGGGGCCTCCAGGGCACATCCCAGGAAAGCCACACGGAAACCTGCAGCAAAAATGCCAGCAGCTAAGGTTACAGCCGACGTCAAGACCAGGTCGGCGTCCAGCAGGCCAGCACCAGCCTCCTGCTGAAGACCGCAGGCCAGCTGACCCACGGCTGAGCTGAACGTGACCAGCTGACCTCAGAGTCACTCGGACACCTCACTCACCCCGCAGACACCTGCTCCTCCAGCCCACACGCAGGCCGCAGGGTAGACACAGGGAGCATGAACACACCAGAACCGGCTTCAGAGAACAGGAATCGCCACGGCTTGAACCTCAGTGGAATTAAACCAGAAATCAAGAATTCTAAAACATACTGGAAAATCCCAAAGTCTTTGGAAATTAAACATATGCTTCTAAATTGCAAGTGTCACAGAAGAGATCTGAAGAGAAAGTAAAGAGCAACTGAAGAAATGTTTCTAAAATAAATGAAAATACAACTTGTGGGAATTTATAGTGTTTAATTCACTTATTAGAAGAGACATCTAAAATCAATAATCTGAGTTACCACCTTAGAAAACAAGAAAAAAAAAAAGAGTAGATGATTTTCAAAGTAGAAGAAAAGAAATAATAGAAATGAGGACAAAAATTAATGAAACTCATAATAGAAATTCAACAAGACCAACAGTTGGTTCTTTGAAATATTTAATAAAGTTGACATCACTAACATCAGAAGCAGCAGGGTCGTCTCAGGACCTGAGATGACTGACCTTGGGCCTGTTCATGGGTGAGGAAAGGATCCTACTAGCAACTCCACACCTGCAGATTTGGTAACTGAGATGCAATGGACAGATTTCTTATAATAACAAACTCCCCAAACTACACAAAAAGAAATCGGTCATCTGAAAAAGCCTATAAATAGTTTTAAGTAAGTGAGTAAACAATAATCTTTCAGAAAAAACCACCAGACCGAGATAGTTTTACTGGTGAGTTTACAGAAGAAATATATGATCAGTTTTCTGCAAATTCTCCAAAAACATGGAAGCAGAATGAACACTCCCTAATTCATCCCGTGAGGCTGATATTGCCCTAAAAACCAAAAACAGATAAAGAATTATAAGGAAAGGAAGATATTGATCTCTAGAATCACAGAGACCAAGCACAAGCCATGTCCTCTATGGAGATGCAAAAGCCCTCAACAAAACATTGCAAATGGCAGCCAACAACTTATGAGAACAAGTACACACCACAACGCGGGGAGTGTTTCCAGGATGCAGCTAGCTCAGCACTCACAACAGCTACTGTGACCCACCTCGTCCGCAGTCCTGCCAGCAAGGTCCTGTGACTGTATCAACTGGTACAGAAAGAGCTTTGGCAAAATCAATAGCCACTCATGATAAAAGCTCCTTGCAACCTAGAAATGTAAGAGAATTTCCTCACCTTTGAAAAAGAACATCTACAAAAACCCAGCAGCTGCCATGATGCTTCATGGGAGAGACTGGACGCTTTCCTTCAAAGTCCCAGAAGAGGCAAGGATGTCTCCTCCCGCCATCTTGCTCTACATCAGACTGGAGTCACGATGGTGCAGTGAGGCAGGGGACAGCCGTAAGAGATCACAGACGGCTGGAGAAAAGGGAAAACGCTTCCTTGCATATGGCAGATTATCTGTGTTAAGTATTCCAAAGAATTAACCTAAGCAAAGCCCTCCTGGGCCTGATGTGGGTGTAAAGAGGATACAAGGAAAATACACACTCATCAATGGCTCTCCCGTGCACCAGCAATGAACAACTGGAGCTGGAAATTTAAACCTAGCAAAATACGTACAGGATCTGTGTAGAGAACACCAGAAAACTCTAAGAGATTTATTAGAAAAACGAGAAATGCTAATAAATCAAAGAATGCCTAAACAAATACAGAGATGTTCTTCCATCAAAGAAGTCAATTTTGTTAAGATGTCAATTCTTATCAATTTTGTCTATATATTCAATGCAATCCCAATCAAATTCCCTGCAAGATATTTTGTAGACATTAACAAACTGATTAAAGTTCAAATGCCAAGTCAACAGAACTCAGACTAGCCACACAATGCTGAAAAACCAGGTGGCAGACTGGCTTGTCCCATGGTAAGAGTTACTGTGAAGCCGCAGTCACCAGACAGTGTGCTCATCACAACAGACCAAAGGAGCAGAATAGGAAGCCGCGAAGCAGACCCACACAAATACGGACTATTGATCTTCAACAAAGAAGCGAAGGTGATTCAGTGGAAGACATTCCTTCCGATTCCATTCCTATATAATATTCCATTCCTATCCCACCACCCAAAAGACTCAGGCACCTTCCACCTTCCACAAAAATTATTCACAATGGATCACAGAGCTAAATGTAAAATGTAGAACTATAACATTTTTAGAGTTGACCTTGGGTTTGGGATGAGTTTTGGGATATAATATTCAAAGCATAATTCATAATAGAAAAACTGATAAATAAACCTTCATTAAAACTTAATAATTCTGTTCTACTAAGACTTTGTTCATAGAATGAAAAGACAAGCCACAGACTCTGAGAAAAATACTTGCAAAACACCTGTCTGACAAAGGACTTGTATCCAAAGTACACAAAGAACTCCTAAAACGCAAAAACAGGAAAACAACTCAGCTTACATATGGACAAAAGATCAGAACTCACACTTGGTGGAAAACTATGTACAGAGGGTAAATTAGCATTAAAAAATGCCCACATCATTCATCATTAAGGAACCATAAGTTAAAAAGAGATGGGCTTCCACACCCTTGGTAGAACAGCTAGTATCTGAAGATTCCCAAGGCCGCTGAGGATGCTGAGCCACAGGCCACAAAACCGTGCAGCCACTCTGAACAGTTTGACAGTTCTTGCAGAGCCAGGTCATCTTTCCAGAGGATCAGGCAATTGCACACGTGGGCATTTATCCCAATGGAATTGAAAACACGTCCACAAAAAAACCTTCACACAAACGTTTATACAAATTTTATTCATGATTGCCAAACACTGGCAGCCACCAAGATGTTCTTCCACTGGTGGGTGTCTGCACGCGCTGGTGCAGCCACGCAGTGGAAGGCTATTCCACAACAGAAAGAATGGAGCAGGCAAGCCATGAAAGGGCAAGAGAGGGAGCGCAGCTGTGTGCTGCCACGTGGGAGAAACGCCTGTAGGACTCCGACTGCTTACACCCCAGAGAGGGAGTAAAAAGGCACTGGAGGGGGCGGGCGAAGGAAAGACGGTGGACTGAGACAGACATGATTACCCATGCACAAGTATGATTACACGAATGGTGTGAATCCACATCGTGCACAACCACAGAAACGAAAAGTTGTACCCCATTTGTGTGCAATGAATAAAAGTGCAGTCTGTAAAAATTAAAAAAAAAAAAAAAAAGGTCATAGTTGTCCAGGGGCTTGGAAGGAGCAGGAAGGGATGAGCAGGTGAAGCTCAGGGGATTTTTAGGACAGTGAAACTAGGCTGGAAGATACAACCATGGGTACATGACAGAGATTTGTCAAAACCTGCAGAACTTGACAACACAAAGTGAACCCTAATACCTGCAGGGGAAAGTCATTTAAGAACTTGAGGAAACTTGGGGAAAACAGTCTTGACAAGAGAATGGACTTATATCTCAAATGTATGAAGGACCCCCTCCACTGGGGCAGGTGACAGGCACTGGCTTAAGCAGCTTTGTAAACGAGGACTGGGTCAGACCAAAGGCAGACGGAGCTGCACCTGGACACTGCACTCTGCCTGGTCAAGCTCATTCCCAGGGCTCAGCTGCTCTGGTCTAGCCGTTCCTGCATGCTGGACCTGAAGGGCTGAGACGGCAGACTGTGGAAGCCAGATTCTCATGGTTGGAGCAGAAAGTTACAAAGCACTACATGTGCTCATTGCTACTTCTGAGGAAGCTAAGTGACCCACGTGGCACTGTGTGAGTGCTGGGGACATCAACGAGAACTCATGCTGCACTGGTGTGGAGACTCTTGCTCCGTAGAGATGTCTAGGGCAGGAATCCACAGGTGGCCCTCCTCTCGCTGCTTAGAGGATGGAAAAACCACACACCAAGTAGCAGAGAAATGGCTGACTCCAGGACTAGAACAGGAAACACACTGGATGAGCCTGGAGCATCTTGCAATGCCAGAAAGTAAGGAATGATAAAAAGGAGAAGAAAGGAGGAAGCTGCAGGGGAGGGAAAGCAAGTCTTTTGTTGAGGACGCATGGAAGGGATGCAGGAGCCAACTGAAGGGCTCCCAGTGGCCACTGCAGGACACCTGAACACAGACAGCCAGGCTGAACGGGCAGCTGTGGAGTGAGTGAGCTTGAGCCCACAGCACAAGGAAGTGACCAGTCCACTGAGTCAAAGGGGATGAGAGACGTCGGCTGTGCCAAAGAACTCCAAGTCAGGACAACCCACTCTAAAGAAGGGTGGTTCCCCTTCTCTCGGGTGTGGGGGTGTGGGCTGCTTCCACAGAGCAAAATCCGGGAACGGGGGAGGGAGTAAGTTCACAGTTGAGAAACCTGAGTCCAGGTGATCCAGATGGGGGCCGTCGCTAGCCTTGGTGAAAACAGAACTCAGCATCCGGGCTCCTTCTCCCAGAAGCCCTGGTCTAATCCTGAGTAAAACACCAGACAATCCCACTGGGGAGACCCTGCAACACAACTGACCAGAACTCCTCAAGACCCCAAGGTCAAGATGAGGAGAGTCAGAAGCCGTCGCCGCCAGGAGGAGCCCGAGGAGGGCCAGCCGCCCATGCTGCAGTGTTCTAGAGAAGCCTGGACAGGAAGAGGACCAGGCTAGGTGAAGAAGTCGTGTGAGCCACGGGCAACAGTAGCGGTCATGGCTCACACATGCAATAGGCTAATGGGGCCACTGCGAAGGGTCCTGGAAATTTCTGTACTGTTCTCAATATTTCTTAAAACTGCTCTAAAATAAAGTATTTTTTTTAAGAAGTTTTGAACAGAAGAAAAACCCAGGAACTTTATGAGGAAGTTACAGACCACCTGAGAAGGCAGTGCCTTGCTCAGCGTGGCCGTGGAACCGCCTTGGTGAGTCCCTGTGGCTCCGCCTTCCACACCAGACCAGGCGCCCAGCCCTCCTTGCGGCTTTCTCAGACCCGGCTCCGCGATGCCAGCAGGTCTCCTGCTCCCTCCCTGCTCCCACCTCACTTCACATGCACCTGTCACCGCGTGGGCCCCACACAGCTCCTCCCGGGTCACTTGTGACCCCACCAGCTCCTCCTGTGCCTTGTGCTTCTGCTGCTTCCTGGAAGTTTCCTCCTTCCCATTTAATCAAACATTTACTAACCGTCAGTTGTTTATTTGTAAAATTGGAATCCTTTCAATCAAAGCACAACATGCAAACTGTAAAGCACTCCCATCTTCCCCTCAGTGTTTGTAGGGACGGGATTCACATTCCTCACGCACAAATCTCAAGTGCGTTCATTCATCTCTGACTCTTACAAACACTTGAGTGCTGGTCCCGCCCCGGGCTCAAGGCGAGCGCTGCCAGACCCATTTGGCTCCGTTTGTTAACTCCAGATGGGAGGGAGCGCATTTCTCAAAGCCCTCTTGTGCTGTCCCAGGCTCATCTCTGCTCCTTTCCAAAGTATTTCCAGGACTCTGAGTCCCTGGGTGCCTTTCCAGAATTTCCTGCTTGCTGCCTGCATTGACGTGCTTTCTCCCTAAACAGAGAAAATCAGTGAGCTTCTTGGATTCACCATCTTCCAAGAACAGAGCTGAATCAAACGTTCAAGGCCATGGTTGCCACCGTTTGTCCCATGTCCGCTGAGCTCTCGCTGCAGCAGCTGAGCTTCACGAGCATGGGTGCACTTACTGGTGAGGCAGCAGGGCCCAGCTGTGTGGCCCAGGGCCCTGCCTGTGTCGTCCCTGATGGGGACACAGGGACAGGACACAGGGATGGGGGGCCTCACCCTCCTGTGTGTGGGGCCTTGTCCTCCAGGGAAGCTCCAGACTTCAGTCTGCATCAGAGCCAGCCAGGGGGCTGGTCACAGCAGAGTGCTGGGTGCCACCCAGGGCTTCTGGGTGGGACCCAAGGTTTGGCATCTTCAACATTTTCCCAGGGGGCCAACACTGCCTCTGGGGACTCCCGAGAAGCCCTGCGTTCGGAGGCCGTTCCCACCATGCAGAGCGCCGGGTGGCCTTGGGAGTCCGTGGCTGTGCTCCGCCCCTGCTGTGAGAGTCCTCCTCTGGTTCTTCTGTCCGGGGTCTTTGCTGAGGATGAAGGAAGTCTTCCCCAAACTCAGAGTCTGGCAGCTGCATGGGCCTGGATGCCTTTTCCCGTTTGTGGTCCTGGAAGACCTGGGGCCAGAAAGCATGGCCTCAGGTGGGCCCAGCAGGTTTCAGAGCATCCCTGACAACCGGGCAGAGTCTGGGGTAATGGTAAGTTTTACCCAATAACTAGGCCTCAAAGTAACACAGGGGAGGGTCCCTGTACCCCAGGCTCACCCCCTTATGAAACCCGCATTATGCAGAATCTCAAAACCCTTCCGCCAGGTCAGGGGTACTCAGCCTCAGCCCTGGACATTTTGGACCCCGGGTCCTGTGGCTGCCCCGTGTGCACACTGTGGGACGCTTACCCACCCCTGTGCTCTCCACCTCCTGGTGCCAGCAGAGACCTTCCTGCCCACCTTTGGAACACAGCAGCCAGGAATGGAATCATGTTGAACTACATTGTTGGGCGTCTCTGGGCAGCCTGGCCTTGCTGAGAACCGCTGAGGCAGAGGGTGTGCTCCCAGGCAGGAGGGACCTTCGTCTACACCTCCAGGACCTGGCAAGCAGCAGGTGCTCCTTAGAGGGACGCCGATCCTGGCTTCCTGCTCCTCAGGACATCAATCCTCAAAACCACCTCAGGAGCAAGACTCACATGAGAGACAGGAACCCGGGGCACTGCAGGCGACCCCACATCCACAGGTAACTGACTACCCACCTCTCCTGGCTCCTGAGGCAGGACTTGAGCTCATACTCGGCTCTGACTGACTGGCCTGCTAAGAGCAGGGTGACTCCTCTCTGCCACAGCCTTTCCTGAACTCAGGATGGCCGCCCGCATCTGGGTGAGTGACCTCAGGCAGGTCCAGGTTTATTTGGAGGCCATGCCTTCTGGGTCACGCTCGCTTCTTAAGAAGTGACTTCAGCAGCGAAGCGTGTTCCCTATGAAGGCCGGGCAGTGCTGGTGTGCAGCAGGAGCTCACGGTCGCCAGTCGTTCTGGGAAGGATCTAGAAGGCCGAACGGAACTTGGCAAAGGTTCAGGGGAGAGGAATGCTAATGATCACCCAAAAATAGAACTCCAAGGGAAGCTCTGGCCCAGGGCAGCCAAGCCAGCAGGACTCGCACCCTGGAACGTGGAAGGGTGAGTCACGGCAAGGGGAAAAAAAGTAGGTTTGCTTTTCCTCTTTCATGGAAGTTCTGATGATCGTAAGATAAATCATGTTTGGAGGAGAATCAGAACGATTGGATTAACTTTTACTGCACCGTTTCCACTTGGACCCGGTCGCCTGTTGAAAACCCACATCTGCCAAACACGTGGACTCTCACTCTCAGTAAGACGCTCCTGACAACAGTGCAACCCAGCAGGCCCTCCTGCACCAAGCTGCACCCCAAAGACAGGCCCCAAACGCTCTGTTTCCCACCGGGTTTTGCTCAGAAATCCCTCTGGGTTTGTGATTACAACTGAGATGGTTGTCCACAGTGCGGTCAGCCCTTCCCTGGACTGGCCGAGGTCCAAGCAGCCCAGTCATAAGCAGGCGCTCCTTCCCTGGAGGAGGAGGTGGTGATGACACCGCACGGTCTCATGCTCGCCTCTGTGAGCGAGGCTGAGCCCTCTCCCTGCCCACACGCCCTGCGGGCGCCCCCGGAAAGCACGTCGTTCCTCAATACCCCACACTCGGGAGCAAACCCCACCCAAACGTCCCACCTGACCCTTGCTGGTGGGACTGGCCAAGGTGGACATGGGGAAGCCAGGCCCACTGGCTCCCGAGGACATGGCTGCCCCACGGCCTGGGAAGGCCGCCCCTGTGGTAGATAGGCTCCTGAGCTGCTCCTGTCCCGGGGACCTGGACCATTCCTGAGGGGCAGCTGCCCTCTGGGGCTGTGTGTGAGAGTGGCAGGGAGGCTCAGGTAGGAGAGGGGAGGGAAGACGGGGGCTTCTAGAAACGAGGCGGAAGCGTCACCAGCATCACAGGCCGGGGCTTCGGGGGCCCCAGAGCCGGTGGCAGCCGGGGGCCTGTCCTTCCCAGCCGCGACTCGATGGCAAATTAGTAAGCTGTGCAACTTCCAGGATTCCCTTCCCCAACCGGGTGTCGCCGGAGGACCCCTCGTCAGGTCGTCCTTCCTAAAGCCGGTGTCCGTCACACAGCCGTCCCTCGCAGAGCACACAGAACCGCGTGTGCGGGGCCAGCGAGGACTGCGGGGGCAGACGTGCAGAAGCAGTGTCCCTGCTGAAGGTCTCTCCTGCCAGGACTGCCTCCCCGCCTCGCGGCACGCCAGCACAAAGGACACACCAGCCAGTGTGGCTGGCCGCGGGGAGCTCGGCACGTCCTCCCCTGTCCCCCGGCACGCCGAGTGCTGTGTGCAGATCCTCCTCAGCCCTCCTGCTGTGCACGTCCAGTTGCACCGTGCTTCCTCCCACCTATGTGGGACATTTTCCCAAATAACACCATGTGATGGTGATTCTCTGGTCACAGGATCAGAGACTGGTGCCTCTACTGACAAGAAAGACCCCAGAATCCTGAATGTGCAGGCCTTTGATCATCAGAGTGCAGCACACACAAAGCAAAACAGATAAACTGGATGAAGAAATGGACAAATTCACAGCTACACTGGACACGTCCTCTCTGCTGTCAGTAGCTGAGAGGGCAAGAAGACAGAAGGTCAGTGCTGATGTGGACACCTGACCCCCAGGCCCCAGCTGAGACTCAGGACACCCACCAAGCAGAGCAGGTGGGTGTCAATCAGAAACCCATAGAGATGTCTAAAAATAGATATCCATCTATAATAGAAATATATCTAATACTTTCCAAACATTCGAAAATTAAATAATATACTTCTAAATAACTAGGGGTGAAAGAACTCACAAGGAGATTAGAGGAGTCCTTTAGCTGACCGGTGGCGACACACAGGAACACTGGCAGCAGGGGAGCAGGGGAGCCCCGGTGCTCAGAGGGAAGCCGACCGCCATACTGAGAAAGATCCGAAATCCACAATCCAAACCTTCACCCTGATGCTAGGGGGATCAGAAAAAGAGGCAGAAATTCAAGTCAAAGGAAGAAGGAAGGGAGGAATAGACACACAGTCTAAATCAAGAGTACACGGAGCAGCCATGCAGTGACTCAGGAGACTCAGGAGGCTGAGGCAGGAGGATCACAAGTCAAAACCAGCGAGCCTCCCTTAAGTGATACCCTGACTCAAAAATAAAAATGGAAAAGACTGGAAACGCATCTCAGTGACAGAGCACCCCTGAATTCAATCTCCAGTAATACACACGCACGTGCACACACGCGCACATACACACACTTACACACACAAAGCCAGAACAAGTGGTGGAAGACGACAGACCATCAACAGGGGGACGACGAAGTCTATGGACCCAGAAGTCACGTCCCTGAAGAGGACAGAGAGTTTGACGGATTCCTAGTAGACTAGTCAATGAAGGAAGGAGAAGGCAGCTCAGAGGAGTGAGAGGGACCCTGGGACGTTGTTGAAGATCCTGTGGACAGTAAGGGAGCAACAGGAGGAGGGCAGGGACACCGGACCAGACTCGACAACTCAGACCCTCACCTGCAAGCTGGCAGGCAAGAGCAAGTCTGAAGAGCCTTCACCTCCCGCCGCAGCCAGCCGACTGCCAAGAACCTCCGTCAGGAAGGCAGCAGCCTCAGTCCATTCCCAGGGAAACACCACCAGCCTCACGCAGATTTTCCAGAAAACAGAAAGGGGAAGCTCCAAACTCATTTTGAGACCCAAACCCACACAATGCAAGAAGAGTGCCAGCCGAAGACCTTCAGGAACACAGATGCACAACCTGGGAACACAACACAGATGCACAGCCTAGGAACACAACACAGATGAACAACCTGGGAACACAACACAGATGTACTGAGAATCGAACCCAGTGCCTCACACACGCTAGGCAAGCACTCACCCACTGAGCCACAACCCCAGCCCAAGATGGGGTTTTGACCCTACACCAAGACATTCAGTGGTTTGGGAGAGTGAAGGATGTATTTGTAACTTTACTACATTACGGCAATAAATCACATGCCCCGTTTCCAACTTGTCTTCCACGTTGTCGTTTTAGAATTTGTCCATGTCTGGTCCCGACCCACAGGCATCCGCCTGGCTCCGGCAGCCGAGAGTGGCACGCTTTCTGCCCCAGGGCTTTGGAGTAGTGTGCTCCTGGGGTCTCCTGAGTGGGGTCCACGAGCAGATGGCGGCCCTGCAGTCCTATGCCGCCTCATCGCTGGCCTGGCCGATCCCTCGCTTCCAGGACCCCACGTCCCTCTGAGTGGGAGGAGATCCCTCCCGCTGTCCTCTGCGCAGAGCGGGCCACGTGGTAGGACTGCCTTCCTCTCGTTGACCCGGGAGGGGAGCACGTGGACACAGGGTGGGACGCTACCCATGTCTTTGGTCATCCCGAGCTAGAACCCTCAGGGGGTCTCGAATGACTCATCTTCCCTCATCCGCTGGGACAGGGTGCTCCGTGTCAGAGGGAGGGGAGCCTTCACCGAGGGCCGAGCTTCGCCCTCCCGTCTGCCCCACGGCCAGGCCCCCCAGCAGCTGTTTCTAAAGACCTCCGCTGCCGATGGAGCTTCTTGGTCTGCCTGCCGGGGACTGAGGCGGGCAGGCTGACCTGCTGCACCCCCACCTGCTGAGGGCCCTCCCCTGGCCAGTTTGACTCCTCCCTGTCACACTTCATTGAGGCCACCTAAGCCAGCTCACCAAGGAATCTCACTCAAAGACCCTGCACAAGAGCCTGATTCCGGTTCTGTTCCTTTACAACACGACCGAGCCTGATGAAGCAGATCTTCCAGCCTGAGGTTCAGTTTGGCACCCAAGAAAATGGCTCCTCCTCACGGGAACAGCGCCTTGTGGGTGCGCTTGCAGACTCCAGGACACAGGCGGGACATCGGGAGGGGCCAGGCCAGCTGCGCTGCCTCCCTGCACAGCACCAAAGGCAGCCCCTCTCCACTTCCTCTCAGACCCCTGAGGTTGGTGGGGGTGGCAGGGGGTGGCCTGGGCAGATGCTGCAGGGAAACTGCTCCGTTTCCCCGGGACCAGGACCAGGAGGTGAGCACTCCCCGGGCAGACTCCTCCCTCCTGACTCTCGTGCTCCTCACGACTGCCCAGTCTTACGGGAGGACTCGGTGTCACGGAGCCAAAGGCCAGCCCTCTTGTTCAGCAGGGGAGCTATGGGGCTGGGGGCCTCGGTTCTTCAGCATCTCCAGAAACTGGAGAGTTTTCAAAGCCTCAAACAAGAACTATACCATACAAAAAGGGTGTAAATGCATGTAAACCAACCTATACATTAGATCCCACCTGGAAAACAACTTTTCTGAAAATTTGAGACTCTTGGGAAGTTTGGGGGGTGTGCATGTGTTATGGCCAAGAACTATTTAATTGGTCTAAGAAAATCAAACATCAGACAACTAAACTTGCTTTAAAATGCTCATGTCTGCTACATTTTGAAGAGGTAGAAACGTCTTCTGAAAAAATCCCGACAATTTAAAAACATAATTTGGGGTGGAAATAAGCCCTCGGGTATTCCTTCAGAGCCCGCTGCTCCGGCCCCACCCTGACTTCAGAGAATCGCGCTCCTCCAGGACCCGAAGCCTCCCCGACTGTGCAGCTGCTGCTTCTGCTTGGAAGCCAGTTCCTGCTCCTCTCCAGCCACCTGCCCATCCTTCCTGTCCAGGGGCTTCTGCCCTCCAGGGCCTAGTGGGCTCTGACCTGTGCTCCGAGGTCCCTCAGGTCCCTGCACCCCATGCAGCTCCCAGTGCGGTTCTCCCACCCACGGAGGCTCTTCCCCAGGAGGATCACCCGGCCTGTCCTCCTCCCCTGACCAGCCAGGCTGCCCAGGGCGTCGGGGTGGAGGAAGAGGCCCAGCCAGCACCTGCTCTGCCAGGGGCTTCTCCCCCGACAGCTCGCTCTGCCCTTTTAGTGGGCCGGAGACTCACGGGCCAGTTCTCCTTGTCACATAAAGGCTCATCAGTTTTGGACACTGAATCCTGATAGGATACAACAGTTCCTTCCACTCCATTACAGAGTCTTCATGAGGACAGCAGCTCATCCACCGGGAAAGGCAAAGGGTCTTGGCTCAGGTCGGCCTCAGGTCTCTCGTACTGGTCAAGGCCAAGGTCCTCCAACCCAGCAGCCCAGGGCCCTGCCCCAACCTCTGGACCCCTTGTGCTCTCCTGACTGGCCTTCAGAGGCTCTCTGCACTGTCTCCACTGGGGAGGCCCAGCCCAGCACTGCCACGCCGTGTTGCCAGCAACCCTCAGAGGGCTCTGTCCTGGCAGGGAGGCCTCCCTAGAGCACGTCTCAGGGTTATAATTCCATGCATAACACTGGGCATCGAGAAGTGTTGCGAGTTCTGGATCTGCTCTTTCAGGTCACGAGAGGGAGGCAGCCCAGGATTCCCACAAGACCACGGACCCAGACAGCCCAGAGGCTTCAGGAGCTCGTAGGCCAAGGTCACCACCACGCTCTCTCCTTCGACTCCCGGCCACTCTGGCAGAACGCAGCTGTAGGTGAGGCTCGTGGAGGTGTCCTGCGGATGGTCTCCCGCTGTGTTATTCCAGGTGGGAGCCGCCAAAGCCCACCCAGCCCCCAACCCTAGCAAGGCACAGAACGAGTACTGTCAGGTAGCACAGCCTCCGAGGACCCAGCCCTGCTTGGTGCACACAGTGGGTGCCCAATTAAGGACTGCTGCACGCTGCACGGCAGAGATTGTTCACTGCCTCGGGAAAGCGAGGCAGAGGGCGGGTGAGCCATCAGGACTTACCTGGAGGGCTCCAGGCAAACCCAGTCTCCTGCTAAGCTGAAGCTGAGGATAAATGAAAGGTCAGACTGTCATTTTAATCCTGTACGTTTAATTACTGCAGATTAAGTTCTACCATAAAAGAAATATGCTATAAGTGAGGTACTTGGAAACCCAAGAGAATGACTAATATTACTAGAGCAATTGTTGATACTAAAAAAATTCCAGCATAACCGGAGGATTTGTCTGTCCCACAGGAGAGATTTGGCCCCTTCTCCTTTGTTCAGACCTACCAAGTCATGTGCTCAACATGCAGGCTAAAAATCCATCTATAATTAGATCTGCCCAGAAGTGAATAAAAGGCATTCCCAAAAAGGTTTTCAATGAAATAAAGTTAAAATGGCCATATGTTTAACTTGGCTTCGAGTTGCAAAATATCATAGTGTTATATGCTATTAATGTTGTAAACTTACACAGGCTTTTCAGCTGATCCAAAAGTTAAAGAGAAGAAAGTGAGCTGAATTAAAAAAGAGATGGAAGATCTAGATACATGAAAACAAATACTCAAAATAGTTAAAAAAAAAAAAAAAAAAAAAAAAAGGTGCAGTTGACTCCAACGTCCCAGTGCATGTCCCTGTGTGCAGACACTGGGCTGCTTTTCAGGGGGTCACGAGGCTGCTGGTGTGTTTTAGGGCAGCAGTGCAGACATCTGGCTGACAGAGGCCGACACGCATTCCTTCGGATTCCTCATCTCCCAGGCTTCCTGCTCTCTCCCTTGGCTTCGACGGGTGGACTGGAGAATGGATGACCCCGTGGGCCCATGACTTTCTGTCTTTGATGAAATGTGGTACACAGGGACCAGGGATTCTCACCCACAGTCCCTGATGCTGCCTGTTCTACATCGATCTACTGGATTTCAGTATCTTGATTATCTATAACTATAAATATAGGTGTACTTAAAAAATTGGAAAATGTCAAATAGTACAAAAATACCCCAAAGTTCCACTTCTAGGAATGAGAGACTAGGTAATTCCTGCCAACCTTTCCACTAAGAAAAAGTAAAGTCTGTTCCAAAAACTCTGCAGGAAGACACCAGGCAGTGAAGAAAGCAAAGAAGCCTCGAAAGCTGTAGAACCAGGAGGAGAGAAGGGCAGAGCCCGGATTCCCTCCAGGGTGTCAGTCCACTCCCGAAGCAGAGGAGAGGAAGCTGAGCAGTCACCTGGAGGGAGACCCCGAGGGGGACCTGAAGCTTGTGAAGCTGCAAGGACACGTCTGCTCCATCTCAGTCACTCCAAGTCCTCTAGCCACCTTCTAGGAATGAGTGTGAACGCTCTCTGGACCAACAAACAGGTCCTCCACCTCCATTATCTTCTCCACTTTCCAGACGCCATGTCACAGACACCAATCGATACAAAATAATCAGACTTGAAGAAGGTAAAAAAAGGAAATCAAAACCTAGGGAAACAATGGACAAAACAATTGTCCCTGAGAGGATTCAGACAACGGAGGTATCAGACACACACTTTAGAATAGCCATCACTAAGGAGTTTAAGTGACAGATAGGAAATCTTGGCAAGGAACTTCAAAGTTTTGTTTTTTATAAAGGACATTATAAAGGCAATAAAATACAACCAATAAAGGACAGATGGATGAATCTAATTGTAGATTAGACACAGACGAAGAGAGAATCAGAGAATTTGAAGACCAGAAAAAAATGTCTAGACAGAAACACAGAGAAGCAAAAGGAAGAGTAAATAAGAAAACTTAAAAAAAAAAAAAAAAAAAAAAAACTTAAACAATGAAAGTGGGAACAACTGAGTTTCCTGGGGAGAGAAGAGAAAAAAATGTCAGAAATTCAGCAACTGCAGACTGTACTTAATTACACAAGATTTGCATAAAGTCAGAAAACACAGCAAATAAATATACCATTTTCAAGATATTCACTGTGTAAAATTCAAAGTATGTCTCCATTCCCAGATTGATGGATACCTTATAAATTAAGACTCAACAACAAAAAGCAGTGGAAATAAAAGCAAGAAATAGGACACAAAAGTTGTATTCTTTAATAAAATAGAAAAATGGGAGGATAAAGAAAACAGAATAAGGATTTAGTTAAAAACAGGTACTAATAGGTGGAATTCAAAAGATGCAATTAAGACTGGCAAACCAAAGAGTAGAAGACCAAATAAATAAAGAGGTGAGGACTAAAAACACAGGGAGGTATTTAATGTATAAATAGTAAAATATTACTTCCAGAGTTATCCACAAGTTGTATGAAAACACAATTCTTTCTAAACACCAAGCAAAAATTCCCCCAAAATAAAAAGAACTAATAAAACAGACAATTTGACAAAAGAACTGGAACAGAGTATTCCACGTGGTAAATGCACATGAGGTGATGTGGCAGAGACATCATGGTCACAGCAGTAAGCCAAAAGGGCTTAATTCACCAACCAGAAGGAATATGGTGGGCGAGTAGCTCAAGAAGCCAAGGCCAATTCTACCCGCACGTGAGCAATGTGCCCAGAGGAAAGGGACTTAGGGGAGCCGGGGGTTAAAAGTAAACAAGGTGAGAAAATGCAGGTCATGCTCCTGATCTGTAAGGCGGGAATCCCATAACAAAGCAGGCATGGGGGGCCCCCCGCTTATACCGCAAGAAGCCACCATCCCGAGCAGTGCAGTTGGAGTGCACTGATGGCCAAGCCAGGAAGAGAAACACCAGGAGGGAAGACAGCAGAGCAGGAGAAACGGAGAGCGCAGAGGAGACAGCTGCCACCACCAGCCTGGAAGGCAGGGGAGCAAGAGCAGTCAGTGCAGAGCTCAACACGTGCTCGCTGCCAGGGTGCCCCTCAAGAGGGCTCCCCAACAGTGTGCTCCCTCAAGAGGGTTCCCCAACAGTGTGCCCCCTCAACAGAGTGCTCCCCAACAGTGTGCCCCCTCAACAGAGGGCTCCCCAACAGTGTGCTCCCTCAAGAGGGCTCCCCAACAGTGTGCTCCCTCAAGAGGGTTCCCCAACAGTGTGCCCCTCAACAGAGTGCTCCCCAACAGTGTGCCCCCTCAACAGAGTGCTCCCCAACAGTGTGCCCCCTCAACAGAGGGCTCCCCAACAGTGTGTCCCCTCAACAGAGTGCTCCCCAACAGTGTGCTCCCTCAAGAGGGTTCCCCAACAGTGTGCTCCCTCAAGAGGGCTCCCCAACAGTGTGCCCCCTCAACAGAATGCTCCCCAACAGTGTGCCCCCTCAACAGAGTGCTCCCCAACAGTGTGCTCCCTCAAGAGGGCTCCCCAACAGTGTGCTCCCTCAAGAGGGTTCCCCAACAGTGTGCCCCCTCGAGAGTGCTCCCCAACAGTGTGCCCCCTCAACAGAGGGCTCCCCAACAGTGTGCCCCCTAAGAGGGCTCCCCAAGCAGTGTGCTCCCTCAAGAGGGCTCCCCAACAGTGTGCTCCCTCAAGAGGGCTCCCCAACAGTGTGCCCCCTCAACAGAGTGCTCCCCAACAGTGTGCCCCCTCAACAGAATGCTCCCCAACAGTGTGCCCCCTCAAGAGGGCTCCCCAACAGTGTGCCCCCTCAACAGAGTGCTCCCCAACAGTGTGCCCCCTCAACAGAGGGCTCCCCAACAGTGTGCCCCCTCAACAGAGGGCTCCCCAACAGTGTGCCCCTCAAGAGGGCTCCCCAAGCAGTGTGCTCCCTCAAGAGGGCTCCCCAACAGTGTGCCCCCTCAAGAGGGTTCCCCAACAGTGTGCCCCCTCAACAGTGCTCCCTGACCCGCACGCAGAGCCTAGACAATGCACTCTGTCAGGTGCATGAGCCTCACACCCTGATCTCGACAACAGAGAGCTTGTATGCTCCAAACTTTGTTGAAAAGTGGCCACATTTCAGCCTGCAAAGCAAGCTCAGCAAATCCCAGGAAGCAGAATTAACACAAACAGTATTTTTGTTCATAATGAAACAAAACCCAAAATTAATTACAAAAGGGCCTTTCTGCCAGACAATTAGAAAAACCTGTAAATAAAACTCTAGGGTCAAAGGGAAAATTAAACGCCTAAATTAGAGAATTTCTTTTAAAATGATGATAATGGGAAAGTCACAGTGAAATCAATAGAAAAAAGAAGAAAGTAGTCATCAAAAGAAAGTTCACAGTTTAATGCAGAAATCACTAAAAAACAAAGAACAATAAGAAATAGATTACATATTCTACCCAGGAAATCAGAAAGACAAAGTGAGCTAAAGAAAACAGAAAGAAGGAAATAATAAAGGTAAAAGCCAGAATTAACCAGTTGGAAAAATAAAACAATGGAACTGATAAATAAATGAAACGCCAGTCGGGGTTGGGGAGCAAGCCACTAATCATGCAGAAGGGAGAAAGCACAAACACAAAATCAGGAACGACGGGATGGAAACAACATCCAAAGAAAAATTTTTTAAAAAAGAAACTACTTTGCAAAAAGGTACACAAAATTGAAAACCTCAAAGAACTGATAACCTCCTAATAATATGGTTTATCAAAATTAACCCTCACTTATTCAGTGTCCTGTCACTACAGCAAAATACCTGGGAGATTCAACTTAAAAAGGGGTGGTTGGCTCCAGTGCTGGGGGTTCTGGCCAGGACTGGGCAGGCCCCTTGCCCTGGGTCTCTGGTGGGCATGCCCAATGGCTGTGGTATGTGATGAAGCCAACCACTCAGCTCACGGCCAGGGAAGAAAAGGGGGGACCAAGCGCCAAGCACGCAGAACTTTCAGGGACCCTCATGCAAATCACTGAGCCCTGTGGAGATGTCTGAACTGCTCATCCACAGAGGGAATGGAGAAGTCGGTCAGGAACTAGGCCACAAAAGAGCAACAGGCCCGCCCAGAGGAGTTTCCGGAGAATTCCACGGAATTTTCAAAGACCAGATAATTTCAATGCTACACAAACCGTTTCAGACACAGAAAAGGAAACAACTTTCAGATTATTTTTATGATATATAATATTGTATTTTCAGCCTTCAGATTCAGAAATTGGCTTATAGGGCAGATGCTGCATGTGCTGTCTCTAGAATCTGAGAGAACTGGACTGACTCCGCTCAGGAGCACACGGCCGGCATCAGAGGGACTCAGCCACACAGTCAGACCCGGGAGCATTCGGAAGCCCCAGGACTGGAAAAGGAGGAAAACCACGTCTCTACTTGGGCACGATAGAGTGCGCTGCGGGAAGGGTGCGGGGCGCGCTGGTAGGGCCCGCACATGTCCAGTGAGACTCACCGAAAGACCACGTGAGGGAGTGGACAACCACGACGCGCCTGCTTAGGAAGAGGTGACAGACACGCACAGAACCTGTAGGAAAGAAGCTTTAAGACCCCCTTCAGAACGGGAAGAGCCCCTGTTTAGGGGGCTCAGGCAAGACTGAGGAGCCCTGGCCCACGGACGCCCTGCTAGGGGAGATTTGGACATGATTCTTCAGAAACACTAGAGATGAATCAAACACACGGTGTTTGACGTGCGAATTAGGATTTTTCAAAAAGAAGGTACAGGTGGGAGATCAATAAGACAGAGGCAAGAATCCCACAGACCTCATTTTATATTGGAAATATCAGAGCCAAGTGTACTTTAACCTTAAAAAAATACGTTTGTCCTAGTTCCCTCCTAGTCCCCAGAGTAGGGGTGAGGCTCAGCATGAGCCCCAGGGACAGCTGGGCTCCTGGGGGACCAGGCTAGTGCTCCAAGGAGCCCCAGCCCTTAGTCCCCACACCAGCAGGGCCTGGGGTCTGAAGGGCTGGGCCCAGGTGGTGGGACATGGCTGACCAAGGGGGCCTTCCTCCGGGAGCCCCTGCCTCTCTGCAGCATTTGCCAGCCTGGGAAGGCCCAGGAGATGGTGCCAAGAGAAAGCAACGACTTGCCCTGAATGCAGAAGAAACCAACAACTGCAGGCAGAGGAGGGAAGAACAGGTCAAAAGACGCAGGGCAGCGGGCACAGCCAAGGGGCCTGTCTCCAACATGAGCCAACAAGTCCACTCACGAGGCTTCGTGGGAAGGAGCAGGGACACGCCATCTGCCAAAGCAACAAGGAGGGCGGGGGAGGGACATCAGCCTCCTGAGAGCTTGGGGGCTGATGTGGGAGATGGCATTTCAGAACAAGGCTCTGACAGCAACGAGGGTAAGCGTCACAAAGAAGAGGGGCCAGGCACAGAGCTGAGCCGCAGAGCAAGGTGGGAAAGCAGCAGATCTGAGGGCTTAGAAGGGTGGGGCGCTGCCTGGGTGGGCGTGGGACCCGGAGACCCGAAACACAGTCACCTGTTAGGGCGGGGTCGGGCTGGGTGATACAGGGGGTCCTGACCCAGGCGAGGCACACAGGACACTCTCAGGCCACTCCAGGCCATCCTCAAGTATCGAGTGCACTGGACACATGGGGTCTTTGGCCAGCATCACAGCACAGAGAAAGGGAGAAGTCTCCAAAATACTCCCTGCCAGCAGGGAGGTGGGGTGTGTCCTAATTCACGCCCAGCACAGGGTGCTTGGTGCTCAGTGATCTTAGGAAGCAAGGAGTGGGAGTGGCCTGTGCTCAGGGGTGGGTTTCTCCTGCACACCTGGTGTCTGGGGGTTCAGAGGGGAGGAGTGATTCTAGGGCAATTCAGAAGGTATCATCAGACGCAGTGGTCTGGGGACAGGGTCAAGGGGAGACTCGAGGTCTGACAGGGACTCTAACATGTTGGCCGGCAGATGCCTGAAGCCACAGACCCCCCATCAGCCTCCCTGAAGATCAGGCCACCCAGCTGGAGACTGCACCTGCCAAACACCCTTGGCCCCGGAGACTGAATGAGAGATCACCCACCAGGTGGGCCTCGGCTCAGATCAGCCAACTCGAACACCCAGCCCTGGCCTTGCCTGGTGGGCCTTGTTTCCTCCAGTGACCAGATGATGGTCCCCGGTACTCTGGGGACAAGTCCTCTGGGCTCATCAGGGGAAGCATTCCAGCCACATGAGGCCCTACGTAAGGTGGAAGGCAGCGTGTGACTGGGTCGTGAAGCCCCATGGTGACATCACGGTTCTCTTGTGCACACAGTAGGGAGTTAGCGAAGGCATCTCCACAGGTGCACTTGCAGCTCTTGGGAAGGTTTTCCTGGAGAGTGTGGTCTAGGAGAGGGACATCAGAGACTGCACTCAGGACTGTGTGCTGGTCAAGCTCAGGCCATGGGCCGCACCAGCCCCTCTGGGGTGCAGTGTGCGAAGGCCTGGGGGCTCCAAATGGAGTGGGGTGGGGACTGCAGGGAGCGAGGGCCTCTTCAGAGGTGGAGAAGAGTTGGTGAGGGGTGCTGAGCTGGTGTTGAGCAGCCAGGTGGAGGGGAGCTGGGTTCCCCCAGCAGGTACAAGTGGAGGAGGAGTCTCGGGGGGATGCTGCCTCCAGCGAGGACGGGCAGTCAAGCCCAGGACGGAGCTGGGCCTCCCGGAGCTCCGGCACCTGGTTCCTTCCTCCTGCGCGGCCCCAGCCTGAGCCCCCTGGTCTGCAGCTACAGCTGGGGCGCATGTGTCCGCCCACCCGCTACTTCCCTGGGAGCCTTGCTTTCTTCTCCCCGAGCTTTTCATGCAGACCCACTGGAAGATTTTTTGTTGTTGTTACATTTTTATGAATTTCTTTTAGTTTTACAGAAACAGGATCCAATTGAAGCCAGACTTTGCAGGGCAAAAAAATGCAGAAGAGGTCCTCCCAGCCTCCCACCCCTTCCCGAGGCCAGCCCAGATGTTCCCACATGCCCGACAGCACAGCGGGGACACCCCGTGGTGCACTGCCCGTGGGTGTGGAGCCGTCCCCGTCCCCCTCAGCAGCAGTACTGCTCCTCCCTGAGGCTCCCCTGCCCTCCAGGGTCCACCAGTCCACAAGGGCTCATGTGACCCTGAGGCAGGGTGCGAATGCTCTCAGGCACACGGTGGCAATGGCAGTGTTGCCTGTCACCCGGGTGCTCAGCACCCCAGGGTTTCACATGGCTTGAAGGGGTGTCAGAGATGCTGGAAAACACCACAGCTGGAAGAGACCAGAGGGCCTGCGCTCCAGGACCCTGGGCCCAGGATGGAGGGACAGCCCAGGCGAGGGCAGCGGAGCAGCGGGGGGAGAACAGCCAGTGGTGAGAAGCCTCTCCTGGGTCCTGGCAGGGCGTCCTCCACAGTGAGCAGACTCCCAGGAAGGGCTGCGCTGCCCTACAGGCAGACGGTCCCTGACTCAGAACGGCCCAACCTCGGGTTCCTCAGGTTCACTATGGTGGGAAAGCGGCACAAATCCAGCAGAAGCCAGGTTTCAGATTCCGAAGTTTGATCTCTCCCGGGCTGGGGCCCGCAGGGTGTCCTCTCAGGTGCTGACAGCCGTGAGCTGCAGGACAGGCCACCTGGCCTCAGGGTGCCGCAGGCCAGCAAGATTTTGCACAGGGTGTTCAACAAACCATGTGAGCTGATCAAAACCCCCTTGTAAAAGAAGCTTGTGTGGGATGGCGTTGCCCAGCCGCGGGCTCACAGGAGCTTGGGAGCACGTCAGAGGCCGTGGGTCCCCGACAGGACCTTCTGTAGACGCATTTCCGACTCGTCACTTCTACTTACCACGGGTTTACCAGGACCTGACTCCACCATAAACCAGAGAACATGGGTGCACATTTCCCTGTTGGACACGTCAGCCGAAACCTACTGGAGCCATGTTTGAGGTTCAAGGGAAATGAGGCAAAGGGCACCTTGGGTCATCCGGAAAACCAGTGTGGCCCCTTCTTCCTGTCACCTGTTCAGGGTCAGCAGGAGGTGAGCCCAGCCACAGGTGGGAAAGACCCTGTGACTGGACAAGAGGCTGAGGGTTCAGTAGCATGGAGGCCTCAGCAGTGGTCTGTGCAGGAGGAGCTTCCCCTGGGCTGCACAGGAGGCTCGGGTCACCTCCCTGATGCAGGCCCAAGGGGATTTCTGTGCACCGAGAAGTCACTCCCAGGAGCACAGCAGGAGGAGGCTGGCTGCGGGCAGTTGTGTCCACACCTTTAGACACAGAACTCGTCCTGCAGGAGTTGAGTGTGGTCACCCAGAGGTGCAGCCCCAGGACTCAAACAGTTCTCTGAGGAGGGACAGCAGGGGCCGCTGGGGAGCAACACCCTCAGACCCCAGGGAAGATCCTGGAGCTGCCGGGAGGGTCTGAGCACAGAGTGCCTGGCTCCTGCTGCACGTGTCTACAAGGCATGATGTGCCGGCGTGTCTGCATGTCAGACATACTTCACGTGGCTTCGCACATGGATGTGCTGCTGTGTCTGATGTACACAGGACATGTGTTGCTACGTGTGCACGGACATGCTGCGTGTCTACGTGTACAGGGACTCCTGTGTGCCTACACGGATGTTTCACGGGTCCACACTGCACACACAGGCTGCACGTCTGTGCAGGGCCACAGGCTGAGGGGAGGCCCAGAGTGACAAGGGCAGGTGCCACACATGGGTGTCCGGCTGACGGCCTAAGCAGAGCCCTGCAGAGACCCCAGGTACGCAGGGCCCTTGGGCCTGAGGTGGCAACTGTCCTGAGGGGTCCCAGGCAGGACACTGGCTTTACAGTGTACACCAGCTGGAAGGACTTCCACCACAGGACCCTGAGCTGACAGTGCAGGGCACTTGCCCAGCTGCCCCAGGAACACGAGTGGTCCTGACCCCTGCCAGGCCTCGTGTCTGAGAGCCTTGAAGCAGAGAGCCACACTGTTCCTTTCATCGAGCATCTGCCTCAGAGGGTCACAGCTCCGGATAAGCTCCTCTGGGGACCTGCTGAGGCTGGGCCAGTTGGCTTACCTGAGGTCCCTGGTAGCTGGTGTCCCCAGCTCGTGATGCGGCCCAACCCCTGGGACTTCGTCACCTGTCTTTCTGCTGGAGTATCTGCTGGCCATGATCAGTTTTGGGTTTGAAGAGTGTTTTTCCTGAGGGACATGGTTTTGCTTGGGGAGACTTTAGCCTGTTGAAGAAGGAGACATTCTTAATGTGGTCACTGGACAAGGGACACACCCACCACCCCACCCACATCACACAGGGATACGTCTCTCACTCTGCCCTGTGTTCTGATTGAGCTGCCGTCAGCTCCGCGGGCGAAGGCCAGCCTCTGTGGGACCAGCCCCTGTCGGCCTGGGAACCTTGGGGCCTGCAGGTGGCCAGTCCAGGCCAGGTACCAGCATGGCATGAACCTGCCTTAGAAGTGATTCCTTCGGGACGCTGAGCGGCATGCTGAGCCCCACTGAGACACCCTGACAACCAAGCACTCAGACTCAGAGGCCCAAGGACTCCGGGTGCTGGGCAGGGTCAGATCCAAGAGGGGAGCCAGTCACAGCCACAGGAGCTGGCCCCAGCACGCGCCCGGCTGAGAAAGCCCCTCCTCCACACGGCCATGAGAGCACGTCCAGCCGCACACTCCACCCCTGGAAGGTCAGCTCGGCAGAGTCAAGTAGAGCCACGCCTGGCTCTAGGGATAAAAGCAGGCAAAGCAGGAGCCACACGGAGAGGAAGGACAGGCCCAGCAAGGGGCCGGGAGAGCAGGCCGCGGAGCCAGCCATGAGAGCGTGGTAACCCGCGTGCCTCAGGGGGCGGGCAGAAGCTCCCGTGGGGGGCGTGGCTCCAGTCTCTACCCAGCTGACGGCCCTGAGAAGGAGACAGTAGATCAGGAGTCCAACTGTCCAACCAAGCAGCTCACGTGAGACAGCATGGTGAGCAGCAGCAGCACCAAGTTCAAGGTGAAAACAGGAAGTGGGGAGCAGACCAGTATTTCCCTCCCTGACACTAAGGCTGCCTGCAAGCAAGAGGGACAGAACAGAGCTCAGAGGCAGACCTGGTGACTCCTGCTCCCGAGCACCAAGGACACTGGGCCCCAGTGCTGGGCCACTGCCTGGGAATGGTATTGCCCACCACGCCCAGGTAGTGCACACCGAGGCCCAGGGGGCACCCCGGGGAGCAGAGGCCAGTGCCAGAGTTAGGCCAAGACCCCAGGGAAGTTTTCACATGGGGATCACGTACGACCTCTAACTCGCTGATAGCCCCACTGGTAATTCCGGTAGCTCTTCCTGTTTGGGGTAACACGCCTCAGCGATGCTGGATGCTGCCCTCAGGGGAGCCTGGGACAGAGAGCCACAGGGCCTATCTGTGCTACAATTTGCAATTTCTGGGGAGCGTACGAATTATTTCAAAAGGAAAGTTTTCAACCTTCATTAAATAGAGATTAATTTAGCAAAACATCTCGTTTAACAATGCCAGCACCTCCATGCGTGGGCAGGATCTGTGGTTTGCACACTTGGGTACATTGATTTATACACAAGCCGAGTGTGGCGTGTTTGGCCAGGATCGATGTGGATGACACTCATCACTTGAATGTGACAGGTCCTACACCACCAGACACCCTCGATCCAGGTTGAGGGTGTAGACCCAGGAGGGAGCCAGGGCCTGGGCTATGGGACAGCCTCCTGCTGCCTTCCTGCCTCCCTCCGCATCGCCACACCCCTGATGCCCACTGTGCCCTGTTCCCCTTCAGTTCCATGGGCAGCGGGGAGCCAGCACATGTAGCTTCTTGTCCCCCAAGCCAGACTGGGGACAGCAAGACCTTCTTGCTAAACAACCCCTGCTCAACACCGGCTGGGGAAACCAACATCCTGCAACTCAGGGAAGGTTACGTCCTATTTCTGACTTTCCAGAGTCCTGTGGTGGCTTTGGGGCAGTGCCAGAGCCTGGGACACAGCCTCCCGGCACTTCAGAGCTGCCCGGGGTCCTGGAGAGGCCTGGGCTTTCCAGAGACCTGGAGGAGGAGCAAGTCTCCACGGGTGTTTCCTCTGTTTGCAGAGGAGAGAGACTCTGAGTGGGTTTTAATTTTATTTCAAATGTGTTTACTCTGAGACAAAAACAATTTTTGTTTTCTAGCGTTAAAATAGTCTTTAAACTTGGGGACTGTATGTCTGAGTGGAGACAACTCCTTCTTCATAATGTCTTTGTGGAAAAGCCAGCTGACCAAGTCCCACGTGTTTCCACTCCACAGTGACAAGGGCCAACTTCGCACAGCTTGGGGGGACATTTTTGTCCTGAAAGAGTGACCCGCGGTCTGCTCCACGGTATCTACACGCAGTCCACTTAACAGGAATCTGTTTTTCTTCAAAAAGCCAGGCCGTACAACAGACGGTTCTGCTGATGCGGGCACTACTCTGCCAGCTGGCCGGCCAGGCAGGCCGGGTCACCCAAGGCAGCTAACTGGCCCTGCTGCTGGGCCTTGCAGAGCGGAGCAAGTGGCACCGAGCTCAGGCCCATGAACCATGGAGCGAGCACGGGAGGCGCCCGAAAGCAGCAGGGCCTTTCTCCCCAGGAGCACTGCAGGGCCACCAGCAGCTCCCTCTCCAGCACAGGCCTGGCCTGAGACGCTGCATGGTCCACTTCACCACTGACCAGGGACAGGCTGAAAGGCTCCTTGAGCCCATCAGGGCCTTCACGGGCGGTCTGCCCTGCTGGTCAGCCCTGGAGAGCTGGGGTGTCCACCCCCGGGCTACGGCTGCCCCTCTTCCTTTGGGTCAGAGACCTGGACAAAGGACGTAACTGCCTGAGCAAACACATGCGCTTGGGCTGTCATTTCTTACTCAGGGACTCACAAGATGAAATCCAACCGCATCAAGCCTCACAGTGTTGGCGGCGGGGCCGCGGGCTCCCAGCATCTGAGATCGCTTCTGCCTCCCCAGATGCACGTCCCACATTGGTTAGAGACGACAGTTCATCTGATTTTTAAAAAGAGAGAGAGAGAGGGAGCTGGTATTTAGACGCCCAAAAATCCGAGGTCTGGCTGGAGTCATAAGAAACCAGGAAGGGTGCTCAGGAGAGGAGATCCAGATGTGTAAGAAGGGGCCCCAAAGCTCTGGACAAATCCCCATTGTGGAAAGGGCAGCGAGACCAATGCCCACAGGGTGCAGGGCAGGTGCCATGGCCTTGCCAGGCCAGCCTGCAGGTGGCCCACCCAGTTCCACAGAAACACCAGGCATCTCCCGACGGAAGGACTGTCCTCTCTGGAAAGGCCAGGCTGTGAGAGTTTTCAGAAGAAATCCCTTCCACCACTACGAAAGCCTGGGGCCCGTGGCCGGGGATCCCACAGTGCACCAGGCAGACCCGCCATTCGCTCCGCTGGGAGGAGCTCCCGGGGAACATGGAGCCCAGGGAAGAGCAACTCGCTGGCAGGCCTGGTTGCCGCTAAACACGACCTCTCTGCCGTCTCCAGTCTCCACCGTCTCCCCTCTGCCTCCTTCTGTCCCCCAGCGCCCCCTCCCCCCCTCCCTCCCTCCTCCCCCTCCTCCTTTCTCCCTCAGTGGGGAAGGGCTCCCCACTCCTTAGACCAGGGAGGAAGTGGGGGGACTAGGGGAACTTTCTGCATGGCTCTTATGCTCTCCAAAATAAGAAAGGTCACCAGCTCTCAGGAAAGGGACCTACCCAGGAATGCAGGCTTCACCTACAGCCTCAGCTTCCTCTGGGCCCTGCCTCTTGGGAATCAGAGCATGAGATGATGAGCCAATTCAACTCTTTAGGAAGCACAAGCAGAGAAGGGACCTGGTCCTGGGGAGGGTCTGCTACCTGCCGGATCTGGATTATGTCGTCCCTTGTGATGGACATTAGCCCTCCACCAACGGAACGTCACTTCACACTAACCTCAGGGCAGTCGTGTCCACTGCACACTGATTGAACTCACCAAACCCTCAGATGCAAACTTCCAGCCTGTTTCTTCCCAGCCCATAAGGGCCCAGCCAGTGCAGCTAGCGCTGTAGAAAGGCCGGGTCAGATGGGCAGGGTAGGAGCCGGGCAGGGTCCTCTGACCAGGTCTGCAGGAAGGGGTACCTCTCTCACCGAGAGGCCAGTTCCCCATAGGCAATGGTCGGCACCACACAGGTACACCCTGGGTCACCTTGCCTGGATCCTGAGGGACCACCCTTGTCCAAGGGGATGAGAACCAGTGGGCCTGTGTCTTCCTAAGGTCCCAGTGGGGCGGAGTGCCAGCCCCAGGAGCCCAAGTGTCTACACTGACTCTCCCTCTTCTTGCCCTCTCTCCTGTCCCCAGCTTGTCAATCCTACAGCATTTGGGGAGTCCTTTTCCCAGGCTCTGTTTTCAGTGGGACCCAGGCCAAGACAGGGACACTGAAAGCCAAAGATGGCACATGGAGACCACAGCCCACCCCAAGTGGGGAGGGGCCTGGGGTAGAGGATCCGTTTGAAAGTGTCGATTAATGAGCAGAATGCAGATCCGTGCGCTGGGGCCCCCTGGGTGGCCAGCCAGCAGGATGCTCCCACCACCCTGGGGCAGCCGCCGGGTTGGCAGCATCTGTCCAGGAAATGAAAACCAGCCCCAGGAAGCGGGGCACTTCTTTTAGCTTCCAAAGACTCGAGAATGTGCAGCAGGAAGAATCGCCTGGAGATGGGACAGGAGCAGCAGTGTGGGGACCAGAGGAGACCAGCCTTGCCAGCTGGCTGCCCTCGTGCATTTGCAGGCCTCCGGGTACCCCTGGCGCAGCTGGCTGTTCACCACACGCTGACATGGCATGGGCCGCGGTGAGGGCCACGTGGTCATCAACGGAAGAGGGAGCTCCTTGGGTTCTTCCGGCACGTGGTCACCTTTCCAAGCCTCATAGAAGCTCTCCCTCTTGCACAAAGGAATATCACTTCTCCACTCTGCTCTCTGACTGAGGTGTTATGCTAAGCGATGCCATTTTCACCCCAGAGTGTAAAAATATTCAACAACAGTCCCTCACATTCTTCCACCATCTCGTGCGTGCAGCTCTTATCTCTTGGAGCCATCTGGAATTTATTTCACTGTGAGGTAAGAATCCAACTTTAGCTTTTCTTTTTTTTTTTTTCCCCGTTTTCAAAAACTGTGGCCACCTATGCCAGGAACGTGTGTTGCACAATCCATCTTCTGCACGCGGATTTAATTATCTTCTCATGTAATAAACGCTCAAGCCTCTCCGTCGTTTCTGAATGAGCTCCGCGCCTGCTGCCGTTCCTGTCTCCTCGGCACTGGGCCTTTGCATTATTATATTTTGAGGGGTCCTGAGTTTGGGGCTGGGGGCCACCTGACTTTATGTTTCAGTCTTGGTTATTCTTGTGTATTCTTTTAAGTGAACTTAGTATCCTTCTGTTCCCCACAATTGCCTTTTGGGATTTTTTAGTTGGAATTTCATCCCAAGGCATTCGAGACCCCCCGGGGAAGAGGCCCATTAAAATTGAGGTGTCCACTGCCTCCCTTCCCAGCTTACTGCAGGGATCTGCTCCACTGTCCTGGAGAGCCTGGCAGTGTGAACTTGAGAATTCTGTTACTCTCAGGAGGAAACATAGAAGACAGTGTTGATTAGAAAATGCACCATTAAGTGGACGTGACCCATCCAGGAGAACAAGTCCTCAATATTTAATATATGCAATGGTCATGAAAAGAGCTCAATTTCAGAAAAAGTAGTGCACATATAAACACCTGTGCATTTCTATAGACGTGTAGGCGCACACACACACACACACACACACACACACACACACACCAGAGTTGAGAGATGAACTTGGGTTTGCTGATAAATAAAACATCTAGAAAAATCATGGCCTGGTGGCTTTCAGTTTGGAACCAGCCACCTCCTGGATGCATACCTGCTCTGGTCGTCTCCAAGCTGTCTCTGGGAGGACAATAAATCAGACCATCTTCAACTAATGAAAAAGAAAAGTCCCTTTGGAGGCAGCTGCTTTCCTTGTCTCCTGAATGCTGGCTACCTCCTGAACCTCCCGCAGGCGATGGCCAGCTCTCCTCCCAGGGCCTGGTCATCAGCAGGCCTGAGGACACAGCTTTCGAAAGCACTGTGTGTCCCAGGTGATCTGCGCACGAGGTCAGCAGTTTGACCTCAGTGGGGAGCCGAGAGGAAGCCCGGGGCCAGCAGGAAGTGGTCCCCCGCCATGGCTGCCTCTGGCCTACGGGCTGTAGGCGGCTTCTCTCCCATTGTGTGTCGAGCGTGCTTTCTTTCTGTCCATCCAGCGCGGGCCGGGCAGGCGTGCTCCTTCCGCAGAGGCGGCCCTCGCAGACTTGCCTGGCTTTTCTACCACCTCTGCCCATTGATCGGCAGGCTCCTTGGGGACCAGGGTTCCTTCCTGCCCACACCCAGCACCTTCCCTGGTCTCCTCTCTGCGGCTCCCGCTCTGCACCTGTGTCGCCGGTGCTCCCTGGAGGGCCTCAGGAGGACCGCCTCCCTCTTCCTCCCAGAACTGAGTTCAGAATGGCCACGAACCCCCAGCACATCTCCCCATGGCCTCGAGTCCCCCCACAGACTCCGTCCCTCCCCAGCCCCCAGGTTGTGCCTGAGTCTGCAATCCCCACCCCTTAAGAACAGAAGTGTTTTTACTCCTTCCGTCCAGTACCTTCAGAGCCCAGGGACATCCCAGCCTAGGAAGAGACACTGCTTCTTCCCTGGGCCTTGGGGAAGGCCAGGTGGAGGTAGGGTAGACAGAGGGCTAGAGGCAGGCATTTCTCAGGTGGAGATGGGACCATCCCCAACAGAGGGGCCAGGACCCAAACAGACGGTGGGAGAGGGCACAGGGCAGGAGGGGCTGGGTGTAGGGCAGCCTCAGAGGACCTGTTGCCACCTGAGGTCAGGGAGGTGCCAGCAGGCAGCCCTGGGGGGGACAGAACCCAGGGCAGGCTGGCTCCTTCTTGCTGTACTGTGCTCTCCACCCTTTTCAGTGATAAAATGAGTCATGCATCCCTGCCTTACCTGTCCCTGCAGGATGGAGCTAAGGATAAAAATGGATCCTGGATTTGGAAAGAAATTTCTGTACCAGAAAGAAGTCTTAGTAATAAGAGTGATTGCTTATCACCCAGCTTATTTGCTTAAATTGAATAATGTACCAGCTTGTTTTTGTTACTATTATGAAATCCCTGAGGCTGGTTACTTTATAAAGAAAAGAGGTCGATTTGGCTCATGATTCTGGAGTTTGGAGGGCATGGTGCCAGTGAAGGCACCGTGCTGGTGAGGGCCTCCGTGGGAGCTGGTGTCACAGTGGTGGAACGCCCGGGAGAAGCAGAGCTCAGAGGAGAGACAGGAAGCCTAGGGCGAGGAGGGCCAGGCTCACTCTGCTACTGCAATCTCTCCTGGGAATGAACCAGGTCCTCCCGCCTCCTAAAACCCTGAGAGTCTCACCTCAGCCCCAATGGCCAGACCTGGACACTGTCAGAAATTGACTATTGGGCCTGTGCCAGTTCTAAGGTCCTTGCTTTGTCACAGGATGGTGGCCACGACGGCTCCTCCCACCACGCTCGCCGTCCTCAGTCAGAAGGTGATAGGGGCGCCCTGGCCTTGGCCTGAGCATTCCACCCACACTTGCCCACCATGAGGAGACCCCTCGGCACCTTCGCTACCTCGGAGCCCATGGCGGTCACAGCGCCCAATCCCACCCTGCCCCACGAAGCTGTCAGTCCCCTCAGCCCAGGGGGCTCAGAGGTCCAGCCAGGACAGCAGTGCCCAGCCGTCCAGGGCTCATGGAGAAGGGACCCCTGGGGATGCAAGCTTTGGGGCCAGGGATTCTGGCGCACACTGCAGGGAGGTGACCTGCCTTCCTCCCCTCTCTCCCCTCCGCAGGTCTGCACAGCCTGCCTCTCCCTCCTCGGCCAGACGCTAAGTCCTGATTCCACAGACCCCCGTCTCCCTGCTGACCTGGGAGCAGGAGCCCACGGCAGAGGTAGAAACACGATCCCTCTGGTTCCAGAGAACGTCGCGTAGGGTTGAAGGCCATCACAGTCAACTCCTGACCTGGAGGGGGCTCCTCGCCCGGATTCCTCCTAATTAATCCTACTTAGCTCTTGCACAGTGATGACAACAGAACTTAGTTTATGATCTCATTTATCACCTTCCTGTCACTAAAATATGAGATGCAAACACCCCACCCGCATATTTGAAGGAAAGCCAGTGAATGCAAAGCATAAATTCCTTCCCCAACACCGAGGCTCGCAGTGGTTCCTGACGGGGTGGCTCGGAGGGCTGCCCTCCCCACGCCTCATCTGGGATTTGCTCATGAAGCGAGAGAGGAAATGGACTTAAATCAGTTTGTGTCTTGGGAATCCATCTCCTCCGAAGCCAAATTAAATGCATGTATTCCATTAATATGTGGTAAGAGATAAAATGATGGTACACTTGGCTGGTCTTTTAGAACAAAAATGGCAATTGTTCGCTTGTGGGAGGGAGTCACTTGTGAGTTTAAAAACTCTGAAAATGAGAATAAACACTCCTGTGACTCATGAGTGAGTCATACAGTGGGACTTCCCCCAACCCCTGGAGCAGCCAGCAAGCTCAAAGTGCCAGCTGGCTTCGCTGCCCCCGCTGCCCACGCTGGCCCTCCTGGCCACGCCCAGGCCCGCACCCACGTGTGCGTCCCACGGCTGTTCCAGGAAAGGCAAGGTCAGGTGAGCACAGGGACGGGGCATCCAGGGTGTCACGGCTTAGCCGCACACCTTAGGTTTTGCAAGACGGTGATCTTGTTCTTATGGGAAATGGCTCAGATTCCTCTGCAGGTTTTGGGGGACGTTCGTCCCCCAGGAAGTAGGACTGGGGGAAGCAGGACTGGAACACACTGTGGAAGTCCAAGGGAGTGACGGCTGGTGTCAGCGCAGGAAGGACTTCCAGAGCTGCTGACCCAGGGCACCGCCTGCCTGGGGTCACCACCCTGAAAGCACCTGGGACCCGGACAACAGGCACTCGGGTGCCCAAAGGCAGGCTCCGGCCGTCCAGCTGTGGACTTCCATGGTCCCCCACGGCCCCTCCTGGAGGCCCTGCCACTCTGTCTTAAGGTTGTCTCCGCAGGGGTGATCAGGCCAGAAACACCAGGCCGTGAGGACCCCAGGGAGCAGGCCTCTCGCCTCTTGCCCGACTGACCACAAGCCCCAGTCAGCCAGAGGTCCCCAGTGGGAACGGCCCAGCTGTCCACAGCAGCCACCCAGGCTCCTAACCAGCTGCCTCCCATGTCCCACCTGGCACCCAGTCGCACTGCTGCCTGGAATCCCCCCCAAACATATTACTCCCCTCACAGCCTTGGCTCAGGGCCCGTTCGTGGGGGGCCTGACGGAGAGGGGTCGTGCAGCGGAGGAGCTAGACGGTAGGGGGAGGAAAACGCTCTCCCTCCCCTCGGGAGCCCTGCAGTCTAAGCCTGGAGGGAAGAAAGATGATTAGCAATGGTCAGAGATGAAGGGGCTGAAGCAGGATCGGCTGGGCGGCCGCTGACGTCACCCTGGAACCTGGGAGAGCTGTGTGCTGGGAGCCCAGCCTGCGAGATGTGCGGCCTGCGGCTCAGAGACAGTTGTCTGTGAAACCTCAAAGCCCCTCCTTAGACCCTGCTCACGGCTCGTCCTTGAATCCCAGGGTTTCGTGTGGCGTATCCATGTACATGTGTACCGAACATGTGATAATGGTGGCACTGCAAAGCAGGAGGAAAGCTGTGGGTTACTGGACGGTTTAGGTGACATTTATAAACCCATAAAGTCAAACACTCATCTATGCCGTAAGCTAAAATCATCGCAATCATGATTAAAGCATTAAACACAAAAGACAACCAAAATTATGAAAATCCTAAAAGGAATGATAGTTGAGTGTTTACATAACCACAAGGTGAGATGAAGAATTTTTAAAATAACCCCAAAAGCAAAAACTATCAAGAGAAAAATTGAAAGATTGGTCTAAACAAGCATGTAAATCTTCTTTATAGCAACAACAAAATAAAAAGGGAAATGACAAGAAGACAGTATTTGCAATATCCAAGACATACAGAAAGCATTTAAAAACAATAACGGCAGAATGAAGAGCATGAATATACATGCTCCACAAATTAGGGGAAGTCGACTCTCACTAGTGATTAAGGAAAATGCCGCATCTTCCTCTCAAGAACCAGAGGCCCAGGGCATGCCACGTGCCACGCAGGAAAACCCAAGAAGACCAAGCAGCACAGCCTGCCATCCCAGCAGAGGGACCGCTCCTCGGACCGAGGGCTGCGGATCCCACCGCGGAAGCCCTGTCGCCTGACGCCTGCTCTGGAGACTCGTCCCGCTCTTCTCCAAATGTGAGCAACGTCCAAAGCTTGCATCCCGAGGAGAGTAACGACAAGGGTGTCCCTAGGAGAAATGATCGAACCCTCTAGAAACAAGAATTTGATTAAACAAACTGCAGTACAGCTACACAATTAGGTGCTACATGGCCATTAAAATAAGGTTAAAGCAACATATCCGTTGATACAGAAAATGTTGGTAAAAAGCAGGTAGGGGAGATCAGAGGCTAAACATTTGGAGGAAAAGATACATGAACAGCAGGACCTGAAAGCCGCCAACTGCGGTTTCAGAGTGTGGGGGATCAGCATGGGTTTGTCCCACTATGTTTTCTGAGTTTAATAAAAGTCTATTACCTCGGGGGTAAGAAAAATCAATCCCTGAAATTTCATCTTGAATAAAAACAACAAACATAAATAATCTATGCATTTAGCTAAAACAGAAAGAGGACAAAAATATTTCTAATTAAAAATCTAAGAAGAAGGAAATCATAAGGAATAAAAAATATATTAAGAAATTATGAAAGAGAACAGTACCATTAATAAACAAAGCCACGTGTGCTCCAAAAAAGCAATAAAGAGACAGAAAAGCAAGAGAAAAATGTGCTTCTGCACCGTGATTTCAATTACGTTTAAAAGCATAGAAAACACTCAGAAGCAAACGGCCACAATGTTAAATACCACGTCTGGGCATTGTGTTCATATATTTGTTTCTGTAATTTTATACTTTCATTTATTTTCCAAATATTCTACAACGAACACGAGTTCACTAAACAATCTTCAGGTGGCACCGGAAAGCAATATGGGGGGACAGAAGTAAGCAGCGTTTGGTGAAGCGCCAAGGGTGGACATGATAAGTGGCTTAAAAGGCTGAGGTAGAGACTAAAATAGGCTCTGGTGGAACCAAGGTGTGGGAAAGCAGGCCCCTGCCCTGGGCTATGCACTCGACTCCGAGGACGGAGTCCCCAGTGCCTCTCGGACCATGCCAGGCAGAAGGCAGAGGGCAAGGTAGGAACTGCGGGGCTACGTGGCAGGACAAGAGGCACTCTGGAGTGCAGGACAGGCGGGATCAGAGGGGCATGCACAGCTCCCTGAAGGAAGGAAGGAAGGAAGGAAGGGAGGGAGGGAAGAGGGGCGACCGGGCCTGCTGAGCGAGCACTGGGCTCCTTGGTGATGGCCCCAAGCAGCTGACGGAGCTGCGAGGTCATGAGCAAGGGAAGAGGCAGAGTGGACCCAACCTCGAGGCCAGCCTCAAAGCCAGCAGACACGGAGGGAGGGCACTGCCCTCGGCGGGAGCCAGACGCACACCTCCTTCCCCGAGCTGTCTCCACGAGTGTGCCTTATGTCCCTCTCTTTAAGTCATCTTGTTCATTTCTGATTAAGCACTTTCTGACGTCACACATCTTTATATTAAAGGTTACAGGCATGTTAAATCAAAAGCTCCAGATATTTTTCAAAGCACAATGATCAAAGAGTCGAATCTGAGAATGCACTGGGTTTTCCAAAGTTTGATGAAATATTTTTGACCAGTTTATGGAGAAATATTGACCCTCCTCATATATTGCAGAAGAGAATGTAAAATGCAAATTCTCCTATGGACAGGAATTTCAATATACTTAGCAAAATTGCATATTAACTTAACCTTGGCTCCAACAATTTTACCTCTGGAAACATCTGAATAGTACACTGGGAAAAACATGCAACTGACATGCATAAAGCTGATCACATGACTCTGGTTATAGCAGCAGAAGACGAGGAGCCATCCGAAGGAGGTCCGACGGAATAAACGATGGCCCATCTACACGTAAAGCAGTAAGATATTTCTATACACCACCACGGCATGACATCTAGGACATAGTGTCATATTTTAAAAACTGAGATGAATAACTATGGCATCATTGGGATGCTATGCTACCATGTATTGAAAAAATGGGAGAATGTGATTGTATTTCTAAATGGGAGGATAAAACATACATTTTCAGTTACTTGCAGCAGGCCAGAGGGGACAGAGATAGAACCTGAACTTCTCTGAGTATAATATTCTCTTACAGGTCTGACTTAGGATCCACTTAAATAATACACATCCATGTAAATAACACAAGAAGCAACATCTAAAAAACAAAATGAGCAAGTGAAACTGAATGTGTAACCAGTTGGCAAAGAACAGAACAGAAAGCAACCAGTGACTGTGACTTCCAAATGCAATGATTTTACTATTCATCCCTGGTAGGATACACCACAGGACACACACACACACACACACACACACACATACACACAAACACAGAGACACACGCAGAGAGTTAAACTGTCTTTAGAAATCATATTACTGGTAAATAATATTGGTGATATCATGCTGAGGTTATGGTGTGTGTGCTGTAGTGCAAATAAGTGACTATGTTGGAGAACAAGCAGGATTTAGGGCTTTGGAAAGGAGATACATATGGGTCAATCAACTTTAATAAAAAGTAATAGTGCTAAACTCAAGATAAAAGTATAATTATTTAGCTCAAGAAGTACTGTCTTTTTGAATTTTTCCTTTCCTATCTCTGTCAACTGGAAAGATCTAATAATGAAGAAAAACCCAGCAGCAGCAAGCACTCCTGGAACCTAGATTTTGGTTTCTATACACCACCTGCCTTTAAAAGGAGCCATGGCAGCTAGACACAGTGGTGCTTTCCTATAATCACAGCAGCTTGGGAGGCTAAAGCAGGAGGATTGAGTCCATCCTGGACTACTTAGTAAGAGGTGCTGGGGATATACTACAAAAAAAAATCTTTAAAAGGAGCCATGGTTCTTTGGAGAAATGACTGAGCCCAGGTCTAGGACAGAAACAAAGGATGAGCCTGGACATGGTTGTCAGACCAAAAGCAAGAAAGACACCAAGAACTGCTAGGATCTATCAAGGGTCTCAGGACTCCACGTACAGAGGTTTCTATTGGCCAAAGATGTGACAATTTGAACATGAGCAAGAATAACAACCGAAACAGTTTGAAACACTTCAGATTATTTTTTATATATGAATTCATAATTACACTACTAAAAAATGTCTTACTGGTCAACCTTGAAAGATGCTAGGAAACAACTCTTTAGAAAATTGATAAATGATGGGGGGAAAGTAGTTATCCTGTCCTTTCTATATGGCCTGTACCTCTGAGTAAAAGAATTTGATAAGGGGAAATTTTTTCACAGAATTGTTCATGCTAATAATTGAAGAAGAAATAATAGAATTAAAATATCAAAATTTTGCATACACAGGGGAAAATATTAAAATAGTGATCTAAGCAATAATCACTAATGGTTGCTACCATAATATATAGAAAGATGATGAAATTGGACACCTCCAGATGGAAATACTCACCATTTACAAAGTACTTTTATTTTAAAAACTATAATTATAAAAACTTTTATTATAAAAAACTATAATATGATAAAAATTCTAAACAAACTGTTAGCAACTAGAATCTATCATGATGCGTAAAGGATAAAATATCATGCAATGTTGGTTTCTCCTCAAGAATAAAAAGTTGGTAATTCAACATGAAGATTAAAGAAGAAATTATAAGGTCACCTTATAAAGGTGTTCAGAACAATTGAAAACTCAAAACCAATTTGAAAATGTGTAGCAAACTAGTAATGAAAGCAACTTTCCTTAATGTGATAAACAGTATCTACAAAAACATAGCAAATATTTTAGTTAGGGAAGAAATATTAAAAATTATAAAATATTGAAAATACAAAAATATAAAAGATATCTGCTATCACCACTTTCAATACCATGCTACAGATCTAGATCTGAAAATAAGGCAATAACATATTCTCTTGGGATTAAGGCAAAAAATCATAGATATATAAATTGGAAGGAGAAAATTAAACTATTATTTGCAAGAACTGATTATATGTAGAAGGAAAAATATGCTACTAACTTTGAACTATTAAACCAACATACAAGTTTTTTTAAAATCATAGTTTAAGTAAACAAGAACAACTCTATATATGCATACAAGCAGCAAATGATTCTAAGTTGAAATTAAAATGATACTACTTAAAATAACATTTAGTATCGTAAAACACCGATAAAGAACCCGAAGCTGTATTGTTGAAAGTAATTAAGGAAGATCTAAATAGATGGAGAGATGGAAAGCCTCAATATTGTAAAAGATGTCAATTCTTTGATCTACAGATTCAATATAATCCTGTTCAACATGGCTTTGGTGAGGAACGTAACAGATAAATTGTTTCTATACAACTGACTCCGCAAGCACCATGTGGCATATACATACAATTGAAGCTCATTCAGTCCTAGAAAGGATGGAACTCTGGTCTACACGGATGGACTCGAGGGCATCATGCCCAGTGACTGACGTTGCCACAGAAGGACAAATGTCGCATGCTTGACCCTGGCCCTGGCCCTTAAAGGAGTCAGACTCATGGAGACTGAGAGAGGAAGGGAGGCGCCGAAGCCTTTGGGGATGGAAGGGGGTGGTAGTGCTTAATGGAGACAGAGTCTCAGCTCTGTGAGTGCTGGAGACACCCAACGATGTAATGTGCTTATTATCACTGCACACTCATAAACGACTCAGTTGGCTGTTTTTATGTTATTGTGTACTTTGACACAGAAAAATTGGGGACAGGGCAGAAATGGAAGGAAACTAGTCAAAGGTCTAGAAGCAATGGAAGAACTACATGACTGGTCCTCTCTGGTCATCTCTGACCCACTTCTGCTGGACTTGAGGCGGGGGACATTCTGAGACCAAGTACAAATGTGGGCCTGGGTCAGGTTGCTGGGCCCTGGACTTACTGACTGTGGAGTGAGTTTCCTGAGTGAGTTTGAGTCACTGTTTCTGATTCTCTGATAGTTCCCACTTTGTATCCTGCTTGTTCACTTAACATACATGCAAGTCCTCATCATGTCTTGAAGAATGGTGACATCCTTCCTTTTAGACTTCATGTCTCACTCCAACCCTATCCACCAAGTTTCCTGGGAAGAGTCTGCTCTGGTTATGAAAGCAAATGGAAGAGAAAACAAAAAGAAAAATAAATGGAGACAGGACTCCAGGGATCAGTGATGCTTTATGACGCCGCGGAGGGGCACGTTTTCAAGAGGAAAATGGTGACTGGCTAGAACAAGGTCTGAGTTCTACAGGGCTTAGCAGGGCCTCGTCATGGGAAGAGTTGGCCAGATGCTTTTGGCGGGCTTACTTCTGGCAGGCAGGGGAACTTTGGCAGACGAGGGACATTGCGAAAGGTCAGAGTCCTCAGTTTCCTTTTCCCCCACGAGGTTGTAAGTTTCCACCTCCTTCAATAACATCACCCACCCTGGCCCATGGCTATTATGGTTTGGATCTGGAATGTCCCCCAAAGCCTCATGAACTGGGGACTTGGTTCCCAATGCAACATGTTCAGAAGTGGACCTTTAAGAAAATGATCGGATCATCCGAGTTCTAACATCATTGTGGATTAATCCATTAATGGACTCATAGTTTGCCGGCATTATTGGGGCGTGTGAACTGTAGGAGGAGGGCCATGGTTAGAGGAAGTAGGTCACTGGGAGAATGCCCTCGAGGACTATATCTTGTCCCTGGCCCTTCCTTCCCCCTCTGCCCTGCCTCCTCTGCCACGAGGTGAACTGCTTTGCTCTGCCATGACGCTTCTGCCTACAACCAGCTGGCCAGGGACCGAAACCTCTGAAACCGTGAGCCATAAGTCATTTTTCTCAGGTGTTTCTCACAGTAATGGGAAGCTGTCTGACACAGTGGCCTAAGCTCTGAACTGACTCTCTTGACTTCCTTCTTTATAATCGATCGTGATATCCCAACTAGGACAATAACTGGCTTATACTCAATACACGGACACAACAGGTGGAATGAATGGAGGAAACTGCCAAACATCACTGTTGTCCGAAGCTGCTCTCAGCTCTCGTTCAAGTTATTTAGTCAAAGACCACTTGGGGAGCGGGGGACATAGAGGATCACAGAATCCAAACACGTCACACGAGCCTCTTGTCTTCAGATATCATCTGATTCAGTTACACGTATACAGCCGATCAAACTATGGTTCCAAAGCAAAGTGAGTGGTCACCTGGTGTTTAGCAAGGGCATAGCTGGGAACAGCCGAGTTGATTTCCTCCTATCTTGATGCACAGCTGTGCCCACCATTACTACAGGGGACTCTACAGGCACGAGGGAGGACTGAACGACGCTGCGAGGAGCTCAGCCCAGAGGCCCTCCACTCCAGGAGGGAGATGCATTTGTATGTGGCAATGGTATTTCCTAACATCTCAAAAACCCAAGACTTGTGTCCAATCATCCCACGCACACGGCCCTACTCCAGTGTTCACTGTCGTGTAGCAAATCACCCCTGTGTGCCTGAGCACACTCCAGTTCTGAACTTACAGCTCTGCAGGTGAGAAGCCTATGGTGACTGGGCTCATCTGGGGGTACTGTTGGTGAAGAATCCTCTTCTGTGTTCATTTGAGATGTTGACGGAACTCAGTTCCTTGAGGCTGGGTGACCGAGGTCTCCGTCTCCTTGGTGGTCACCAGCTGGGGTCCCCTCCACTCTTGCAAGCAGCCCACAGCCTTGCTGGGTGCTCCCTTCCGCAGGGGGGACTCTCCTCCTTTGAAGAGCTCATGTGTCAGTTCTCTGGCTTCTCCTGCTCTGACTTCTAGACTCAGATTCCAGGTGTCCTCAGTCGGGCCAGCTCTCCTTCTTCAAGTCAACCGTGCTATATAATCACCTAATTGGGGGGGGTGAAATCCATCATGTTCCCTAAGTCACATGATATGCCCAGGTGTCACCCCAGGGTGGGTCTGGGGTCAACTTAAAATTCTCATTCTGCCACACTGTCCCAAAATAGCCCCAAAGAGCCAAACACCTGGTCCACAGACCTAACACCCACACTTAGAGATGTCCCTCAGGTTGGAAAGAACCTCAGCAGTCAGGGAGGCCAGCCCCGGGATCTCCGTGTGGGGGTGAATTTGAACTTGACCCTACTGGGTAATCAGTTCCCGTAGTCAGAGCATAATCAACTCCCTGCTCTGCCGTCTTGGTTTGACTCAAAGTTTTAGCATTTCCAACTTTTTCCTCCACCTGCAAGAACCCTGTGGAAATTATTCCTAATGGTCCATGAAAAGATCAAGGACAACCAAACTCAGATGTCTTCAGTTGCTAAACTCTAATTTATTGGCAATACGTAGAGTAATGTTTTCCTGATTGTTTCCTGGTTAGGGTACTTTACCAGATGAAAAATGGCCAAAGACAGTTATTAATTAAATAAAAATTCAGCAACTGAATGTGAAGAGCTCAAACTCTTTTATTCTGAAGTACCCTCCTCCCCCCACTCCTTTTTTTTAAGACACACTGGGCAGAACAGAAAGTTGTCATGCCTTTTAATTTATAAATTTATTTCCAACATCCATATGCAACTGACTTCTGGTTTCATTTCCTATCAAAAGATTCTTTGAACTTGTTTTCCTTCTAAAATCATCCCAAATAAACCCATATTAACTCATGAGTCAGACCACTTTTGTTACAGAAAAACTGTGGAGAGAAAATTGAATCCATTTCTAAATGTGAAGAGGAAACGGTGCTGAAAGGATAATCTATTCAGGGCCTGGCGCTGCTGATTGACAGTGCCTGTCTTGCCGTCTTTATGTGATGCTCTAAACCCCTGGCATTTAGAGGCCTAGAAGCCAGGGGAGTCTCTGACACAATCTCTCTGCTTGGCAAATAGAGAAATTGGGACACGAGAGGGTGTCCCTCAGAGCTTGCCAGCTCCATAGCAGCTGGCTGTGAGGCTCTGATTCCCAAGGGCTCTTCCCACAGCCAGGTCATCTCCGACCCCTGGAACAGGGCCAGGCAGCCGTCCGAGGCATCTCCAGTCTGCCCGTGGTCTCCTGCGGACAATGTTGCTAGCAGAAATACCAAGTGACGTAAATTAGGCAGACTCGCATGTGTTACTGTTTTGAAGGAAGACAGAGCATGTGTCTTCACTTTGCCCTGTGGAGAGTCCCTGCAGGAGCGTGCTGTGCATCCTCTCTGACGATCTTTGCAGGATGGGCCAGAGAGGGAGTACATGGTGCCGCACGGCTGGGCGCTTGGCTCCGAGAGCCTCATGCAGAGGCTGGGGACCTCATTCCAGGAGAGGCTGGTGAGACCCCCAAACCCCCTCCAAGAACACCGTTCCACTCCTGTTGGCCTGAACACCTACCACCTCTCTGTCCTCAGAAGCTGGTGGTAGCTTCCTAAGTTATTCAAAGCCATTATTTTTATTAACAAAGCATATTTTGAAGCTTAAAAATTGCTTGTAAGAAATCAATTTAAAAGTATGATATGTGGGCATAAATATCATAGATAGTACTTTTCCTGTGCTAAAGAGTGAAAAACAATTACAAAAGTTTATAAGTTTTGTAAATAGGGCTTTTAAACCCTTGAGCGTCTAGGCCAGGGTTGGTCTGGCACATGGGCGTTGGGGCCACAACCCTGTGTTGTGGGGCATCTGCCTCGTAAGGTGTTCGCAGCAGTCTTGGCCTCAAGTCACCAGTGGTGTACCCCCGCCCCGTGACGATCAGCAACGTCTCCACACACTGCCAATGTCCCCTGGGGGCCAAATCGCCGGCTGCACACTGGCCAGGAGTTTCAGAGTTGAAAGCAAACAGCATCTGCTGTTGTCCAGAGCCAGGGAGCTCTCAAGGGCAGTTGCAGCAGGAAGTCGTAGCGGATGTCATCAAACACATTTCTACAGCTCAGACTAGAGAACTTCCCAGGAGGCAGAGTCCCCGAGGAACTGGCTGCCCAAGAAACTGCCCTTCACCAGTGGCACGTCCAAGAGGAGAGCAGCGAGCAAGCCCGCTCGGCCGGTGTGGCAGGAGAGGGGCTGCCCAGCAGGTGGGAGTGGGGCAGGGGCATTCGCTGTCTGAAGACAGGTCAGAAGACTGGCGCTGGGCTGTGAGGAAGCCACTTCTGCAGAGCGTCTGTCCTGGAAGGCTCGCGTTCCCACCACGGAAGTGTTTCAGATTAATCACAGTAATAACGTCACCTTATAAAATTTTGGAAAGCACTTAAAAGTACAAAGAGACATCAAAACAATCGCCCCCAATCGTACCATCAAAGAAACCGCTCCTGACGTGCACATGCACTTCTGTCCAGATGACGTTCCGGGCACATTTTTGCCTTGTTAAGATTCCATTTGTTTTGCTTTAAAAATTCTGCATTTTGGAACTTTTTCCTCCTTCAAGAAAACTCTTTGGAAGCAAAATGTATAGTAATTTAATTAAACATAACTTTGCTCAAGAACCCTGGTCTCAGGCATGGTAAATTTTAAAATAAAGGTATAAAACACTTAATAAAATCTATTGTCATAAGGTAAGTAATAGAACCAACTCATGGGAGAATTCATTCTTATTGAAATAAGGAGAAAATGGAGTGACTTGAAAAGAATTTTAATACTAAATTGTTGGACTTCATGGCAACCGAATGAATCTCAATTATGTGGAACAGAAATTTCAGGTTTAAGAAGGATACATTTGGAAATCTTGGCACTGAAAAACACAATCATTGAAATAAACAAAAAAGTTAGTAGGTGTCTTAAACTATATACTGACATAAACAAAGAGAGAATCAGTGAATTAGAACATAGACCCAAGGATATCACAGAAAGCAGCACGGAATGATGAAGAACAAGCTCAGAAACATGAAAGATTGATTAAATAGCTTCGAGATGCATGTAACAGGAGTTCTGGAAGGAGAAAGTCAATGAAGTGGGGTATGGGAACACTCAAGTAGATAACAGCAGAGAATCACCGTGATTGAAGAAGGAGTGCTCAAGTCAAAGTTCAGAGCAAGATGAGATTCTTTTTTAAAAGAATCCAGACTAGACATATGATGAGAAACAACAGGGAAAACATAAAACATTTACAAAACCAGAAAGAAATGAAAAACTAGTGGCAGAGGTCTTGTCAACATGAATATGCCAAAAAGTCTTTGAGTAATAGGTTCAAAATGCTGAAGAAATAACCATCAACTTAGAATCCTATGCTCAAGATAGCTACTATAGACTTTAAACATGCAAAGATCGAGAGTGTTTACTGTGAACACACCAGGGGTCCCCAAATCTGTCCATATGTGGGGGTCACCTGGAGAGCCTCATAGAACAGGGACGTCTGCACTCTACCCCGGAGACTGAAGTGTTGTGGTTTGAATATTGGTGTCCTCCAAAAGCTCATGTGTGAGACAATGCAAGAAAGTTTAGAGGTGAAATGATTGGGTTATTTTGAGAGCCTTAACCTAATGGGTGTGCTAATCCCCTGGTAGGATTTACTCGGGTGGTAAACATAGGCAGGTAGGATGTGGCTGGAGGAGGTGGGTCCCCGGGGGGCATGCCTTTGGGGTATTTATTTTGCACTTGTTGATTGAAGCTCTCTCCGGCTTGGCTTCCTCGTGTGATGTCTTGAGCTGTTTTCCCCTATCACACTCTTCCTCCGTGATGTTCTGCCTCATTCAAACTCTGAGGAATGGAGATATCTGTCTATGGACTGAGACTTCTGAAACCATGAGCCCCAAAATAAACTTTTCCTCCTCTAAAATTGTTCTTGTCACATCTCTTAGTCACAGCAGCAAAAAAGCTGACTAAAACATTGGGGTTTAATTGAACTGAAGTGGGGCCCAGGGTTTGGAAGTTTTCTAAAGTGAAGATGAGTCTGGCTTCCACTGGCACAGACCCTTAAATTAGCTACTGAAGAATGAACTTTAATAAAAAGAAAAATAAACCCCTAAAGCAACAAAGGAATATAATAAAGTTCAGTAAATAATTAAAAACATGTTAGTTCAATATTGAACTTTATTATAAACAACCCATTTTATACCTTCATTATAAAAAATAATGATGATGAGAAACAAATTAATTTGAAAAATAACAGGTATTAAAATTCTAGTTAATATGAGAGAAAAAGAAGCAGGAATTTCAGAGGGAATTAAAGTCTTCCTAGATTCCTAGCTTCTTTGTGAAAAATTCAAAGTTAGTATTAAAATGCTATAGGTGAGCACTAAAAAGCAGGTAAATAACCCTGAGCTTTCAAATGGTAGAGCAAGGAAATAAAGAAAACTTTCAGTCTAGCTAAGTCAGGAAAGAAAAAAACAAACAAGGATGATATACAGAAAACAAAACCAAGAAGCATGTAAAAAAAAATAACAAGTCCAAATGCATCGATAAACACAAAAAATGTAAACGAATGAGATTCACATTTCTAAAGACAGGTTTTTGTTTTTGTTTTTTTAACTACCACCAATCCTAAACTTGAAGTTTTGACTTCAACTGAAATCAATGTGAAAATCCTAAATGAAGTACCAGATTCATAAAGGAAAGCTAAGAGCCAGCCATGAGCTTTGAGCCTACACACACTCACTCACATAGTAGAGATGAAAGAGCGGGAGGGCATGGGATTTGGGAGGTGTCTTTGGTGACAGTGGTGTTTGTAGCTTACCACTCCCCAAAAGGGACCGGGGAGGATCCACCTCCTTTAACACTAGAGGATGGGTTTGACTATTGCCCTTGGAGAATCTGGGGGAACCACTTTAGGTCCTGCCCAGAGGACCAACTGGGAGGACTGCAGGCCCTGAGCCACAGAGCTGATGGAGTAGACCCTGAGATCCAGACAGGATGCAGAGTAGCGACCCAGAGAACCGACCCAAGGCTTAACACAAGAGCAACAATGAGGCATGAGCCTGAAGGGGAAAGGAACAAACACAGCCCCACCTTAATTACAGCACAAAATGTGCCTCTCCACACACTGTTACAGAGTTGCCACCTATATGCATTCTATGAAACACCGAAGCCCAAGGAAGGCTGACAGCTAAGAGGAAAAGATACAGTCAGTAGCTAAACAAAAGAAAGTTTGGATGGTCTTATGAACATTAGAAAAAAACAGATTTTAAGGCAAAAGTGTTGCTAGGGATGAAAAAGACCATTTTATATGATAAAAGCAAATAACTCTCTAGCATGTCAATAATGCTCAACCTGCACACATCTCACAACACAGTCGCAACATACTCAAAACAAAAACAGGGCAGACTGCAAGAAGCTTGCAAATCCACAGAGTAGGAAACTGCTATACTTCTCTTGCTAAAGAGGACTTAAGTTTTCAAAATATCAGTAAGAATAAAAAATATTGAAACACCACAATATACATACCTCAGTACATATCATTATACTTCCCATGCTTCTACAAGTATAGGCTACACATTCTTTTGAACACACATGTATGCTTTTAAATTAGCCACATATGCAGTGATTCACAAAGGAAGTCTTGCAAAATTCCCAAGATTAGAAAACATGCAGCTGACAATGAATTTAGAAAGCTTTAAAGTCAGCTAAAACATACCCATACATTTGGAAACTACATAGCACTTAAATAATGCATGGGACTGGAAGAAATTGTAATGGAGATTATAAACAATGAGATTCGAATGACAAGGAAAGAACTGTACATAGAAGCTTGTAGATTGTAGATGCAGTGTGTATTACAGGGAATTTAAAATAGTAAACATATATACATATTTAAAAACAAATAAGGCTTTTAATTAATGAGATTAGAATTTAATTTAAGAAGTTAGGAAAATGAATCAGTGTAAAACCAAAAAGTGAACAATAATAAAAATTAAAATTACTGAAATAGTAAATAAGCAAGCAAGGAAGAGAAACCAAAATCAAAAGCTAATTCTTTACAATGACTAACTAAAAAACAAGCCTCCCTCCTCAGGAAATAATACATTAATAAAAATATTTTTTTAAAACAATAAAACTGATCAGTAGGGATTAAAAAGCAAAAATAAATGAACAATTTGGATGAATGTATTTGAAATCTTGTATATGGTGGATGATTCACAGTTTTTAATTACCAAAGCTTCGATTTTTACTAGTATGCTCCAAGGTCTAGAACAGAAGGGAAAACTATCCCTTCCCTTTCATGAGGCAAGCATTCCTATGGCAGCTGAACAAGATGAGGCAGAAAGAATATCATAAACACAGACTCAAATATTCTAAATAAATACTAGCAAATAGAATCCTAAAATGCATGGGGAAAAAATGTAAACCATGATCAAGTTAGATGTATCCTGGGAAGGCAAGGATGACTTAGCATTAGAAAACTAGGGCTAAGATGCAACTCACCATGAAAACAAACCAAGAAAAATCCTATGATGATCTAAATGAATGCAGAAATATATATATTCAATATTAAACATCCATTAAGAGAAGAGAAGGTAATTTCCTAATCTGTATACATATCTAACAAGAACCTTCAAGAGATATTCTAATAGGGACACATTAATATGTTCTCCTTCAAAATCCAAATTGAAGGTTATGTCCCCTCCAGGTCATGCCTGGATTCTTCAAAAAAGACCCCAAAAAGCCAAACAGGGAGGGAGCAGTTGTTCTTAATTAAAGGAGACTGAAGTGCGACAGTCAAACGCAACGTGTGATCCCGAATCAAGAAGGAAAAAGAAGGGGAAAAAAAGCAATTGTAGAGGATCTTAGGAGACAGTTGGTAAAATTTGCATATGGATAGAAGAATAGATATTAGTCTTATCAGAGTTAAATTTCCCAACTCTGGTTCCATAGAAGAACGCCCTTATTCTCAGGTGACGATTACTAAAATAATTAGTATGAAATATCATGAAGTCTGTAGCTTATACTCAAGTGGTTTAGAAAAACCATGATTGAGCATTTAAATGGTCAAATATTAATAATTAGTGATCACAGGCAAAAGTTTGTGAATATTCATTCCTTCATCTTTTCTGATATTTTAAAAGTGGTTCATAATAAAATTAGGAGTTTTTTTTATCTTTAAAGGAATAAGACAAAGATATACTTATTCTGCTTCTGAAACTGTGGCCAATCCAACAAGGCAAGAAAAATAAATAAGATATCAGAGAGTTGTAAAAGAAAATATTTACATACTTTTCAAACTAGTAATGAATCTGTAAGGTATAAGTCTAACAAAATTGGTGAAAGATCTACATGAAAAAAAGTATCATGTTTTATGGAAGAATATCAAACGTATTAAATGAGTATCTTATTTATGAATTGGAAGACACAACATCATAAAGGTCTCAATTCTCCATAAATTAATTTATACATTAAGAGTTTTTCCTACCAAAATCCCAAAGAGTGTTTCTTCCTGGAAATGTACAAGTTGTTCCTGAAACTAGCAAGGATAAATCTGGACTGAAGATCAGTAACAACTCTGACAATTTAGAACAGTAACAAAGAGGAGAGCTACGTCCTACCAGACATCAAGGCTCAGCAGGGAGATCGCAGCGCAGTGCCCCCATTATCCACGGGGATGTGTTCCTAGACTTCCAGAGGATCCCTGGGACCATGGACAGCACTGAGCCCTATAAACACCATGTTTTTTCCTATATATAGGTACTTATGTTAAAATTTAATTTATAAATTAGGCACAGCAAAAGATTAACAACATCTGACAATAAAATAGAACAATTATAAAAAATATGCTGTAATAAATTGCCAGTATCACAACCCTTATGCTTTATTGAGGTGATACTTGAACACCGGCCCTACACCACCACAAGTCAATCTGACAACCAAGAGAGCCACCGAGTGACTGACAGGTGGGTGACATACGCAGCATTGTGTTATTATCCCCTCACATTCCAGGAGAGGCAAGGCAAGGTGACATTAGAGTTCATCACGCTACTCAGAAGGCACAGTTTACAATTTATGAATGGTTTGTTCCTGGAATTTTCCATTCGATATTCTCAGACAGCAGTCAACCATAGGTAACAAGACTACAGAAAGCAAAATCACGCATAAGTGATACTACTGTGCAGAGACAGGGACAGAGGAGTTGATGGAGGGACAGAAACAGAGCCTTCTTATGTGAGGATGGCATGTACTAAGATGTCGTTTCCCTAGTAGTGGGGACTGGGTGCACTCTGCAACGTTGGCACTTAGAATCCTGAAGGGAACATAGAAGTCTTTATCCTCGTCACAAAAGTAGTATTATAGTTCTGAAGAAAGTAAATTCCACTGGGTCGATTAACTAAAAATAAGAAGCAAACCTTAAAATTTCTAAAATAAAGCGTGGAACAGAATCTGCGTCTGGAACAGAATCTGCATCTCAGAGCGGGGAATTTGTTTTTAAACAAACCATAAAGTGCACAGCACACAGAGAAGACTGTGCCTCCGACCCCGTAGAACACACCCTGTGTCCAACGGCAGGCTGAGGCAGAATCCCGGGAAACTGCTGCATTCAGCTGATGGTCGACCTAACGTCTGCTCTGCTCGGAGGAGGGCACCCACCTCTGAGGGTGCAGAGGAAGAAGAGGAGCCAGTGCTTGAAAAGAGGGCATTGGTCCAGAACAGCTATGGGGACGGTCACCAGCATGAAGTTGACAAGAGGCATGGCGCTGGGGACACTGGAAAGCAGTGTGGTGGCCCCAGTCAGCCACGTCCACTGTGTTCTCAGCTCTGCAGGGCACCTGCAGAGGGGACGGCCAGGACGGACCCCTCTCATGGACCCACACTGGGCCGGGGCAGAGCCGTGGGGCGGGACGGGGGAGCTGGGAGAGTGGACGTGAGGCCGAGAGGGAGAGAGGAGAACGGAAAGGGGAGCAGGTCCGGAAGCCGGCAGGGGCGCAGGTGCCGACTTCCTGATTTGGTGACGGGGCTACGGGTGGGGGCAGCTTGGCAGGTGGAAGGCCCAGCGTGTGTCCAGGCGACGATGCCGTTGAGGCTACAGGAGGAAGCGGGCAGGCCAGCCGGCCCAGGGCTTTCTGACAACTTCCTTTTGTGGGCAATCCTAGAAGGTTTCCTCACGATGTCCGAGCTCATTTCTGGGGCAGTCACAGAGGACAGCACTCACTGGGAGCCATCCTGGGGGCCGCATGGGGCTCAGGCTCCACCGTCACACCAGGCCTCTGGCCTGACCATCTGGACCAGAGCCATCCCCGTGGACACTGCTCCGGGCCCTTCGGAAGGCCGAAGGCCAAGCCCTCACAGTGGGGCAGCGTTTCCAAGCACAGGTGAAAACCATGTGATCTCCAGGGGGGAAAGGGACCAGCCAGGCTCCTCAAAGCTAATGGGATGGGGACACAACTTCCGCATTCCTGGGGAGGACATCAGAAGCCACAGAGCCTCTGCGTGCCACGTCACTGCTGCTGCCCTGAGAAACGAGCCAGGCCAGCACAACGCAGGAAAAGGAGAGAGCAGGTCGCGGCCAGCGCCGGGCCCAAAGGCCTCCTGGCCCCATCAGGAGCGGAAATGTCCTTCCCACTCCTCTGCCTGCTCCAACCCTCCCCGGGGCCGGGCTGCTTGACTGCACAAGTTCTCGGGCACCTGTGACCTGGAACCCAGAGCAAACAGCTCCCTGGGGCTGTGCCAAGCCACACCCTGCCACCATGGCCGCGCCCACTGCCCCCAGGGCTACTGGAAAGAGCCCTAAAACCAAAACCTCTCCGCATAACCACCAGCAGGCTTCAGGCGGAAGGTCCCTGAGGCCAGCCCCAGCCCCTCCTCTGATCCCCTCCTGGGAGGAGCTTCCCTGATAATGTGAGTCTCTGTTCACAGGGGGACGAATTCCGCATAACACAGATTTCAGAAAATGGAGATTTCCAAGATTTCCAAGGGCCAGAGATTGGCAAGCACTGTGGAGGCTCCAGCTGAGCTGGCTGGACGGTGGAGAAGGAAAGACAACTGCTCCTTCCAAGTTAGGACCAAAGAGCTCTCCTCTCCGAGGCTGAAACCCTTCCAGGGAAAGCCCGCGGCCGGGCCCGCCTGGGGCTCTTAGCATTCACGCCACTTTCTGCAGCTGTGGGATGAGAGGGCTCCCGTTCAACCCTAATCTCCTCCATGTGGCTTCCCACATGGCCAACTTCTCAGCTAAAAATAAAACCTACTCATCAACAAATACTTCAATGTTGACTTGTTTCCTGAGCACGCTGCTTACCAGCTTACATAACCATGTACAAGGAAATGCCATTTGTGATGAAGTATTAAATCAAGTGACACTTGGAAACATGTGCTCCTCCGGAGCTTTTCTTCGTGTTCGAAGCATAATGGGCGTTAATTGTGCAGCATTTGCACAGAGCATGGGGCCTTCCTGCCCCCTGGTCCTTCCCTCCCATGTGTGACTCCCCGGCCACACCTCCCTCTGCCACCTCATGGGGCTGATGCCGCACACCCCACACCTACTAGCTCCGAGCGGGGCAGATGCAAGTCTGCCCGACTTCAGAGATAATGGACTTTACCTTTTATCGATCCTCCTGGGTGGAGAGCCCGTCGCTAACGATGAGGCGAGGTCAGGAGGAAGGCAAAGGCGCGCCTCCTCCTTGCCAGCCTCTCTGACTCCTTTCCCAGGAGTTCTGTGGAAAGTTGTCCTCAGGCTGCTGCGTGTCGCTGGGTCTGCCCTCACGGCCCTTGTGTCTCGGAGACCCTCAAGCCCGTTCCGCTCGCCCTGTGGGCCCACCCTGGCAGGCCCCCGCTGAGCACTGGCTCCAAGGCACAGAGTGCACAAGGCCCCTGCCCTTGGAGCCCCTGGGCCAGCTGGAAGGGAGGCCACATCCCGTGCGCAGGACCAGGAGGGCGGGAAGAAGCAGCAGGTCACTCCACAGGCCAGGGCGGGGCAAGCGGTGGTCCCAGAGAACACGGCGGAGCTGGCCTCGCCCTCCTTTCCTCACGTTCATCTGCACGTCGAGATCGTCCCCTACCCAACGCCCTGTGTTGTGTCCACTGAGCTGTGGGTTTCTTTGCTTTTGCTTCACCTGGAACATCGTCTCCCCAGAATGAATCCAGTCTTCAGGGCCGTGGCCTCATCCACCCTCAAACCCCACCAGCACAGGGTCACTTTTGGTAAACTTTGCCACCCCAGAAATGGGGGCCCTGAACTCCTGACCACTGGGTTTGACAAATGGCAGAGCAAATGAATGTCCACTTTTTAGTTTGAATGTTGGCCTTTGGAAGGTCTTCCGAGGGAAACCATCTCTTGGGACTAGGCTCCACACTTAGCCACTAAAGCAGAAGCAGGCCGGCAGGAGGAGTAGGTAGAGACTGAGCTGCATCAACTGCTGCCCGCTATGACGGAGTCCCTTATCGGTGACATCCACATGAGTGTTGCCAAGGGTCTCCAAATACATCTTAGCATGTCCAAAATGAGACTCTTAAAAAGAACAGCTGCTTAGGGCAAGGGCCATGCCAGGGGTGTGGTGCTGTGGGAGAGGCACATCCCCCGGGCAGAGTCCCTGCGTGTCCCTGCAGACAGCACCAAATGGCAGGCCTCACAGGCCACCAACACAACAGTTGTGGTTGCATTCAAAATGACCCCAGCGTGACCACTGCATAGCTGTGCACCCCCAGGGAGCACGATGCTTGCTAGCACAATGCTGGCCCCTGGGTCCTGCCACGGGTTCATCCAGCCTCCATGTGGCCACACCTGGCCAGCATGACCTCTTGCTGGCTCCTGTGAGGTACTGCCATGCTCCCGGTCAGAGAGCCAGCTGCCCCCGGGGTCTCTGCTGGCCCCCTCTGGGCCCCCACCCCCTTGCTGCCCTTTATGAGGTGGTGGGCACTCGCCCAGCACTGTGAGGACTGGTCCTGGTCAGGGTGGATCCACCGAAATATGCCAACTTTACGGAACAAAAAATAAGCAGGAGGAGCAAGTGGCCAGGGAACCTGATGTAGATGAAGGTCACCACACGCCTGAGTGGCTTTGCCAAACCATTTAAGCCCTGTGCCTGAGTCCAGTCTGCTCAATGACAGGGCAGGCTAAGGACTCCCAGGTCCCATTTTGGTCTGATGTTGGGGAACCTGTTGTCCTACCCACCTCTGCTAAGGAAGAACGGGAGGGAGAGCTGGGGTCTAACTGGACGTGCTCCTGTTTCTTTCCATTACGCATTTCTGGGACTGACTGGTGAGACCTGAAAGCCCAGCTCTAAGCACTTCATACCTGCTGGGCACTGAGGGATAGCAATTCCGATGGCCAAAGGCCCCCTCTGCCCCTTGAATAGGGTCAATGCTAGAAACACGCTTCTCGGAGTCTCCCATGCAGGTGGGCACTCCAGGAAAGACTGGCCTCGTACAGGGAGTCCCTGTCCCTCGGCTCCAGAACACCCTCCTGCAAGCTGCACTGTCTCCTGAGCAGCACTCTGCCCGTGGAGTTCCTGATGAACAAGGGGCTTGTTGTCCTCGGTGGTGTACAGAGAGAAGTGCCAGGCTCAGGACCCAGCGGGCTGCTTTCCAGAACCCAGAGACCTCCAGGGAAAGAGCCAACACCAGCCAGCAGACACAGGGAGGGCTGCCTTCTCCACACATGCAGGCTGTTGCAGGGAAGCAGCGCTCTGATGGACTTGCCTTTTGCAAATCTCATGAAACCATGCAACTCCAATAAGGTCACCCCCACTTACGTGCCAACATGGCGCTGGCCAAGCTTCTCTTCCAGATTTTACTCCTCATAACTTCTTCCCGCTGGCGCGAACTCCCACCCAATTGGTGATCGACACCCTGCCCAGACCCCTAGCAACAAGGCTCACCCAATCAACCATCGCCCCGCCCCCCAGCAACAAGGCTCACCCAATCAACCATCGCCCCGCCCCCCAGCAACAAGGCTCACCCAATCAACCATCGCCCCGTCCCCTAGTAACAAGGCTCACCCAATCAACCATCGCCCCGCCCCCCAGCAACAAGGCTCACCCAATCAACCATCACCCCGCCCCCCCAGCAACAAGGCTCACCCAATCAACCATCACCCCGCCCCCCAGCAACAAGGCTCACCCAATCAACCATCACCCCGCCCCCCCAGCAACAAGGCTCACCCAATCAACCATCGCCCCGTCCCCTAGTAACAAGGCTCACCCAATCAACCATCACCCCGCCCCACAGCAACAAGTCTCACCCAATCAACCATCGCCCCGCCCCCCAGCAACAAGTCTCACCCAATCAACCATCGCCCCGTCCCCTAGTAACAAGGCTCACCCAATCAACCATCGCCCCGCCCCCAAGCAACAAGGCTCACGCAATCAACCATCACCCCGCCCCCCAGCAACAAGGCTCTCCCAATCAACTCTCACCCCGTTTCATGCCCCAACCAACCAGCCTCTTCCCGGCCCTATATAAGTGTGCGCATTTTTAAAATAAAAGGGAACTTCTCCGGTGATTTGCTTTGACTGTGACCTCATGAGCTTCTTTCAACTCCTTCCCAACCTGAGGACACACAGAAAAGCAGCCCGGCTGATCTTTTTTGGATATAAAGTTTTATAATGCAGAACTAAATCTTCAAAGCAAGGATGACACTTCAAAGAAGTTTTGGGGTGGATTAATTATGAAGGAGACCGGTCCAAATACGACTGGAAAGGTTTTGAATGGGCACCTGTGGTTCTCTCAGTGGCTTTTTTACAACAAAAATATAACAACCAAGATGTCCTGACAGAAAGAATTAGATAATTTTGGTAAGTCTAAATGATGGTTATGAGGACTCACTTCTAAAAGGGGGCCCAGGAGGCGTTTCCAACACCCTTAGTGCTCAGGCAGCCCTTGGTGAGGCCAGTGGAGGCCAGCACAACCTGCAGAGTGTGTGCTCCTGCCAGGAAATGCCCAGGTGTGCCCAGTGTCCATCCATCCTCAGAGGTGGCACCTGCAGCACCCCCTGCAGAGCTTGTGGCCGCCCCGTACGGTGGCCATGTCCACTCTCTCTTCTTTGTATCCTTGCTATATTTTCAAGTTTTCTCTGTTACTCCTACAGGGCACAAAAACTCACTGGGCATGGGACACAGGGCCTGGACTGGTTTCAGCAGTGCAGAACTTGCTTTTCCTTTTCCTTCTCTCTCTTGGCATTTCTCTTCTTCTCCTTTAGAAAACTGAAAGGGAGAGTCCAATGGGTGTACTTTGACCTCACAGCCACTCTGCCCTCACCAACATGGTGGCCTTAGGAGAGGGGACACTGGGGGAGGGTCCTCTGTAGACAAGGTACTGGAGTTTGGCAGTGGTCAGTGTGCCTTGCGTGGAAGGATGGAAGGCCTGGAACCCAGGTGGGTAGATATAAGGCAGCCTGGGGGACACTACTCAGCAGGCTGGGGGGCAAGCAAAGTGCACCTGACCCTGGTGCCTCATCCCAGGCGATGAAGAGCCCCCTCTCACTCACTGGGATGTTGCAAGGCCACAGTGACAAGGGGACACGGGCAGAACCCCTACGCGCTGCAGGCTCCAGGCCCTGCCCGCATCCCCCTTGCTTTGGGATGAGAGGGTCCACTGTCTTCCTTCTGCAGCTGTCACAAGCTTTACGGCCCCTTCATTTACATTATTGAAAGTGAATGTTTGAAGCAAAAGTATAAGCCTGTGGGGAAATGGTGCCTTGGAAGTCCACGTGTCGGCTCAGAACCCCCACCTGCCATCTCGCTGTGGGCCATGGGGCCCCTGGGAGCTGTCCCAAGGGAAGAGCCATGTTGGGGCCCTTCTGTGGTGGCTTAGTCGGTTTTCCACCAGAGAACGAGGCCGTGCTGGGAACACATGTGCTTTCTCAGGACCGAGCTCATTGTTGACCCCTTGCCCAGGCCCGTGGGGCTGTGAGAACCAGCCAGCCAACTTGCCATGCAAGCCCTGGCTCATGCACTCTGGGCTCCAGACTTGGGGAATCTGTCCAGGCAAGCCCTGGGGGCCCCCTGGCCAAGGCTTCCCAGAGAGCCCTTTACCCTGGGACAGGGACAAGTGCTGGCCTCTGCAGGGTCATATGGTCTATTCCAAAGATCACTTTACCAAAGGAAAGCAGGATTTCTTCCCTTAAAACAAATCTTAATAGAATGCAGATGGCTGGTGCCAAGGGCTGGGCAGATTGGGGAGGCGGGGCAGAAGCTGCTTAGTTAGTGGGTTTTGCTTTGGAGTCACAGACATATGTCGAACCAGGTGACAGCGTTCGCATGACCTGTGAGCACACAGCACCACCGAATTGTCTACTTCCTAATGGTTGATTCCATCTCAGTCAAGCATCTTAAAATCCGCTCCAAGTCTTCTCCCCTCTGGCTGGCAGGGCTCCTCCATGCTGGGCACCGGGCAGTACACAGGAAGACAGCGCAGCTGGCTCCCAGGGGACTGGGGTTCCCTTCCCAGCCTGCTCTCAAGGGGCCTGGTGCAAGGTGTCACGTGCTGCTGGGGCAGTGGCCAGACTTATTTAATCTCCACAGACTTTCTATAAACAAGTCATGCTGGTGTGCAGTCAGATAGGCCTGTCGTAAGGACAGTAGGACCCGCGAGACTCCCTGCTCAGAGCGGAGGCCTGAGCTGGTTGCACAGGCTTCTACCCTTCACCCACCTGTGCTGGGGTGCCCTCCCGTCCCCACACTGCTCCTGGGTTTGCTGCAAGGTGCAGCGGCAGGCAAGGCTCATGGGGTCCCCCTCCTGGCTCTAGAAAGTGCTCCTGGGATGGGAAGGGGACTTTCGTGCTTTGATTCTGCTCTTCTAGATCTTTAGGCTTTCCTGTCCCTTCCTCTGTCCTCAGGGTTGATTCAAGCAGGACCACTTTTCCATCTCCTCCAGGCATCTGTTTATTTTCTCTTTGACTTTCAGAAAGCTGAAAGCATGACTCATTGTGTGTGCGTGTGCACATGTGCATGTGTGTGCTTGCACATGTGTGTGCATTTGTGTCCATGTGTGTGCACATATATGTGTGCCTGCACACATGCGCATGTGTACACATGTGTGCCTGTGCACGTAATGCATGTATACCTGTGTGTGTGCATGTGTGCACATTTGCATGTGTGTGTTTGCCTGTGTGTGTGCCTGTGTGTGCATGTGCGTGTGCATATTTGTGTGTGTGGCAAAGTGGTGGAGGGGTTGCCGTCTGGAACGATCGCTGGACTCTGACTCCTGCACGCATGTTTCAGTGAGAAGCACCTCTTGCTTCCCTTGACAGGAATCGGGAGCTTGCTAGGAGCCAAGCAGAAGGTGGGCTGTGATTCTGAATGCGTCAGAGCCCTTCAGTTGAAGGGAGCAGCTCTCTGAGGCCTTGGTGCCAAGAGGTCCGTGTCTGCCCTGCTGGCCTGCAGGACCTGCCTGGACCCCAGGACCCCTGTGCAGGCCCCATCTCTCCCTCTGGGGCCTGTTTCCCATTCAAAGTGAGACCTACTCCCCTGTTCCCAAAGGGCAGCTGGAGGTATCTATCCCCCACAGGAAAGTGCCTAAATCTCCTTGGAAGGGTCACTCCTCTCTGGCAGTGGACAACAGAATAACTAAAACAAATAGCTCTCCAGTAGTGGAGTCTAGGGGACCGGTCAGAAGTCTGTGGCTGCTCTGTGACAAGACCCCAGAGCTGTGCGGCTCTGGTCCGTGGGAGGGCAACCCAGCAGCCGCGTAGGCCTCAGGAGCCTCTGGGACCTCTTGGTCTCTCAGGGTCAGCCATGACACAGTCTGCTCCAGCCCCAGGACCAGGACCTCCTGCCCTATTCTCCCCCACCCTGTGTTACTGAGCAGGGAGAGGTCCTGCCTGCCCTGTGGGCGGCTCACAGGAAGCCCCACAGAGGGATGCTCATCAAGGACAGCTGGGGGCTCACGCCACAGCAACCTGGAATGGACCTTGCTTCCCACGTATGCCCTAGCTGCCCTCATCTATGGCTTCCAAAGGTTTTAGTTTTCAAGAAGTTTCCTTATACAAATTGGTATGGTCACTGCCTTCTGGAAGTGCTACCTCTCCTCCCCAGAATAAAAGCTCTGCATCTGAAGAGCAACCAGAAACGGAAGCCATGAGCTCTTTCTGAGCACTCCGCAGGCCTCCAGAGTGGGAAGGTGTGCTGCCTGCCAGTCCCGAGCACCTGAAGGGTTTCCGAACCCGGCAGACACACACTCAGCCTCCCAGATGGGAACCAGGTCCCCACGGGCTAGCGTACTTTGGCCAAGGGTATTGGTGGAGCAAGAGGCTCGGGCTGGAGGCTGGGCAGACTGGGTGCCTCGGCTCCTAACCTGAGCTTGGCACCCAGGCTGCCCAGCGCAGGACAAGCTCACCTGGACAGGTAACTGAACTGCCTCTGTGTGCCCAGCACAGGTGGCAACCCCACCAGCCCTGCGCTGCTCCAGAGGCACCTGGGGACCCAGGCTGGCAGCACTTCCCTGCCCGAGTCGAGGTAGGCGTGAAGTCACACCCACCCAGGAAAGGACCAAGCCCCTCGCTGGGTAGGAACCCGCTGCCTAAGGCGTGGGAACAGGAGGGTGGCTGAGGAGAGAGCCGCCGAGGTCTGCCAAGGGGCTGGCAGCTGGGGCGTGTTGCCTCCTCCTGCTGCTCCTCCTGCCTGGGTTCCATTCAGAGCACCGGGAGTTTCTGTCTCTCCTGCACCGTTCATTTATGTGCAAGCTGTTCAGATTAACTTTACAGTTGAACTTGAGGAACCGGATGCTCATCAGGACTGAGCCACCTCCTCTCCAAGGACGTCTTAAAGGGCGGTGACCTAGCCAAGCTCTTCCCTCCCCTGGCCTCCTCGGCCCTGGGCAGGGTGCTCTCTCTGCCCAGCAGCCCCAGTTCTCTTGGCCCCTCTGTGGATGGCCTGTCCTACCACATGAGATTCTTTGTATTAAATGTTCCCCAGACAAATGACTGACGTGCCTGTCTCCTGATAGGGCCCTGAACAGTACAAATGGCTTTAAATGAAGGCCTCGGTAGAAAGCTAAACTGCATAACTCTCCAAATGCAAAGTGTGCCCCAGAACAGAGAGCCCAAATAAAGAGATCACAGAGAGCAAGGCAATGTCCACAGACAATCTGACAGGGCTGAGGGCACACACTCATCACACGGCAAAGGTAAATGGATCACCTTGTCTATGAAAAGGGGAGCTCCCCAGCCCGCCCAACACGGCAACCCTCAGCACAGTGTGTCAAGAGCCACCAGGACAGGAGTTCAGGGACAGTGAAAGGCAGACCGGGCAACAGCAGGCCAGACGAAGGCAAATGGAACACAGAGAAAGCAAGCTGGATGTCCAGAAGATGGAGTCCAGGCAGAACACTATCCAAAGGGACAAAGTAGCACGCTTTATAAAACCAAACTTCACAACCTGCAATGAAGATCTGCACACCAGCAAGATAAGCCAGACTTGAGATGCAGGTAAAGATAAACAGAAATGTGTTCTAGGAGAACCTAATGTACTTCTTCAATCAAAGATAAGCCCAAGAAAAGGCAGCACAGACAGGTGCCCCTGCAAAAAGCCTGACCAAGAGTGTCCATGCATGTAGAACTCTGAACCCTGATGTTACAGAATAAGTGTTCTTCTCGAGTGAGCAGAAATTGTTACACATGAAAACCTCAATACATCACACAAAGAACAGACAAGGTACAGAGGCCTTCTCTGACCATAATCAGTAAAATTATAAATCAATAACAAAATTAAAATATAAAAAGGCCTTAGTATCTAGGGGAAAAAATAAGTTCTAATTTAAATTCTTGTATCGAATAGAAAACACTGAAAAATGTCTTAAATTTTCTTGAGCATGACAATAATTAAAACATGTGTAATCTGTGTCTATGGCCTATGGCATATGGCTAAACCATTTATCAAAGGGAACGTGTGTGTGTACATCCCCTTGTTCCAAGATCCCCTGTGCACACTCAAGTCCCTTGTACTTGCACATAAACTACGCATGTCCTCCTGCATGCTTTACATCATCCCTAGATGACTTACAATACCTACTACAATGGAAATGCTGTGTTATCCATTGTAATACTGCATCATTTAGAGAATAATGACAAAAAAAGTCTGTCTGTGTTCAGGACAGATGCTGTTTCTTTCAGGTATTTTCAATCCATGGTTCGTTGCAGCCACAGATATAAAACACAAGGATACAGAGGGTCAACTTCACATACACACACATACCTAGACACGGAGGTGTACGTATACATCAATAGAAATGAAAATAATGAAGTCAATGCCCAACTCAAAAATTTTTAAAAATAAGTATAAAATAAACCAAAATAAAGGATAAAATTAAAGATGATGCAAACAAATTAATGAGTGAGTTAAGATAAAAAGCAGTGAGACTAATGAATAAATCTAAAAAGTAATCCTTTAAAAACTCAGCAAAATAGACAATGCACTAGATGGTCTAATTGAGGAGAGAAAAGCACAAAATCATAACACCATGAAAATATATTTGAAAACCTAGATGAAATAAATAATTTTCTGGAGAAGTAAAATACACCAAAATTGACCCCACGAGCCAGAAGGCCAAACCAAGCAAATTACCATAGAAGAAATAGAAAAAGAAAAGTGTTTCTTTCAAAAAGCACTAAGCCCAGATGGCTTTAAGTGGCTTTAAGTGAAATACACAGAAATTATCCTAGATCTCAAAAAGTAAGGAAAATCTTCAAAGTCTTTCCATCAAGCAAGGGTAACATTAATTTCTAAACCTGATAAAGATTACATCAAAGCAAAGAGTGAATGATAGACCTATACTATTTTTTAATATCAATGAAAATATCTAAAATATAATATTAGTGACTAGAAACCCCAAATCACTCAAGTTTGGAAAAACCTGAATTTGTCCTGAATTTAAATTAGAAGTAACAAATGAGTTCATGATTTTGTTGAAAAATACTAAAGTAAAAACTTACTAGCTTTGTCCACTAAAAAGTCCCAAGACACAAAGAGCAGCCAGCGGCACTGAGCATCCCAACAGCTCATTGGTCTCTAAATACCATTTCCCACTAAGAGAACGAGGGTTACTTGGAGAAACGGTTGGGTCTGGGCCTGGAGCACAACGGTTGCAGGATGAGCTTGGAACACCTGCGACAGGTCTCCTGGCAGAAAGGCATCAGAAGAGGCCGCAGCACCCAGTGAGACCGCTTGGACGAGGAAAGGCGCTATGGAGTAGAGCCCTGAGGCATTTACGTCTGTGGGTCCATGATGATCCTAACTCCTCGGTCAGCTTTGGAGAATGCTCATTAATCAGCTCTGTACTCTACAAACTAATGAAGCAAAGTCAAGCACCAACCCTGCTTTCCTACACACTCCTCAAGAAGTAACTGGGAGGAAGCGTTTCTTTATGGATGTATCCAAACTAATTAAGTCAAGGAGTGATAGACTAAGAACGTGACCACCTTGCACCCGCTCCTGAAATAGTGGATCTAGCAGTGACTATCCATTCCTGTTGCAGCACAGAGACAACCAGATGTGGGCGCCGGGGGTGGGAGAATTCAGAGCCCTCCATGAAGTTTCCTGGCAAAAGGCCAGCTTGGACCCCAGTAGTCAGTCTGCACCTCTCAGTGTGTCGGTCATTGGCCATTGGCCAGGCCAGGGAAAGGACAATCTCTTTCTTCTTTTTCTTTCTTCTGATTTAAAGAGATTTGTGGACACTGTAAGACCCTGAATGTGAAGAATTAAAAGAGATATTAAAACGCATAGCTGGATTTTAAAGCAAAAAAGCCCAGTGATATCCCTCCTCAGGGTTCGACAGCTCCCAAATCCATAGCTGCTTGAGAGAAGACTCAGATTGCAAAACTAAAACCTTTTCTTAGACACCCAGCGCTTGCCCTTCCATCTCAGCTTTCCTCCAGTGAGAGGTGCTTAGGACCCCTCAGCTCACCACAGACACAAGTCTCAGATTCTGTTCTCCTTCAAATGATGATTATCACGAAATTAGAAAGAAATTACATTCACAATGGGCTTGTGAATTTAGCATTTTATTTATGGATCTCTAAATCTCATTTCTGTACAGAATAAGCCATGTTTGGCTTGCAAATCCTAGCCGTGCTGGAAAAACAAACAAGACAAAACAAAACAAAATCTTTGAAACATGTGTGTTGCCCTTAAAAACAAACAGCCATTGCCGTTGCTATGATCATGGAAAGTCTGAGTAGCTCACCAAGGCCCAATTCAAACACATCTGAATACATTTCACTTAAAAGTTTCCCACAAAGTCATCTCCTACTGGATGATATCTTCAGCATGTCCATTTGTTTGACTTTTGGCCATTGGCTCTCAGCATTAGGTAGGCATTAAAGGAAGAGGACTTGAGGTGCCTTCATTTTCTGAGACGTTCCATGTGTCCTTGTTTGCTGAGAATTTCCTGAAGTCGGATGTGTGTTGACAATCTGTTTACTCTTATACTTGATATTTAGCATGGTGTGGCCTGCTAGAATCCGGGTCACCAAGAGGAGTTGTGCTTCTTGGCTCTGTGGATGTCAGCCTCTGTGGCATTTTGATAGCATCTGGAAGGTGGCCATTGGGGCTGGTCCCCATGGTCATGTGCACCACTGCAGGAAAGGGCCCTCGGGGTGGAGCCAGCCAGTCCTACATACCATGAGGAAGCCAAAACATCATGGCCATCACTGGAGAACCCGAGACAGGAGGACAAGAAATACTCCTCTGCCACCTTCTCAGACTCTGCTGAGAGCTGACCACAAAAGGACAGAAGGACAGGCTAACAGACTGGAAATCAGAGTATCTGGGGACATACAGGGGATGGGTTTGTAGAATTGTCCGGGAGAGTGGGGCTACTAGGTAAACTCTTCAGTTTCTCACTTAAAATATTTTAGTTTCTTCTCTGCCTAAATTTGTAAAGGAAATGTCACTGTGACTTGATAATCGTGCACCTGAGTGAGCTGGGAGGCGCGAGGAGAGGAAGATTCCCACGGCACCACGCAGCAGCTGTAGAGAGAGCAGAGCTGGCCTACCATGTTAGACTTCTCTCTCTTCAATGAATCCACAAGATGAATTTTAGTCCCTGTACTTTTCTTCTTTCTCCTAAAAAGTACAACGTACTAAATTAAAGACTTTTAACATCTGAATTCAAATAGTTTCAAGATCTCTTGTCTGTAAACTGAGTTCTAAAATGTTCCCTAAAATGGCTCTCTCCACAGACCTTGGATTCAAGGTGGAGATGGACCAAGAATTCCACTTCACCAGAGCTGAGACTGGGGCCTGGATGCTCAGAACCCCAGCTATTGAGGGAGCAGCGGGGGAGCACCTGACAGGTCTGCTCTCCGTACCACCTAGCAGCCGAGCCTCTCAGACGAGAAACCTGAAGAAAATTTACATTAGACTGAGATCATGGAGAAAAGCTGGGCCTCGGAGGGACCCTGCCTCGGAGGGACCCTGCCTCGGAGGGACGCTGCCTCGGAGGGACGCTGCCTCGGAGGGACCCAGCCTCGGAGGGACCCAGCCTCGGAGGGACGCTGCCTCGGAGGGACCCAGCCTCGGAGGGACGCTGCCTCGGAGGGACCCAGCCTCGGAGGGACGCTGCCTCGGAGGGACCCAGCCTCGGAGGGACCCAGCCTCGGAGGGACCCAGCCTCGGAGGGACGCTGCCTCGGAGGGACCCAGCCTCGGAGGGACCCAGCCTCGGAGGGACGCTGCCTCGGAGGGACTCTGCCTCGGAGGGACGCTGCCTCGGAGGGACCCAGCCTCGGAGGGACGCTGCCTCGGAGGGACCCAGCCTCGGAGGGACTCTGCCTCGGAGGGACTCTGCCTCGGAGGGACCCAGCCTCGGAGGGACCCAGCCTCGGAGGGACCCAGCCTCGGAGGGACTCTGCCTCGGAGGGACTCTGCCTCGGAGGGACCCAGCCTCGGAGGGACCCAGCCTCGGAGGGACCCAGCCTCGGAGGGACTCTGCCTCGGAGGGACTCTGCCTCGGAGGGTCCCAGCCTCGGAGGGACCCAGCCTCGGAGGGACCCAGCCTCGGAGGGACCCAGCCTCGGAGGGACTCTGCCTCGGAGGGACCCAGCCTCGGAGGGACTCTGCCTCGGAGGGACTCAGCCTCGGAGGGACTCAGCCTCGGAGGGACTCTGCCTCGGAGGGACTCTGCCTCGGAGGGACCCAGCCTCGGAGGGACTCTGCCTCGGAGGGACCCAGCCTCGGAGGGACTCTGCCTCGGAGGGACTCAGCCTTGGAGGGACTCAGCCTCGGAGGGACTCTGCCTCGGAGGGACTCTGCCAAGGCCCCAGCGGAGGAAGAGCAGGTAGTTGAGATGCCGCTCGGAGTTTCTCTGAAGGGCGCGAGAAGAGTGTCCTGTCACTGGGGACTCTTCTTGCTTGGGCAATGGCCACGAGGTCTGTCCCCTCTGCCGGCCTCTCTTCTCTCCTGCAGAGAGCACCGGGCACAGCTAGCCCCCAAGTCCTACATCCAGTCCCCTGACGGCTGCAGCTGGAGTCTGTGGGACCCTAGCTGTGAATACTCAGGACTGCATGTCCACATGGATGCCAGATGGACAAGAGCAGCCACAAATTGCCGGACCCTGGGTCCCGGTGACCTTTGTCTCTCCTGGCGGGCTTCCCCTGTCCACCTGCATTCAAAGCCAAGGTACAATGGCCTTGCTGGTGCAGCCCTGCCAAGAGGGGAGGGCAGGACGGGATCCCCACGGCAGTGTCACCTGGCTGGGTCAGCCCCACCGCTGGCCTGCAGTGAGACACACAGTGGTGCCCAGGCACAGGAGCCACCCAGGGGACTAGTACCGCCTCACCGTCCCAGCCAGCAGCACTGCATCCCTGTCCCTGTTCCAGGGCAGCTCCTCCTCCTTGGGAGGCCAACCCTCCGAAGGCGGAAAACTTTGAAAGGCAACCACAGGTCATTCCACCTGTCACTCAAACGCTGGCCTGAGCCGCGTCCACTGATGCCCACACATGCGTGTTAAATGTCCCAGTTACAGCTGGGAGGCTCAGAGGGCAGCGTCCTGAAGCCTTTGGAAAGCCAACAAGACGCTGGTGGCCTTCCCTGCAGTGCTGAGCAGAGCGGCTGCTCATCTGCGTCACGTAGCTTCGCCACAAAGAGGTACACAGGTCCAAAATCAAGACAGCCTTGGCCTCAGAGCTGGCGCTGGGCCTGCCTGAGCCCCGCATGCTTGTGTTTAAGACTCGGGCTTCTAGACTCCTGGAGAACAAGGCCGTCACCTCAGCAGGCCAGGGATGGGCCCAGGCAGGGCGCTGTGTGCAAAAAGGACTTTAGAAAGTGCACTTCCCCTCAAAAAGACCCCCGGGGTTTTTTTCATTCTTTCATTGATCGACTTCAGTGCACGGGGGTGCAGAACCCCAGCCAGGCAGGCCTTGCTCTCTGGGGACGCTGCCGCCGTTGAGGGCTGGCTCAGAGGCCTGCAGAGATGCCCCGCCTCTCCCCCACCAGGGTCAAACCCGTGGGACAGATGCCAGGAGCCCCACAGTCAGAGTCTCCCAGTGCAAACTGGGATTCTGAGACAGGCGTTTGCAAAGCAGCGGCGTCTGCGCTGGATGTAGAGATAAAAGCCGTGGCCTTGGGTAGCAATTCCTCTGGCTGCCCCAAGGCTCGCTGAGTGGCAGAGTCACAGAAAGACTGCAATGCCCTGCGTGGAGGCCCGCTGGCCATGTGAGCTACTGCCAGGGCCTCGCCGCCTGAGCCAGTCACATCTCTACGGTGGAGGCTGTTCTTCCGCTCTTGCTGACAGGACTTGAGGCTCACCTCAGCACACCACCCCGCTCTTGGCAGGCCACGTGGAAGGCCCAGGGCCTCTGCACCCAGCCTCCAGACTTGGCCACCAGTGCGTCCCAGTTCCAGGTGGCTCTGTTCTTTGCTAGTCCCTGTCCTTGGTGCCTGGAGATATTCCAGCAGTCCCAGTCTCAGCCCTCTAAGAGTCTCCCTCCTGCTCTCAGGGCCACCACTGACACATGGCTGACCTCCCTACCCCGCCCCCACTGCTGACTGATGCGGTAGCCGGGCCTCTGGCTCAGGTGCTGTGTAGCGATGGCCACTGTGGGTGCCATCTCCTCCTCTCACCCGCAACCTGCAGGAGCTCAGGGGATGTTGTTACACCTCCACAGCAGAAGCACCTGACAACAATCGGAGGACAGAGTGCTCTTCTGCACAGGGACAGCCCATCACCAAGAGCGAGCCCACAGGCCAGGTCTCCTGGGGGAGCCGGCCGCCTGCCCTGGCAACCTTCCTCTGCTGAGCTCCAAGTGGCCACATCCCAGTTGCTAACACGGCAGATCCCGAGCTCTGTGGCTCTGGCTAGTTCTCACAGCTCCTGGGCCACCATGGCTCTGACCACAGCCCCTCTGTGGGCCACCTTGCAACAAGCCAGCTCCCTCTTCAAGGCCAGCAAGGGGTGTCTCCCACTGGTCTTCCCACGGGTCTCCTGTAATGAGACAACAGGGAAAGACATCCCAGCCCGGAGCCAACCTGCTGCTGGATAGATGCCAGCTAGTCACCCCACCCACAAGTGAGGGGTCACACGGAATGCTGAGGCAGGATTGGGGGCATCCCAGATGTGCCCACCACGCCATCCTGCACGGGCCCCTGCATGGCTTCTCTGGTCCTCGGTCTGTCACCTAATTGGGTTGATGGGAAGGCCAGTGCTGGAGGCCACGGAATGGCAGCATTAAGGCCAGGGGCCAGCGAAGTAGTGCATCTGTGAGGGCTCGTAGGTCCTACTGGAGTGGACAGGACTGCAAGCTCCTGTCCTCCCTGCAGGGGTCAGTGCAGCTGTCACACCTCTGAGCAGCACTGTGACCAAGCCAGCGGGCACTAGTAGACGCTATCCCCTCAGGCCTGCTCCTCCCGTCCCCTCTTGGCCATGGCCACTGCTCACTTCCAAATCCCAGTGCTTCTGTCTGCAAGAGCTGAGCAGGTCAGAGCTCAAGGAGGACCGTGCTCCTGCCACCTGCTCCTGGTTACATTCATGTTGACCATGACCGTCACGGGCTCCTCGTCCAGGAGCTCCTGGGGAGGCCCTCGGAGGGAACAGGCAAGGCAGGGGACGCTTCAAAAGAGACGGTGATCTCCTCTGGTACCCTGTAGTGGCTCCCACCTTCCTCTGAGCCCTGGAGGGTGCATGAAGAGGGAGAGCTGCTCACACGGACAGAATGTGAGCAACCGAGCCAAGGTCGGGCATGCCAGGCTGCTCCGTCACCCACATGTCACGGGAAAGCCTGGACACCTGCAGGCTTGCAGGCACACAGGGACCACCACACCCTTGCCGCTTGGAACACAGTGCTACCTGTGCAGGGAGCCAGGGAGGCTCCACACGCGGGAGCGGAGACCAGAGCCGGCCAGGGACTTGCTGGGACCCAGCAGCAGTCCTTCCCTGTTCCTTGCTGGTCTCCACAGGAACAGACTGAGAAGTCCCTGCAAGCAGATGGGAAACAGAAACCCGCCTTTTGCATGGGGATTCGAATCTTTCGAGATACCTAGCTCAAGCCCCCAAATTAGGTGTTTCAATTAAAGTGAATTCTCTGGCCATTTCAACTCCCAACCCCCAAACGAGAACCTCATAAAGAGTCTTCCGGCAACTTCTAACCAGTGTTCTCTCGGCATCTCTCCTGGGACATCTGTTTGGAAAGCAGATTGCATTCAGCTGATGTGTTCACCAGATGAGAGGGACGAGCCCTCCCCTGGCTGGAAGATGCTGAGTGTGTGCTGGGGTGCGGGAGACGCAGATGTCGAGCACGGCTGTTCCGCGCACAGACCCTCTGACGCACGCGAGCCTGTGATGTTAATGCCGGGCAGCATCTCCCCCAGTGACTCACCAGGGGGTGGGTGCGTGGGCCGCCTGCTGACCTCCGCAGCCACTCGGGCCCTTTGGAGTGTGAAATCTCAATTTCTACATCAGAGCTTTGCGTGTCAGCCCCCAAAAATGCCCCATCTGAGAGCAAGGTTGATGCTTTCCAGGTCAGTGTTGTGGCCGGGAAGCAGGGGAGGGAAAGAAAGAGGCGTAATTTCTACCAGGCCCGCGCTGCCTTTGAAAACTGCGCTTCGCGAGCACACCATGCGCTCAACAGACCACTCCAAAAGACGCCGCCTGCAAAGCTCAGGAGACTGGGAGCTGCCTTCCAGTGCTGAGGAGCCCCCCAGACTCCAGCTGCCAGGCCCCCAACCCTCTCTACAGCTGGACAGGTGCAGGGCCTGCCACAGCGGGCAGTTCTTGACTGTCTGCTGGAACGGGAGGACACAGGTTGGTGTGGCTACCCACAGCTAGAGCCCCAACAGAGCTGCCATTCCACGTGACCCCGGACACCTGGCCGCACCTCCCCACTAGCCCACCTCAAGGTGGCTCGCCCTCCTTGCCTGTGCCCACTCTGCCAGCCGTTGCCATCCTGGGCCCAAGGAAGCCCTTTCCTTCCAAATGGGATATAGCCGTGTGGGGGCCAGGTGCTCTGGGGTCAGGTGTTGAGAACGTGACCCGTCTGTGTTCCATGGGCTGAAATGGCTGCTCCTCTCCCAGCACCCACTACAGAGAAGGGAGTGGGACAGTGGAGGGACAGGACCCCTACGGCAGACAGGGCGACCCAGACCCTTCTCCCTCTGGTCACCGAGAGCCCTTTCCTGGTGCAGAACTCTGTTACACGTGCTGATGGCCTTGGGGTCACCCGTCCGCCCCAGAAAGGGAAGTCTGAAGGGCCTGAGTACGGAACAGCCACAGTCCCCGTGCTGTTGGTGGCCGGTCAGAGAGTCATTATGCACCAGCTCATTCCGTCCACAAATGCAGGATTTGGGGGCATTGGGAGAACCAGCTGGAGTCCCTGTCATCTGGAACTACGGTCATGGAGAATCAATGGAAACACGTCCCTGGCCTGGAGGAGCTGAGGCTGTGGATCACCAGAGAAGGGTAAGGAAGGGAAAGAGCTCTGGGTGCCCAGATGTGGGCTGCCCCCAGGAGCAGAGTGCCAAGTGCAGAAGAGGTGGACAGGCACCACCCCTGTGCCCCAGGCCACCCCATTTCCCAGGCTGGTGTTGGGGTCGGAGTTCGGCCTCGGATTCAAAGCCATCAGAGCAGAGTCCAGCATAGTTTGACCCCAGCTCTTTCTGCCTGAGTAGCCTGGACTGCACCCATTTGCCACACACACATGCCCACCCCACCCACACACTGCAGGCATCACGCGCTCTCCCTGGTCAGGAGGGGCGGGGCGCAGGGGGACGGGTCCTAGGCCCACTCTCTGCCCTGTGGGTGGAAGGAAGGGCTCCTACAAGGCCCCGTCTGATGGGGTCCTTGGCCTCGCAGATGGGAAAGCTGCGGTCCCCACTGCCTGCCCTCCTGGGCACCTCCCTGGGCCCCAGGCTCCTCCACCTCCAGGCACGTGGTACTTTCAGCATCCCCTGTGCCTCGGGTGGCGCGTCCAGCTCCCTGTGCCTGTGTCCCCAGGGCCAGCTCAGCACCTCCTCCTGCCCCTCCTGGATGGCTCTGGGCCTGCTCCCCACTCCACCAGGCACCTCCGCATTACCACTATCCCTGGAAGGGCATCGCGTCTACAGAGCACACAGCGCCCACAGGGCAGCTGCCTGGGTGGAGGCCAGAGCCATTGCTGCAGACGATGGTCAGACAGGCCTGAGTGACCACCAGGTCAGGCTTAGCCCAGCTCTGCCACTGACCCGAGGGTGGCCTGGCTTCTCCAGGCACTGGAACCTCAGGCGCCTCTGAAAAGGGAGGGGACAAACTAAGCAGTAGAAGAGAGCACCCCAGCCCCAACCAGCCCCCGGAGCAGAGCCTCTCCTTCCACAGACACTGTGAAATAGGCCCACTGACACCCACAGCATCCAACCCTGGCTAACAGTGTCACAGAGACTGGTCACATGAGCTCCAGTCCTGGATGGTCCAACTAGCCAAGTGGTTCAGCCTGACCTTAACCCCTAGCACCCCAGGGAAGGTCAGCACCCAGGGAGGGCCAGTACCCCAGAGAAGGCCAGCACCAAGGGGAAGGCCAGCACCCAGGGAAGGCCAGCACCCAGGAAGGGCCAGCACCCAGGGAGGGCCAGCACCCAGGGAAGGCCAGCACCCAGGGAGGGCCAGCACCCAGGGAAGGCCAGCACCCAGGGAGGGCCAGCACCCAGGGAAGGCCAGCACCCAGGGAGGGCCAGCACCCAGGGAAGGCCAGCACCCAGGGAAGGCCAGCACCCAGGGAAGGCTAGGGAAGCCTCTGCTTCGGACGCACACATCTGTCTCTGTGACGTTCCGTGGCAGCCTGCACTAAATCAGTAGCCCTTTCTCCACCAACAGAGGCGCTGGCTATGTTGAGACAAGCGAGCATCCCCTTGGGCCCACGGGTTCCATATTTGATACCCAAACAGAGCCCTGACCGGAGTATGGACTGTGAGAACACGGGAAGCCCTGCCCAGGGGGAGGCCCTGCCCGCGTGAGGATGCCCGAGGGGCACCCCATCCTCTAGGCCAGTGCAAACCAAAGCCTCAGGGAGGCTCCCGGGGCCCGTCGTCACTACGGGCAGGTGGTAACTGTCATTTCCCACTCTGCATGACCCTGCCAGGCCTGAGCCGCCATCACCACGCTGCAGAGGTGGACCCGACATCGGCAAGGCTCCATGCCCTCCCGAGCGCCCCCTGGGAAAGCTCTGTTCACATCCAGTATCGCACTCCCTGCCCGCAGAGAGATAAGACACAGGCCTGGTTCTTTTGAGCTCTTTATTTTGCGCGCTTCTTCCTCATAGTTCTTTCTTTGTTCTCTTTCTTTGTTCCCCCTTTGAGGAACTTACACTCCAATATATACAGTACTTGTAACCAATCAGCCTTTGAGCATGAGGGGAGAGCATTAACAGATACAGGCAGCGAAGGCAGGCATATAGTGGACCTGTACTGTCCATCAGGGAGCTTAGCCAATCCCTGGAACTTCCTCAAAATAATGTCAGTTGTTTGTACAAAAGTTAACTGCTCTGGCTCACTGCCAGGCGCCATCTTAGCCTTGCCACACCTAGGGCCAGGGGTCCGGCCAAAACCCCGACAGTTCCCCCTTCTCTCTTTTAAAAGAAAAGGAAAGCTCGGGACCGTGCCTGTCTTAGGCGGAGTGGTCAACCACCGTCCTTACCCGTCATCGGATAACTGTAGAGCATGCTACAGCTCCTGTCTTAGGTCGGTACAGTGGTCACCTCCTTCCTTACCCGTCTGGCTAGCGATCCAGCCTCGTGAGCCATACTTGTGGGGAACTGCCGGCCTCTAGGGCAGCTATGGCCTGATGGAAGATGATACGATCTCTAACTTGATCTCGGCGCATGCGCATGATAAGGCGTGTGAGGAAGATAACAGTAATAACCATGAACATACAAAAGGCTCCCATACCTGCCCATTGCTTACAAAGCTGAAAGAGGAGGATAGCCAACTTAGCACTTCGGACATAGGGGCTACATTAACTCTAGTAGCATTGAGACTAACAATTTGAGATCTAAGAATAGCAGTAAGATTATCAAATTCGTAAGACCAGTTTGTTTGTAGCTGAGCAGACAAGATTCTAGACAAGTTTGCTGCATAGCTGAAGTTATGGTAAGCTACAGGTGTAACGCACAGTCCCGCCAGATGATAAATACATCCCACGTTTAACAGTTCCTGTAAAATGTCCATTTGTTCTTGAAGTAAGTCCACTCGCTGGTTCATAAGGAGTATGCCTGCTGTTAGATGTTGGTTTAGGGTCTCTTTAGTCTGTAAGGCTGTAGCTATATTTTCGGCCAAGTGATTGACTGCTGTTGCTGTAGGTATGGCAGTTGCTAGTGCTGCTGTTGCAGAAACCACTATTGCAGTGACCATAGCCGCTGTGGTGTCAAATTCTCTCCTGTTTCTTGATAGTAACACTGGCAATTTTGCATCTGTAACAGAGACTGGGACTGGTAGGAAGGTAGGAACACACATTAAGTCTGCCAGCAGGAACCTAGAAGCATTATAGCACAAATCTAAAGTACAATTGAAAGAAGCAGTTGTTTTGTTACATAGTTGAACTGTTCCTCCTAAGAGACTAAAAAGAGGTAGTAAGTTAGTTTATTCCGTGGAAACACACAAACTGAGCCGCAGCTCCAGTAAAGCACCGGGTTACCCTTATTACCCAGAGTTAAAAAAAACCCCAAACAAAGAGACAAAGAGAAAGTTTATCTTTAGGGGACCTGAAGGTCTCCTCTATTCCCCCTTTTTGTTTATAAAGAACATTTTTGAGGGTGAGATGTGTATGTTCAACAATACCTTGTTTTTGTGGGTTATAAGGTACATCTGTGGTTAGAGTTATTTTAATTTTAGTGAGGAATTGGTTCTTACCAATTTTAGTTTTTAAAGAAAAATTTAGACTTTATAACGTAGTACAAATTTTTAACAGTTGCTTAACCATAATTGTATAAACCCCTATTTTTAATAAAACTTAAGAGACACAAAGTTAAGAATGAATTGGTGTTTCTAAGAAATCCTTGTCATTTTACCATGTCATTTTACCATATAGATTAAACTTTGGCTTATATCAGAACATTAGTATTTCACCTTAGGAAAAACCTTAAATAGCTTTAGCTGTTTTACATACACACAACCAACTTAGTTACACACAGACTTGTTGAAACTTGTCCTTTATTACACATAGACTTTCTTATCCAGAAACATATTCTTTTCCTTTTTATTAAATACATTTTCAAACCCAGAACCTTTTATTTTCTCTTTCCTATTTGTTGACCCCTTTTTGTTCACATTCTGAAACAACTCTTATGAAATTTCTGAATTTAGATAAATCACCCTATTTTAATAAGATTAAATATTTGTTGTTTATAGTACTCTTAATTGAAACACAGTTGAAACTTTTGGGACCCTTTATATATAGAATTCCACTTGTTAGGATATAACTCTTAGTAACCTTGTTTTTAGTTTAGTGATGACACAAAGCAAGTTTAAACCCTTTTATTTACCAACCTATGAAAACACCAATAATGTTTAAGTATGATACCCCATGGAATTTGAGGAGTTAAGAGTACTTGATGTTATTTAACAATTAGCATTTTAACTTTGTAAATTAACCAGACGTCTCTACAAACACATTTGAGTAATCCCATACATGTTAACTCCAATTTATTTATTTTATAAAAACCAAGATATCAGACAAGTGTCCTGAACAGGATCCGTTGCCTCTTTCCTGCTGAAGAAAAGTCCTAGAAGCAATTGATATTAGACATTGTTTAACATTAACATTTCATTAGTTTGACCACCTGGAGACTTGTAAGTTATTTTTAAAAATATTTTACTTTTATTAGTTTACCCAATATAAATTGAACCCTTTTAAATCACGTGAATAAAAGTATTTGGATCCATTTTTAAATTTTAATTTTAAGAGCTCTCAGTTTTGATGCAGATAAGACATAACACCAGACAGTACGACATACAAATAACACAAAATCAAAGGCCTTGTAATTTATAGGTGAATGTTCATTGCAATGAAACAGCTGTTTAAAAAACTTCAGTTGAATAAAAAATAGAACTGATCAAAAATAAAATCATTAACCTAGGTATGTAGGATTAAAATTATGAGCTCAAAAATACAGCATTAAAGAAAAAAAACAAAACAAAACAAGAATCCTGAAGAATAAGTCAGTTTTATGCAGCGGCCCAGGAATTCAAAACGGACACTTTTTTTCTTCTTTTCTTCTTATCTTTAGGTTACCCCCCTTTTCTCCTTGAGACGCTGTAGTTACATTCCAATGTGGCAGGGGGAGGGAGGATCACCCAGGACTTTTTAACCCTTTTTTTCCTGGTTGAGAAATCAGGTTAGGTTTGAATGCAGAAAATCACAAAACATTATTTTTACTACTTTTAAGGAATGGAGCTGCTGAGCTCTCTGCCTAGGGGGACCCTCCCCTAAACTGATTTCCCTCTTTCTAACAAGTTGTTCCTTACACCCACTTTCATTTTTATTTTTGTTTGTCCCTGATCTTATTGACGCCCTTTTTGATGTTTTAGACCTTTTCTCTTATATTTTCTCCAAAACCTGACTGCCCTCAGTCAGAGGCTCCACAAAAGAGTGTTTTTTTTTTTTTAACTATTGCCCACAGGTCTCGAGTCTTCACCGGTGTCAATGTCATCATTAATAGGGCGCTTAGACTGCATTGTTAGCTTCCCAAATGTCCTTTCTAGCTCCTCCCCTGAAAGTTCCTCTTTTGAATCTTCCCCTTCTGAGTTATTATTTCTTTCTGAGTTCTGAGAACAGAACCGTTTCTCTTTAATCTCTTCTAAAACCTGACTTCCCTCTTCCAGGGGTCCCTTTAGATTTTGTTTATCTTTATGTTGTAAGCAAGATTTAATCAGGGACCAAATGGCTAAAGTTCCAACAGGTAACAGCTTTTGTTTTTTTGTTATGCATAGATCCTCTCCCAGGTGCTTCCACTGAGGAATATATTTAACAACCCTTTATCTAAAAACCACGGAGAGACCTTTTTTATGGTATCAAGGAATGCTCAAGCTGTTCTGCCTTCAGCGGCATTCCGTGATTCCCCAACAACTCCCTAAGAGGCTGCTTCATTCCAGTCCCAGACAGTTCTGTTCCTATGATTAAATCTTACAGCACTAAGAGCTCCAAGCACACAAACAAGCCACACAACAAACACAAAAATAACACACCACACACACAGTTTGGTACCACTGCATCTATCTATGTAGACTCAATTTTTTCTGGGTTCTTTACCCTTCACTGCCGGCTACCAATGACGGACTCAAGGTCATAAATGAACTACCAATGACGGACTCAAGGTCATAAATGAAATACCAATGACGGACTCAAGGTCATAAATGAAAATAAATAATTACCTTTTACTTTATCTGTAGATTCCCGGGTTTCGGCGCCACCTATCGCACTCCCTGCCCGCAGAGAGATAAGACACAGGCCTGGTTCTTTTGAGCTCTTTATTTTGCGCGCTTCTTCCTCATAGTTCTTTCTTTGTTCTCTTTCTTTGTTCCCCCTTTGAGGAACTTACACTCCAATATATACAGTACTTGTAACCAATCAGCCTTTGAGCATGAGGGGAGAGCATTAACAGATACAGGCAGCGAAGGCAGGCATATAGTGGACCTGTACTGTCCATCAGGGAGCTTAGCCAATCCCTGGAACTTCCTCAAAATAATGTCAGTTGTTTGTGCAAAAGTTAACTGCTCTGGCTCACTGCCAGGCGCCATCTTAGCCTTGCCACACCTAGGGCCAGGGGTCCGGCCGAAACCCCGACAATCCAGGTCTGCCAGACTTGCAAAGTCACCCTCTGACCCACAGCAACGTGCTGACCGTTTGTATGTCATTCAACAGGCAACGGGCAGGCCCCCCACACGGGCAGGAGCTGGGCGGGCCACAGCCTCTGGGCAGGGAGAAGGGCCAACGCAAGTCCCCACCTTCACCAGGAGTCCTGGTCCCATGGAATCAGCACAGGCGGCCCGTCTCCACTGGAAGCATCCCCGGATCTCGCCATGGGAAGGAGCCTCAGGCCCAAGCAGGAGAGGGCCAGGCCAGAACCCGTGGACCTCGGGTTCCCGTGAGGCTGCGAGAGCCCCTCTCGGGAGTTTCCTCGACAGGTTTCCAGTGACCAAGATAATCATCTGGCAACGGTTCCTGGGAGATGGACCAGGGTGACCACAAGTCACTAAGTAGCGGTATTGCCCACTTCCCCACGAAACAGCAAGGGTGTTTTTTTTCAATAAATAAATAACCTTGAAAAAGTAATACGTCATTAAAAATAAAACATTGAACAAATCAGAAATTACCAAATGCCAAGCACGGCCAGCCTGTCGCCTGGTTGGACCTAATTTAACCTATGAAGAAAGAGAGACCAGATTCCAAGGGAGAGACAGTTATATGGGAACACAGGAGTGGAAGGGGGACCTATCCAACCCAACAGGGGCTTCAAACTGGGATCCTCGGAAAAGGTGAGGCGCAGGGATCTGGGGACATGAACCAAGAGACAGGGAGCAGCCGAAGGTCAACACTTCTCTGTGGGACTTCGCAGTACGCCTGGGTCCTACATGCACAGAAAAGCTGGGGAGGAGCTGGAGACACCTGACCACAGGATCCTCTGCGCCTGAGGGGTGGCACTGGGGCGGGAAGAGTGCGAGCGAGACGGAGTGTTCCCAGACTCGCGGACGGGTTCTTCCCGAATTTGCCAGGAGATGCCACCGCCGGCCCTGGGGCTGGGCCTGAGGTTTCCCGGGACGGGACAGTCCTGCCCCTCCACCCCAGTGGGCCCTGGACATGCCACCTCCTGCTGCGTGGCAGGACCCTCTGCGGCCTTATCTGTGGAGGAAGTCCTCACGGTCTCACCGAGCGTCAGTCTGACAAGGGCGACTGGCGGCCCTCAGGGAACTCCCCAGGCTTTTGCTACAGGTTTGCCAGTTTTAGTTGAAGACCTTCACACTCTGCCACTTCTAAGGTGCCCACCTGTGCCAGCCAAGGCCTCCAGGTGGACCATGGAATCCGGACCAACGAGTGTGGCCAATGGACAGATCAGTGCTTTGCTCTCCCAGTAAGGCCTCAGTCATTGCGTTCCATTTATGTTTGAGCTATCAAAATGTATAAATGCATTCTACTGTCATGGGTGACAGACTAGAACAAACATAAAAATTCAAAAACATAGAAAAAGAAATTTTATATGACCGTCCTTCCACTAACTAGCCGTGTGGCCACTGATAAGCCACTTAGTTCTCTGGTTCCCAGAACCCGAGTCCAAGCACTGACTCTAACCCTCCAGCGCTGACCTCCATTTCTCGCGACTCCCCAACACAGTGCAGACCGCGAGTGAAATGAACACCAACACCCAGACACGGCGCCCTCGTCCTCAGCAGCCTGCAGACAGCTCTGCCGCCGTAGCATCGTGACTGGAGTTGGCGCGCTGATCCAGGCGCTGCTTAAACCTCCTCTCATCTGTCCCTCTCAGCCCTTCTAAGAGGTGACGCAACCTCAGAGCATTTGAGCCGAGTGCGAGGCCTTGCCCGCACTGCCATGCTGAGTGCAGCCAGCGCGCTCAGGGCAGGCACCGGAAGCACAGCCTGGCGTCAGCGCACACTGGCTGAGTCACCACATTGCCCTGTCCCACCACCCCCACGTTCTAGATGGGGGGACCTGAGGACCATGGGGTTAGCAATACCAATGACACGTCACTTGGTACAAGCACAGTGAGGCCAGAGAGGTGCTGGGATTCGCAGACATTTAAAAACGACACACCTGAAATCATCTGCGGTGTGCCCACTGTGAACCTTCCTGAACACAGCAGATCCCATCCTACTGAACACCCTTGGTCCAAGGGGCCCTTCCAGTTGGCATCTCAGCAGGTTGGCACGCCCTCCTCCTGCCCAGCCCAGGGGGCCTTTAGCTGTGATGCTAGAGTGTTGGCCACATCTCCCATGAAGCAGGTCACCCTGGACGACTGTTCTTCAGGAGTGGGTGCCAGGTGACCACAGGGAACAGCTGCACTCAGAGCTGCCCCTCCTTAAGGTCAACTGTGACCTCCTCATCTGGAGCCAGTGTGCTTCCACCCGACGCGACCACAGAGCAGGGCTTCTGGAGCTGGCAGGACAGCCACTCTCAGGACAGCCACTCTCAGGACGGCACGCTGCACAGACAGGGAGCCTGGCCATCTGGGGACACACCTGACCCAGGGCCAGGGCCAGTGCATCACCTGATGTGAATCCTGTCTGCAGACTCCAGGCCCATTGTCCCTCCACCCACGTGGAAATCAGACACACGATGGAGGTTCAGACCCGTTCCACTGTCCTCTGTGGCTCCAGAGGACTCTGGCCGGCGAAGGCAGGCTGTTTATGGAGACTCACCTTCTCAGAAGTTTTCTTTAACTGTCATCACACGCTGGTGGAAAGCTTGGCTCAACAATAACTCAGGGCACACCAGCGCTCTGTCTTGTCTGGGTGTTTGTTTTCTTCTGCTGAATACAGAGGGTTTCTGTTCTTGCCACCTTCCTCCCTCTCTAGCTGCCTGGGTTTCTCTGATCTGGAGATAACTTAGCTTTGTGCTGGACACAGGGAGTAGGCAGAATCTCTCTGCAAGGGCACAGGGAGGAAATGCTGTGGGCTCTGCAGGTCCTATGGGTGCTAGTCAGGCCTCTCCAGAGAAACAGGATGTCTCTACACATGGTTCATCGTGAGACCTGGGCGAGCAGGTGCCTAGGACAGCCGCACGGTAGTCGGAAGTCTGAGAGTCAGAGAAGGGTGCAGATTCCAGGCCAGGTCTGAAGTCTCCGGAGCAGGAAGAGACGGATGTCCCTGTGCAAGCGGCCAGGGAAGCAAGGGCACCCTCTCTGACCTCTTTGATCTACTCAGGCCTCTAATGGACAGGGGCGCCCACTCACCCTGGGAGGCCATCTACAGACTCAGTCCCCTCTCAGACACAACGGAAATGATGTTAAGTGGACCGGGGGGCCTGTGAGTCAGCCAAGCTGAAGTGTAAATCCACCACCACTATGGTGTCTGCTGCCACTGGCCCCTCAGAGGTCACACAGGCACCTGTGGGTGGCTCTGCCCTCACATGTCATTTGCAGTGACCAGATCTGACCCCAGGCTGTTGTCTGTCAACCTGTGTGCGAGGTGCCAATGCATTGTACAGGAGGCCCCGCGAGCCCTTGGCTGGGTGGGTGATTGGGATCTCCATGCATTGACTGAGCACTTCCCCACTTCACTGGCACTTTAGCCTTGCGCTGGGCATTGTCTGTCAGAGGCATTAGCACATCTGAAAAGCGACTTCAGAGCACATGTCTGCACAGCCTTGCAGAAGTGCCAGTGTTCAGGACGTCCAGGAGGAAGGGTCAGGAACGAGTGAGCTCTGATGGTCTGCAAAGCTAAGAAGCGTCTAGAAACATATCAGTACCAATAAAGGTCTCAGGTGCAGGAATTCTCCCCTCCCACCACCTCGGGAAGTGATGCTGAGCACCCTGCTCCACCTCACAATGGTAACCTCTGGGTTTCGAGGGCATGGGTTGTGTTGCACTCACACAAAGCACAGCACAGTACCAGGCCTCTGCTGCAAACTGTGGGTGAGGGAAGACCTCGTGGATGGTTTTCCAAAGACGTGTTCCCAGAACACCTACCCGCTGGACCTGGCCACTCCCACACGGCTGCTGGTGTCAAGGTGAGGTTTGTCTCTCTGGTTCCAGAGAAGCATGCAAAGAAAGCTGGGCAGAGGAGAGAAAGCAGCCTGCTGCGGGCTTGTCCTATGCCAGGCCATGCTGGCCCCTCTCACCCCTCTGCACCCAGCCGTCCTCTTCTGTAAGCTGGGGAGGCCTGTGTCCCCCCGCCCCCCACCTGCAGGGTCACAGCAGGCTAAGCTGAGGGTGGAGCGGCACCCTGTGGATGTTCTCCACCACCCCTTCCTCTAGCTGCCTATGCATGAATGACAAAGGGAAAGGACAGGAAAGGCTCAGGAGGAGCCAAGCTTGACGTCCAAAAGCTAAGCTCTCGGAAAGGCCAGTAGAGGACCGTTGGTCCATGACCCATGGCCTCAGGCAGCCAGCCCAGAACCGCCGGCACCTGGTCGGTCATGAGCAGCTTCCCTAGACTCCTCCCACTTCCCACTCAGGACTGACCAGGGAAAGCAGCAAGGCCAGCCACCCAGGACTCCCTATGCAGCGAGCCTTGGGCTTCCCAGGCCAGCAGCCTCCAGTCAGGGGTCCCCGTCCTCCTATATGTTTGGCCCCTTGTGAGTGGACAGCAGGGCTGGCGCCCACCCTGACGGTCCTCACTGATTGACACATCCTGAAATACTCACTTACCCCGAGCTCCTCCCCTGTCACCAGGCAGGCCAGTCTCTCAAGAAGATCTTCAAAGATACGCTGCAGGAACACACCCCTGTCACGGAGGCCTGGCCCCACCACAGGGTCCTGCCCAGCTGCCCAGCATCAGACCTCAGGGCTCTCCTTCCCAGGCTCGCAGCTCCGGGACTTCAGGGTCTGCTCACGGACCCCCAGCAATGGCCCTCACCGTCCACCACAAGCCCAGAGCCCACTGCGGCCCCAGAGAAACATCGCCCTAGCCCTGCCAGGTCCCACCCGGTCACCACAGGGATGCAGGCCACTCCTCAATGGTCCCCTGTGGCCTGTTTTGGTGGACACCAGCATGGCACACGGCCAGCTGCCTCAGCCAGGACCCGAAGCTCAGTCCGTCCACTGCCACGTGGGGGACCCATTCACCGTCTCCATCCACACGCTCCCCCAGCTCCAGCCGTCGCTAGCATAGGACTAGACAGAAGAGGCCCTCCTACCGGACACTCCAGCCCAGCCTCCCCTCCCCGACCCCTGCCTGCTCGCTACGGGTAGCCACAGGGATCACTCTAAAATGCAAACTTGGTCCTACTTTCCAAACACCTGCAGTTCTACTGGCGGAGATAGATGTCGACTGACTGACCTTGTAAATGCAAAACCTCAGCCTGTCACGGTGGGGTCCTGCCAGGAGCAGCGACTGCGAGCCCCAGTGGGTGGAGGGAGAGCGTTCCCACTGCGGGCTGGGGCAGGGCTGCCAGGGGTCTGGAGGAAGCCTGGAAGGGGACATTCCAAGCACGGACCCACGGAAGCTTCCAGATCTGAGGCCATCAGAGCTGAGACCAAAGTCATCTTGAGGGATAGA